>NC_040908.2:72626263-72965013 GCF_004126475.2 Phyllostomus discolor
TGTGTATGTTTATCTCAAATCCAAGACGGCAATCATGTTATCTGTAAATAGAGACAGTTTTACTTCATTTTCCTTTCTGTATGATTTATTTCCTTGTTGTGCCTTATTTCATTGGCTAAAACTTTCAACAGAATATTGAATAAAAGTGGTATTTCACTATTAAATATAATGTCAGCTGTATGTAGGTTTATCGTGTTGAGGACATTGCCCTGTATTACCATTCGAGAGTTAATCATCCATGGTTGCTAAGTTTTGAAAAATGATTTTTCTTGTACTTATTGATAAATTGTGATTTTTTTTCTTTTCATATTGTTAATTGAGTAGATTACACTGTTCGATTTTCAAATATGGAGTTCGACTTGTTTTCCTGGGACAAACCTCACTTGATCATGTTATATAATTATTTCTATATTTGAATTCCATTTGCTAATAGTTTGTTAAAGATTTTATGGTTATAGTAATCAAGAATGTTGGTCAATAGATGTCTTTTTCCCCTCTCTTTCTTCCTTCTGTCTTTTCTTTTTTTTTTCATTTTTTTGTATTGTCTTTGTGTGGTTTTTATATCAGATTAACCCTAGCTTCATAAAATAAATTTGAAAGTTCATTCTCCTGTTTTCTGGGAGAGATTGTGTATAATTAATAATAAGTATTCTTTAAACATTTAGTATAATTCTCCAGTAAAATCTACTGGCCATAGATATATTGGAGGTAAATTTATAAATTACTAATTTAATTTCTTTAGTAGTTTTGTGACTACGCAATTGTTTATTTCATCACTGATAAGTTGTAGTTGTAGTGTATTTTCTTACAATAAGTTAATCTTTATTGTATTTTTTCATTACCATTTGGTCCCCTATACCCCCTCTCTCAAGAAATCACCATACTGTGGTCTATGTCCACACTAGCTGTCATCCTGCTCCCCATCTATGAGTCTACCCCCATTTTCCCGTTAGTCCAGTTTGTTCATTAGATTTTGCATATGAGTGAAATCATGCGGTTTTTGTCTTTCTCTGGCTGGCTTATTTCACTTACCATAATGTTCTCCAGGTCCATCCATACTATCACAAAAAGTAAAATTTTCTTCTTTTTTATGGCCAAGTGTCCATCAGTAGATAAGTGGATAAAACAACTTCTTTTCTTTTTAAGGGAGGTTCTGCTTGATATAAGATGTTAAATATATGTGTATATATTTGTTTTATAATACTGTCTTATTATCTTTTTATTATTAAATATTTATAGTAATGTTTCATGCTTCATTTCTCATATAGATAATCTGTGTCTTTTTTTTTTTTGGTCAATCTTGCTTGAAGTTTGAAATTTATATTAATCATTTCTAAAAGCCAGCCCTTTGTTTTATTATTTTTCCTATTGTTTTTCTGTTCCTATTTCATTGACTTCTATATTAATCATTATAATTTCCTTTTTTCTACTTGCTTTGGGTTCTCTTTTCTTTTTATTGTTCTTAATAAGAAAGATAAGAAAGCATAGGTTATTGATTTGTTTCCTCTTTCAAAAAGTGTACATTTATTGCTATTGATTCCCTTATCTGTACTGGTTTGTGTATCACAAATTTTAATATATTTTATTTTAATTTTCATTCATTTCAGTGTATTTTTTTATTTCCATTGAGAAGTCATCTTATCTGATCCTTCAGTTACTTAGAGATGTGTTTAGTTTCCAATTGTTTGGAAATCTAGTTCAGTTTCTAGTTTTATCCCATTGTGGTCAGAGAACACACTCTGTATGATTCTAATGCTTTCACATTTTTGAGGTTTTTTTTTTTTCTTTTGGCATAGTTATGGTCTATGAGCACTGAAAAATACTGGATATTGTGATATTATTGAGCACAGTGTTTTATAAATATTGATTAGATCCTATTAAGGGCATTGCTGAGTTCTTCGATATACTTATTAGTCACTCACTAGTTTTTCTATAAGTTGATGAGAGGGCACTAAATCTTCAACTTTAATTGCCAGTTTTGTATTTTTCTACCAATCTATCAGTTTTGACTCACATACTTTGGAGCTCTGTTGTTTGATAAATACATATGCAGAATTATTTGGTGATTTAGTCCTCTAATTATAAAAAAGCCCCTTTTTTTGTATTTTCCTTTGCTCTAAAGTCTACTTTATATGAAATTAATATGCCAATTCTGCTTTGATTTGAATGACATTTATATGATATGTTTTTCTATACTTTTAATCTAATCTTTTTATATCATTATATTTTAAATAAAATTTTTATATATGGTATAGAGCTAGGTAATATTTTTTTTAACTTTTAATATTTACATTTTAGTTGGTTTATTGAGATCATTCATATTTAATATAGTTATTTATATTCTATGGCTGAAGTTTGTCATTTTATTTTCTTTAGTTTTTATTTATTCTCTCTGATATTTGCTTCACTATTTTATTTTTCTTACCTCTGCATGGGTACTTAAACAATTTTTAGAATTCCATTTTGTTTTATTATTGTATCTTTGTTTCTCTTTATATAGCTCTTTTTAGTGATTTGTCTATATTATATATTCATATCACAATCTACAAGTGTCGTAACTTGACCAGTTCATGGGAAGTACAGAAATATCACCTCACTTCATGTTCTTTTACCCTTTATTTGATATTTTAATTGTCAAATATGTTCTCTACATGCATTTAAAACTATATCAGAAGTGTTATGATTTTTATTTTTTTTCACAAAATATAATTTAGAAAACTCAAGAAAAGGAAAGTGTAGTATATTTCCACATGTAGTCACATATAGTCACAGATGAAAGGTGTTTTCTTTCATCTTCCTGATATTCAAATATTTCATTTTTAAAAATCATGTATTTTCTATTTGTAGGACATCCTGTAGCCATTATTTTATGGCATGTCTTCTTTTAACACATTCTCTTAGTTCTTTATTTGAGATTGCCTTAATTTTTCCTTAATTTATAAAGGATATTTTTGCTGGGTATAGCATTTGGGTTGACAGATCTTCATTGTTAGCACTTTAGAAATATTATGCCACTTCCCCCAGCTTCCATAGTTTTTGATGAAAAATCTTCTGTAATTCCAATAGCATTTTTTTCCCTACAGATCTGTTGTTTTTCTTTGGCTCTTTTCAAGATTTATTTTTCTTGCTAGTTCTCAGAGGTTGAATTATATATTTTGGTATGGACCTTACTTTGGATTTTCTCAGGTTCTTTAGTCTGCATGTTCATTTGTCTTATTTTTGATAAGTATATTGTCTTTTTCTATTCAAGTACTTTTCAGTCCCAACCTCTTCTCATTATGGAATTCTATGATACTTATGTTCTATCTTTAGTTATAGCCCTACATGTCCATGAAGCCCTGGCTAATTTTTTCCCAGTCTGTTTTCTCTATTGTTTGGATTGGGTAACTTCCATAATTTTATAATTTGGTTCAATGTTTATTTCCTATATCCCTCCACTCTGTTGTTAAACCCATCACCTGAGCTGTTTTTCTTAGCTTATTATATATTTCTGTTCTAAAATTTCAAAGTCCCCTTCTTTTTTCTACTGCTGCAGCTTCATTTTATTCTTTGTTTTTTTCTTACAATTTATATTTTCTGAATCTTTCTATTATTTTTCACTTTTAAAGCACATTTATAATTGTTTATTTTAATATCTTGATCATAGCTGCTTTAAAAAATTAAGGATAATATTAAAATCTCTGTCATCTCAATAATGTTATCTGTTGATTACATTTTCCATTTGGTTTGAGATCTTTTGGGTTTTTACTATGACAATTGAAATTTGGATATTTTTCTATTGTGTTATAAGACTGAATTTTATTTAGACCTTCATTTAGCTTTTTTCTGCTAATGCCACTCTTGTAGGGGAAGAGTGGGCACTGCTTTATGTCTTTTAAATGGAAGTAGAAACCCATAATTCTCCACTTGATATCTGTTGACTCCTAAGGTAGGAAGATACCTTATTACTGCTGGGTAGGGTGGGATTTCTAAATTTTCCACTGATATCTGCTAACATTATGATGGGAGTTGCGTTGTTACTGCTGGTCAATGGAGAAAGTTACTATGTTAACAGTTATTCTCTTACACCACCCCACTGAGGAAGAGAAAGGTATCTCTTCTACTGCTGGAGGGGGATGGAAGTTCAGACTTCCCCTATGGCCTCCAGTGTCTCCATGGAGGGAGAGAGAGACCTCACTACTGACTGACTGGGATGAATGTTTCTGTTCCCTATTTGGCTTTCTGTAGCACCATCTGTGGTGGGAGAACAGGACACTGTCATAGTGTCAAGAGAATGGTAAACTAGGGTTTCCATCTCTCTTTTGCTGGCATGCATGAGAGGAGGGATATGATTTTTTTCTGCAGTGTTTGTATGATGTAGAGTGGTTTTCTTACAAGACTTACTTGTCTTATTAGTCTTCTCTTTACTTGGTTCTTTAGTTGGAGATAGGTAATCTTTTGAGGACAGTTTTGCCTGTTCTTGTTGGCATTTCAGTGTTGGCACCTTCAGCTCCTTGTCTAGAAAATATGTAGCAAAAAAAAAAAAATTCAGGGATTTTAATCACTAAGTCTTTCCTCTGGTCCTGAGGTCAATAAAGAGTTTGCATTGTTTTTTGCACCTTTTAGAATTTTTTAAATATTTGTTTCACATATACTGCTCATGGTTTTTAACTGTACTTAAAGTATCTCTACTCCATCTTCCTGGAAATTACAGTCAAGACATATATTTAAACAAGTAAAATTTGTGTGTTTTTTCCCATCGGAATGCATATATTTATTTAGGAAAACATAATGTATTACAAAATCTCATTGGAATTATACAGTATATACTCACTATGTCTGGTGACACTTTACCAGAATTCCTTCTGAGTTATTGTGCATAGCAGAGTGTCCATTTTTATTGCTATACAGGATTTTACTGTTTGATTTCACCATAATTTACTATCTATTTTGTGCTGCTATGTAATATTTTCACATTTTTCACTGTGAATACATGCATACTTTTCTATTAGGCACATACATAAGATCAGAATTGTTGGTACATAAAGTATTAATATGTTAAACTTTAATATATACTGACAAATAGTTCCCTTAAGTGATTATACCAATTTATAATCTTACAAATAATATAAATAATAAAGTTGTTCTCCAATTTTTCCAGCACATGATATTTCCAACTCTTTTAATTTCAATCATTATACCAATTATCCTCTAATTCATTTGGCATTCCTCTGCTGTTTAAATAAATTCATCAACTTTTAACATGCCATATTAAAACAAAAATAGATAACAAAAGACCTATATTAAAAATCTGAGGAACTTTTATTTTTTAAAACTTCTAATCTTTTTTCTTTTTTTTAGATTTTTATTATTTATTTATTTTTTAGAGAGGGAAGGGAGGGAGAAAGAGAGAGAGAGAAACATCAATGTGCGGTTGCTGGGGGCCATGGCCTGCAACCCAGGCATGTGCTCTCACTGGGAATCGAACCTGATATGCTTTGGTTTGCAGCCTGCGTTCAATCCACTGAGCTACACCAGCCAGCGCTAGAACTTTTGAGTAGAGCTATTAAATGAACATGTCCATTGACTAGAATAATGCTGTTAATTCATTTTGTCAGCTTTAAGTTTATTAGTTATGAGTTATTATCAGCATTTTTTAAGACCAAAAGATAGTTACTCTTGTTTTTAAAAATAAGACAGAGGATAAGGTCTCAGAAAAGTTCTGATGTGAATTATTTAGGAGTGATTGAAACTGAAATTGAAAAGTAACATACAGGCAGGTAGAGAAGCTGACTCTCTTACTCTCTGTACTAGATCTGGACTTAACAGACTATTCATGATTGAGAATCCTAATGAGGAACTTCCATCCAGCAGATAGAAACAGGTGACAACCTAGGAAAGGAACTAAAATGAAAAGTAGGCTACTGCATATTCAGTTATTCAACAGACACTTTTTGTATTCTTGCTAGAAATATGTACTGGTCCAGATACTGGAACCATGGTACAGAGTAAGATGAATTTTTACCCTTGCGAGATTTGATACCATATATAGTATTATGATATTGTATAAAGACATTTTTTTCTATGTGCATGTTGCTTTTTGTTTATTTTGCTTGCCTTGCTTTATTTTGTTTATTTTGTTTATTTGGCTTGCTCTTTGCTCTTAGTATACTCATAGTTAAATCTTTTTGCCTTGTCTTGTCTAATCTATAGGAAAATAAAGAAAATTAATTTGCACTCATAGGACAGAGCACTTTTCCTTTGAGGACATCAAAGGCCCCAAGACTTAGTGATTGATTTTCACTCACTCTAAAAAAGTGAAAACACATCTCTATGTACCAGCTAAGAAATTTATCTGGCCCTCACAAAATGGTCTTCTGTCTCCATTGAAACCAGTGAGTTATCTGGGATTGGTTTGTTTTCAGGTAAATGATAAGCTAAATTTTACTCAGGCTAAATATTAGGTCTACTCGTAGGAATCATAATTAAGAACATAAAACTTAGACAACAACCAGAGATTTGTAAAAGTACTTAAAAAAGGGGGAATAGTTTTATGTTTTGTTTCTGCTGCTAAAATAAAATCAGTGATACAGAAGAGATTCTGTACTTGATATGCACAGATAAATGTTATTATACTGGAAAATATGCAGTTTTATGTGTTTATAGTATATGCCTTTGCATTTATGATTGTATGTGTGCATTTTTCCAGGGTAAAGGACTGTCACCAGATTCTCAAAGGGATCTGTGGTACTGAAATGATGCAAACCATGGGAAAGAGGGCAAAGTTTAAGAATAATAGTGGGTTACTATTAATCAAAACTTTAGAATATTGAGTAATGTTTTGGAGGCAAATCATACAGTCATGGACATATATTATCCTGAACTGTTCTTACGTGAAGTATCTTCAAACCTATATACTTATTTCCACTGAAACTAGTAGTTATTTAGGAGGAGCAATTTTTACATTTTTTTCCATGCTCTTTGAACATTTGTTAATTTATCTAATTACTAACATGTTAATTACTTACTAGTAATAAATTGTGATCACAAGCTGTAGCCTGCAAATTTTTTAAACTTGAATACTTTTGAGATATTTCTTTTATCTAGTACATGTTTAATTTTTCATGAATGTGTGAGTTTTCTTCACAAAATACATGCATATTAGAGCTATCTTATTTATTGTCTGGTTCAAATCTTGAGTCTTTATATAATGCTGTCAATCTTTGAAACCTTAAGAGGAGTATATTGAAATTTTATATTGATATCAGATATATGTCATCTTAATGCTCTGTGTGTTCAAGTGCTGGAGGTCACCTTCTCTGCCCTGCCTGATTTCCTTCTGGGAGACTTTCTTTTTCTTTCCAACGCATCGTTAATCCAAACTCCTAACACACATACCACTCACACAAGCCAGTCAATGAAAGTACCCCATTCCAAGAGCTATCATTTAAAACAGTGAGTCACCAGTACAACACATGAGTTGATCTTTATGAATAAGCTACCAACCTTGAGAACAAATGCTACCCATAAAGAACTAGGAAGGTCTGACAAAACCTCTGTAATTTTTCTTTTCATATTTTATATTTAATTTACTGAATTATCTCTAGTTCTCTTTTTTGCTTTTTTTCTACTACTTCTAAAATTATAGTCATATCTTTCAGTAGATATACTATTTTAATGTCTTTAATAAAATTTAGAATTAACTATGTATGTTCTGCTAAAAATATAAGTATCATTTGATTTTGATATCTCAAACTCGTTAATTTATATACATACTGGAATTTAATAAAAATTAATATGTTCTGTTTATAAGATGATACATATCTAATAAAACAGTCAATACATAGTTAAGTTTGGTGAACAATTATGATGTATTTGCAGATAACAACCTTTCATCCTAATTCCATTTAAGTTTAATGTTGTTATTGGGCTGTATCTTTCAGTGAAGGCCTGTAAATATTAATATTTTTATTTATTTTCTAAATTTGTGTTCTAAATAATAATTTACCTAAGTATGGAACACTAACCTGACATTTATTTTCATTTTCTATCTGAAAAATTATATCCCTTTGTCTTAGTGCATCTTATTAGTGATGTCTTCTGTATTTTTATTATTTTCAGTTATATGTTTTTATTCTTTAGTTACTGTGAGAATTTTCTTTGCCTCTTTATTATCTGTTTGCCTAAGAGTGAATTTATTTTGGTTTCTTTGTCTTAAAGATTAGTGGCTTATTTTAAAGTGAAAAATCAAATCTTTCCTTATTTTTGAAGTTTTTAAACTACTGTATATTCCCATATTTCCCCATTTTCTTTATTTTCATTTATATGGCTTCTATTAAACAAATATCAGAGCTTCTTTATATATCTTAAGTGTTCTGTTATAATTTTCACACTTGCTGCATTTTCTCTAATTTTTCCACATCTATTTCAAATTTACTGTTTCTTCAACTGTATTTAATTTATTTTTTAACCAGTAAGTTGTGTTTTGAAATTTAGTATTTTTATGATAAAATTTTGTTTTGCATTCCTAACTTTATTTACTGATAAGTGAAATTAGTGATTTTGTAGTCTCAGACTATTCAATTTTTGTTACTCTGTTATACCTGATAATTGCCCAATGTTGTTGTATTTATTTCCTCATGTAACCTTTCTTTCTTTCTTTCTTTCTTTCTCTCTCTCTTTCTTTCTTTCTTTCTTTCTTTCTTTCTTTCTTTCTTTCTTTCTTTCTTTCTCTCTTTCTCTTTCTTTCTTTCTTCTTTCTTCTTTCTTTCTTTCTTCTTTTCTTATTTCTTCTCTCTCTTAAATTTTTAGCCTTTCTCTTGTGTGAATTCTGGCCCCTCTGTCTCCTGGTATCCTCTGAATTCTGCACTATAAAGACACGTTTTTTAAAAGATTTTATTTATCTATTTTCAGAGTGAGGGAAAGGGGAGAAGAAAGAAAGAGACAGAAACATTGATTGGCTGTCTCTTGCCCACCCCAACTGGTGACACAGCCTGTAACCCAGGCATGTGCCCTGACTGGAAATAGAACCAGTGACCCCTCAGTTTTCAGGATGACCCACAACCCACTGAACCACACCAGTTAGAGGAAAAGACATTTTTGATAATGCTCTTATTTGTGTTAAACCCTGAGAAAGTAATAACTATGACTTTTACATATTTTCCCTAATAAATATGTAATAAAAATTTCAGATAGCACAATTTAAAAACATATGTGACAGGTAAGAGAGTACTGTAATGTATTCAAACAAAAATTAATAAATTTAGACATTATTTATTTATTTAAAAGAGCAAAAGTAAATTTTGAAAAATTAAAAGTCATAGCTAGCCTGGAAAGATTATTATATCTTAACACATTTTTCCACAGCTTCATATATATATTCAATATATATTCAGGTATTATTTTATGTTGTAAAATCCAATTGCTAACTCACTGTTTCTTAGCTAATCATGTTTTCAATATGATTCTGCCCAATGTTACACCTTTTGTTGGCACCTCTATGGAATTGACTTATACAATAGAATAAACAAAACGTGGTATTCTACTGAACTAATAGAGGTTCCACCCAAATATTAGTAATTTCATATAATTTAATGTGGTAACCCTGGATATAGTTTGCTTTGAGATTTTAACACTTTCTAAAGATGGAAGTTTTTCTCACTGAGTTAACAATCTCAACTTGAGTGGACACTAACAGAGAGCTGATACTTTTGGAAATATGTCACCAATATGGCTCCATTTTCCATTTTGGCCAGCATGGAGGCTATTCTATTTAGTTGTCCACTCCTTCAAAAAAAGACCCACAATCCCTTATTGGTCAAAAATTATACCTCAATTATGGAATTGAGATCGTTATCAGTAAATTTTGGACTTTTTAAGAAAGAGTTTTAGAAAAGAAAAATACGAAAAATGAGAAATACAGAAAAACATATGAAAATATTATTAGTAACTAGGTTTCTAACTCAGACATTTGGTCTTGTTAAGTGTAACTGAACTACGTTTGAATTGCATAACATCAGGATTTGTAAAAAATTCTTAATATATATAATAGTACTTTTATGATAACATAGCAGCATGACAACAGCTGATTTTTTTTCCCTCTAGGATTTCATGAAATCCAGAAAATTGAGAATTGTGCAATTTAATAAAAATAGAAAAAAAGTTGAATCCATATAAAATAGTAGACCTTTATCTCATCTTTTTTTTTAAACTAAGTTTATGCTAATGCTATTTGGTAGAAAAATACCTATGTTTACTGATGAGTTTTAACTTCATTAACTTCTTTTCTTGCCTTTCCTCTCATTGAACAGGTAATGAACATAATTTTATTTTATTTTACTTCTTTTAGTGATTGACACCTGATGTAGTACATGTTGAGGCAGTAGCAGAAACACAAGCAGTACTAGACCCCTTTAATACTCACAAGTCTATAATCTTCCCTAGTTTATGCCCACCTACTTTATATTTATATACAACTTAAAGTCCTTCACTGAGCAGTGCTCTGGGTGCTGCATACACATTTCTCCATTCAGTTTTCTCAGAATGGGGAACAAACATTTTCCACTATCTTGCAGATCAGGACAAAGGCTTAGAAGAATCAAACATAGTCTTTGTAAGAGGGGCCAAGACTTTAACTGAGGTCTTTTGGCTTTGAAGACTTTCATGCCTCTATTCTGCCTCCTCATACCCAGAGTTCCCTTGCTTTCCTTCTTCTGTGACTCTCATAATAAATTTTACTTTTTTATCACTAGCTGCAACATTGACTTTCTTTTACTATTTCTTTTATTATTCCAAAGGTAAAGGAAACCTTGAGCAAGGGAGGCACCATGTGATTTCAGAGTGCTGTACAGTACTGATGCTTAACACTATGTTATAGAATCATCATCATCTTTCTTGACCTCCCGGAAATTCCAGGAAGGGAAATGTATAGGTGAATTGGATTTTTTCCATGAATATTGAGCATTGTTCATGCCTGTGGTGAAGATAATGGGTGAGGGAAACACCTAACCAAGCTGTACCTGGAAAGCCATATTGGTGAAGCAGCCTTACATGGATGATGGTTGGGGCTGATAGAATTCAGCTGAGAAAATAGGCCTCAGGACAGGCTCAAAAGCTCAACAAGGGAAATCACCACAAAGCTTGTGGTATTGTGCAAAGAACATAGGCTAGTAATTCAGAGACCTGGATTCCCCCAGACCATCAGAAATGGCCTATCTGTGGGCTCCAATAGACTATATCATCTTTTCACCTCCCCCACTTTAAGTTTCTGTAACTCTGTTCTTCCTTTCATATCACCAGTTTTAAAATATTTATGAGCATTTTCCTCTCCCCGTAGTGCTCTCCTCAATAGATTAAACATTCTCACAGGACACTCATGTGACTTTAACCCTCTGCTCTCACTCAAGTACCAGAATCAATCATTGTGCTTCAAGTAGGTTTATGTTTGGTGGTGAGAGTATGTAGGAGCTTCTTTGACCTCGCTGCTCTTCATTAATGTTGCCTTTCCTAAGGTGCCCCACATTCCCCCAGGTATCCTCCTGTATAAAAGTCAAATTATTCTACTCGCAGCAATTATAGTAGAGGATGAAAAGTGGAGCAGATCACATAGATCCACTACTGAGACTAGTTAAAGATTTGAGTAAGCTGGGAATGACTACAATTCTGCTTGAGGATTCTTGGTGATTTTGACAGATTATCTAATATCTTCAAAATATTTCTTTTTTTAACCTTTTTTTTAAAGATTTTATTTATTTATTTTTAGAGAGGGAAGGGAGGAAGATAGAGAGAGAGACAGAGAGAAACATCAATGTGCAGTTGCTGGGGGTTATGGCCTGCAACCCAGGAATGTACCCTGGCTGGGAATTGAACCTGGGACACTTTGGTTCCCAGCCTGTGCTCAATCCACTGAACTATGCCAGCCAGGGCTAAAATATTTCTTTAAAAAAACAAATCTTGTCTTTCAGGAGGAAGTAAAACTGTCATGGTTTCCAAATGACATGAAAATGTACATAGAAAACCCTTAGACTGCACAAAAAACTATTTGACCCAATAAGTGAATTTAGCAAAGCAGCAAAATAGAAAGTCAATATTCAGAATTTGAAGACATTTTTGTACAACCACCACCAACTATCAGAAACAGAAATCAGGAAAAAAATTTCATTTGCTACAGCAATAAAAAAAATAAAGTACCAAGGAATAAACCTAACCAAGGAGGTAACAGGACTACACTCAGTAAACTACACAACAATGAAGAAAGATATTAAGGAAGACACAAATAAATGGAAGCATATACCATGTTCATGGATTGAAAGAATTAACATAATCAAAATGTCCCCACTACCCAAAGCAGTTTATAGATTCAATGCAAACCTTATTAAAATATCAATGACATATTTCACAGATATAAAACAACCATTTCAAAAATTTTTATGGAACCATAAATGATCCCAAATAGCCTCAGTAATTTTGAGAAAGAAGAAAAAAAAATAGGAGGAATCACAATGCCTGATATCAAACTATATTACAAGATCACTGTAATCAAAACAGTCTGGTACTGGCCTAAGAACAAACACATAGTACAATGGAACAGAATAGAGAGCCAGGAAATAAACCCATGGATCTATGGTCAATTAATTTTTGACAAAGGGGAAAGGATCATAAAATGGAGTAAAAAATAGCCTCTTCAACAAATGGTATTAGGAGAACTGGATAGATACATGCAAAAAAAAATGAAACTAAACCACCAGCTTACACCATACACAAAAAAGAACTCAAGATAGATAAAAGACATAAATATGGGTTGTGACACCATACAAATCCTAGAGGAGAACTTCTAGGCAGGAAAATCTCATATATTTCACTCAGCTATATTTTCACTAATATGTCCCCTAGAGCTAGGGGCATAAAGGAAAGAATAAACAAATGGGATCTCATCAAAACAAAAAGCTTCTACATGGCTAAAGAAAACATCAGTAAAGTGGAAAGAGAACTACCTATATGGGAAAATATATTTATTAATGATACCTTGGACAAGGGTTTGATCTCCAAATTATATAAATAACTCACATGACTTCATCAGGAAGAAAAACAATCCAACCAAAAAATGGGCAAAGGACCTGGACAGACACTTCTCCATGGAGGGCATACAGATGGCCCACAGACATATGAAAGGATGGCACTAGGCATCAGAGCAATACAAATTGAAACCACAATGAGATACCACTTTGCACCAGTCATAATGGCCATCACAAGCAAATCAACAAACAAGTGCTGGCGAGGTTGTGGAGAAAAGGGAACCTTAGTACACTATTGGTGGGAATGCAGACTGGTACAGCCACTGAGGAAAACAATACGGAATTTCCTTAAAGAACTTAAAATGGAACTACTTTTTGACCCAGCAGTTCCACTGCTGGGATTATAACCTAACAATCTTGAAACACCAATTAAAAGTACCTGTGAAGCCCAATGTTCATAGCAGCACAATTTACAATATCTAAGTGCTAGAAACAGCCTAAGTGCCCATCAGTAAATGAATGGACAAAAAACTGGTACATTTATATGATGGAATACTACACAGCAGAAAGAAAGAAGGAACTTCTACCTTTCCAGATAGCATGGGTGAAACTGGAGAGCATCATGTTAAGTGAAATGAGCCAGGCAGTGAAAGACAAATACCATATAATCTCATTTACAAGTGGAACCTAATCACCAAAACAAACAAGAAATGCAACCAGAGACATGGAAATAAAGAACAAACTGACAGTGACCCAAGAAGATGCGGAAGGGTAATAATGTGGGGAAGAAGAGGAAGGGTCCTCAAGGAGCATGTATAAAGGACCCATAGACAAAGACAATGAGCGTGGGAAAAGATTGAATGTGGGAGGTGGGGGTGGGTAGGAAAAGGGAAGAGTAATGCAGTAAAATGGGAACAGCTGGAATTTAACAACAATAAAAAAAATACCGTGTCTTTCAATTATTGACAAGGACCTAGTCCTATTTTAGCTTTGTGAGTGATGGAAGAAAGCCTAAAAATTTGAAGAGGAAGTAATAAAAAGTTTATTTTGAAGCAAAGTTTAGATAATCTGACCCTGTCAAAAGATGGGGAGCATCCAGTTGTGACATTTAAAATACCTAAAAGGCTGAATTTGGGAAGTCATCTTATTGCAGCTGACCTCCTACAAGTCCTAATGCTCACCATGTACTAGAGAAAAGAGATCCCTGCCCCACACAGATAAAAATGAACCTGTGTTTCAATAGGAAAGGATTTCTTTATTATAAGGTTAATACTTTGAATATTCAGAAGCTGACCTGGCCAACTAGACCACAGCTCCAGGAGGAATAGCCATCAGTCAGCCTTGGATAAATTTTGTCATGTCCAAGTGGCACTCAGAGTTTCCATTTAATAGTCCAATGTTTACTTCTGGGTGGTGATAAAGGAGAGGGCATCTGTCTTCTCAGCCCTGGGTTTTGCACCTATGTCTGTGCCTTTCACTCTGGTTACTTTAAATTGTGCTATTCTTGCCCCTCTAATTGTGTACTATACTTAGACCCACAGGAGCCTTGCAAAGCCAGCCTTACTCACCACTCTCCAGTTAGTTTAGTTCAGGCTAATGTGACAAAAGTCAGAATTTCCCTCTGTTCACCCAACAAGGAAGATTTTATCCTGTTTGGGCTCTGTGCATAGCTCTAGGCACTTACTACAGGAGGTATGGGAATAGCTTTCTTCATGTGATTCTCTCAGTCCACCTTGGAAAAAACTATGGAGTCAGAAAAGCTAGACTATCTACCTGTCCCATGTCCCTGGAAGGCCTCAGTCGGGTGGCCCCAGGCCTTCTTGGAAATTAAACACTCCTGAACTCTTTTCTTCCTCCCAAGCCAGTGATCAAAATGAATGCACACTGAGATGTGTTGAGGCTCTCAGGGATATTTATATTTTAGCATTCTATAATGTAGGGGCTGGCAAACATTTCCATTAAAGAGTCAGCTATTGTACCCAGATAAGTATAAAAGTTGGTTAATTCGAACATTTTAGTTTGGTAAGGAAGACTGCCAGATTCTATGGGAGAGGAATGAGCTGCCTCAACTCTAAGAGGGATATAAAATCCTAGTGACCTCTTCACAGGTTTGCTGGGTTCTTTTTTTCCATATGAAACACCCAATTCATTTGCTTGTAAATACTTTTTTCTGAACTACAAGGCTAGTAGCTTGGCTAGAAATGTTTGGTTTTTTTTTATGAAACTGTCCAGATTAGAATGATAAAGAATTTACTTTTGTCAATAAAGCAACAAGTAAAATGGTTGATAATCAAAAATCTAAAAGTAAGAGTTATATATAATATCAAAGCAGATCATTAATATCCAAACTACTAATCATTATTCATATTGACTTTGCCAGATAGTCTTTTTTATTTTTTTTAATTTTGAACATAGATCATGCAAATCAAATAATTTAACTTCATTATCAATATCAAGTATTATGTGAAGAGAAAGAAATTAAAATTAGGTGCCTGGTTGCGTTGTCTACTTATCCACCATTCTTCCCATCAAACCACAGTATCTCTCCCCAATATTCTCATGTGCAGCTTTAGAAAATAGTATATCTTAAGTCCATTTTAATACAATTCCTTTAAAAATGCTTTAAAGAAAATTGAATATGAAAAATTGCAGGTGCCATTATATGTATTTTAACTATGCCTTGAACATTTTCACATATTATATCATTTAGATTCTTTAAATGTAAATTAAAAACCTAACCTTATAAGTTTGAAGAGTGGACAGCCCATTATTAAGACATTTAGACATTCTAGAAATTCTTTTTTTCATATCAAAATAGAACGATTCAGCCCTGGCTGGCATAGCTCAGTGGATTGAGTGTGGGCTGCAAACCAAAGTGTCGCAGGTTTGATTCCCAGTCAGGGTACATGCCTGGGTTGCAGACCATGACCCCCAGCAACCACACATTGATGTTCTCTCTCTCTCTTTCTCCCTCTCTTCCCTCTCTGGAAATAAATAAATTTAAAATCTAAAAAAAAAAAAAAAAAACAACAACTAAGCCCCTTTGTAAAAAAATAGAACAATTCTAATGCTTAAATCTAATGTCTTAAATTGACTACCTTTCCTTTATTCACTGTTCCCTATAGAAATGTGGACATCTTTAGGAGATCTCTATAATAAGTAGGGGTGAGCTTCAATGAAGAGGTACTAGTGGGAAAGTAGGGAAAAGAAGATGGTGATAGTTAGAGAAATCTAACAAGTCTCCACTACCTAGCATGTTAATCCTAGGTACATTTTCCCCAGAATCAACAAAATATTAATCTCTGCCTCTCAAACTCATGTGTAGATACCTAAAATTTTGTGCATTCACAGGCAAAGTATCTAAAATTTTGTGCATTTACAGGCAAATGTATAGATTATTGTTTAAATAAAGATGCATATAATCCCCTTTCTTGGGAACACTTACAGAATTCCTAAGTTTGTCTTCATTTCTTCCCTAAGACTCATATGTTGCAATATGATTTAATGATTAAATGTACTTTAACTTTGTTTTATTTTTTCTAATAAAACTTGGTCAGTTTAGCCAAGTCAAAAAATGAAAATGTCAGCTAATCCTAAGAAACCACTGGTTAATTTCATTTTCCAATTGTCTTGTTTCTTCACATTGGTCCTCTGATCAACCACATGCATCAGCTACAGGTGATCCTAAATGGCAAGCCTGGGTTAAGAGGAGGTTCATCTGTAAGTTTTATCATCTAAAGGGCATAAAAGATACTGTGTGGTGGATCAGATACATGGTGTCCAAGAGGACAATTTCTTCAGATTTCCATTTTTTTTCCAAAAGTAATGGACTGTAGGTATACTTTGTTATTTGTTGCATCTAAAACAAAAAGAAAGAAAGAAAGAAAATAAACTTCTTTGTATGTTTAATTGCAAATTACTTCCTGAGAACAGATGCAAATGGGGGTAAATATAAATAAATATCCCTCAAATAAAATTTATTTATTTTTACTCTATCCAAGAAGATTTTAAAGTACACTGATACAATTAAAAAATCCAACAAATAAAAAGAAACTATCAATTCTGGGTAAAAGTCTTCTCACAACTCAATTTTCAAAGCTATTTGTTTCCTCCTGAAAATAGCAATATATGAAAGAAAAATTATTCTTAAAATTTTGCCACAGAAGTATTCCCTTGTTAAGATGTAAACACTAGGAATTTTAAATTTAGAATTGGCAACTCAAATATCATTTTGCGTATTTTCTTACACTCTACACCAAAATAAACTAAAAATGAATAAAAGACTTAAACATAGCCACTACACCATAAACATCCTGGAGAAAATCAGAGGCAATAACATTTTACATATTTCACACAGCAATATTTTCATCCATACACCTTTTAGAAGACAAAGAAAATAAAGGAAAAAAATAAAAAATGGGACTATATCAAATTAAAAAGCTTCTGCACAGCTAAATAAAACATAAAAATAAAGCAAAAAGAGAACCAACTGTATGGGAAACCTATTTGCCAGTGATACCTCAGACAAGGGTTTGATCTCCAAAATATATAAAGAACTCATACAACTCAATGCCAGGATGACAAAAAATCCGATTGAAAAATGGGCAAAGGACCTAGGCAGACATTCTCCAAGGAGGGCATACAGAGGGCCCATGGGCATATGAAAAGATGCTCAACACCACTAACCATCAGAGATATGAAAATTAAAACCACAATGAGATATTACCTCACACTAGTCAGAATGGCCATCATTAACAAACCAATGAATAACAAGTGCTGGTGAGGATGTGGAAAAAGGGGAATCCTAGTACACTGTTGATGGGAATGCAGACTGGTGCAGCCACTGTGGAAAACAGTATGGAATTTCCTCAGAGAACTAAAAATGGAACTGCCTTTTGACCCAGCAATTCCACTGCTAGAATGATATCCTAAGCACCCTGAAACACCAACCCAAAAGAACCTATGCATCCCAATGTTCATAGCAGCACAATTTACAATAGCCAAGTGCTAGAAGCAACTTAACTACCCATCATTAAATGAATGGATTGAAAAACTGTGGTACATTTACACAATGGAATGCTAGGCAGCAGAAAGAAAGAAGGAGTTCCTACCCTTTGTGACAGCATAGATGGTACTGGAGAACATAATCCTAAGTGAAATAAGCCAGGTGGTGAAAGAAAAATACCATATGATCTCACCTTTAAGTGAAACCTAATCAACAAAACAAACAAGCAAGCAAACTATGACCAGAGACATTGAAGTTAAGGACAAATGGGCAGTAACCAAAGGGGAGATGGGAAGGGATAATTGGGGAGATGGGAAGGGGAGGGGGGATGGTTTTCAAGAACAACTATATAAGACACATGGACAAAACCAAGGGAGTGATGGAATCAGAGGAGGGAGGTGGGGATGGCTAGGGTGGGGGGGGGCAAGTGGGGGAAAAGGCAGAAAACTGTACTTGAACAACAATAAAATTTTAAAATGGAAAAAATAAAATAAAACTATGAGAAACAACAACAAAAAATTTAAAAAGAATAAAGCAAAAAAGAACTATTCATCAATTTTACCTCAGGATATAGACATGAAAATATTAAAGGAAATAGTATCAAATGAAATTAATAGAATTGCTAAAAATAATCATAAATAGCTATGATTTATCTAAGTATTATATGATTACTTCAACATTACAAAATTTTCTAATATTTTTACTAAAAAACCTATAATGTAAAAAAATGTATGATGTAAATAAAAATAACAAAAAATATTTTTTAAATGATAGTCACTTCTGATTTTAAAAATCATAGAGTAATTTTTCCCTGGCTGGTGTGACTCTGTTGGTTGGACCATCATCTCCTACACAGATGGTTGGCGTTTGAGTCTGGTCAGCACACATATCTAGGTTCCAGGTTTGATCTCAAGTTGGTGAATATATGGGATACAACCAATTGATATTTCTCTCTCACATTGATGTTTCTCTCACTCTTTGTCCCTCCCCCAACTCCCTTCCTATCTCTTTAAAATCAATAAAGATATTTAGAAAATCATAGAGTAATTTTTTGTATATATGTAAAGATGTTCAAGATATCCTTTTAAGTGAAAATAAGATATATGGATTTAAAACATGGTATAACTATATATTTCTATATGGAAGCATGTATTATATATACTATTTATGTGTATATATGTATATATACACATACAATATGAATAGATTTTTGTGAAGTTACATGAATGTTCACAACCACTCTATATAGATTAGGGTTTGCAAATAACCTCAATTATTTTTATTTGTTGGTTTATTATTTCTTCTCAAAAGTTTGTGGGACTATGCATTGGTTATATTTCTAAATATTTAACACCATTATTTTAAAGTGTAAAATTATAATCATTTCCAATAAATAGAATATAAAATTTATAAACTAGTATTGTCAGAAAACTCTTAAGTCTCTCAGTTTATCAAAAGTGTACACATGAGATCTTTGAAAGCACTGATAACTTATTCTTACAAATAACATTTATTGATATAAATATTATGCTTAGTTGTCATTAAGTTACCTCATAATCTAGTTTGAATGAAGCAGACATAAACCACTAATTTTATAACATTTTAATGAATGGGAAAATAGACAAATGTGCAAAAACCTGTATGCTCTGTCCAGACTAGTCTTTCATTAGTTCTCCACCGGGGTGAGCACTCTGTAGCCTCAGGATCTTTTCATGTGCCATCTCTGTTTCAACTGTTCTCACTTTCACGAAAATTACTACATTTTCTGTGGACTCAGTTTATATGGTCCTTTCTCAGAGACTTTTTCTTTGAACAACCTAACTCAAGTCAGCCTTTTCTGTTGTTATTCCTTACCCTTCCTTTTGATTTTTCTCCCAACAAATTTTCAAATCTGCAATTATTAATATTTTTATGTTCATTTTAATTTTTAAAATTAGTCCCCTTAATTATAACTCAAAGTCCTAAAAGGGAGGAGTAAATCTTTTTAATTAACTGTTATGTCTTAATGATGACTGATAAATGGCTGGATTATAGAGTAATCCAGCCATTTTTATTATATTAAAATAATAATAAAATTATTATTATCCACCCTTTAAAATTTTTAAAATTATATCAAGGTTCAGTTTAAAACTATATATGTCAAAAGTGCCTTTTTAAATTTAATTTGGTGAGTGATTTGGAGTAAGTTCCAGCCTTTGCTCCAAAGTAGTATGACCATAAACATTTATCTCTGTCCTTTTTCAGACCTGTTATTTGCCTTACTAGCCCTACCCATGTATAAAATTTGAACTCAATTTCTAACTCTAGAATAAAAGTTTTTTTAAAGCTTTTTTTAAAGATTTTATTTATTTATTTTTAGAGAGGGAAGGAAGAGAGAAAGAGAGAGAGGAAAAGAGAGAGAGAGAGAAACAGCAATGTGTGGTTGCTGGGGGCCATGGTCTGCAACCTAGGCATGTGCCCTGACTGGGAATCGAACCTGCGATGCCTGGTTCGCAGCCCGTGCTCAATCCATTGAGCTACGCCAGCCAGGGGTAGAATAAATGTTTTTTTTTATATTAGAAATAAAGATTATATGCCACAGAGCACAACATTTGAAGAAGAAAAAGCTTATGAACTATTTTATTGGACTTTTTCATGCTCCTAATGAGGATGTAGACCTGGAAAACCTGATTAATTTTCATAAAATATTCTGGAGGCCTGCCTCAATGCTTTGGTCATGAGGTTGTATATAATTACATAGATGGATAACCAGATAGATACAATATCTTATTCCAATAGTACCTTGCAAGAATTGCAAGAGTTTTACCAAGCTTATTTAAAATTGACCACAATCCTGATGCAGTAAGACACAGTGCTCAGCATACACAGGTTTGTGATAAATATTTGCTGAGTAGTGATAAATGTATGTATGCTTCAAGAAATAACAGTAACATGTAAATATAGGGTGCTGTTAATCTATGCTTTTATCATGATAATTATTATAATGACAATAATGTGGCTTTTTTAACTACATGGAAAAACAGTAATATTGACATCTTGTTAGTCTATAAAATAATTATAATTGATATAAATAAAATACTCATACATAAGAGTGTTCCACTATTTCACTTCATCTTAAAATTGGGTCTGATTAAAATAATGAGTGTTTTAATGGAAATCCCAATTCTCAAAAAAAATCAACACAAACACAAAACAACATTTAATTCTTTGGTAACAACACTATATCTCAGCTAGAAGCAGCATTCTTACATGTTTGGACAGCAAACAGCACTTCATTTATAAATAACATTTTTATTTAAATAATCTTGAATTAAAATGAAACCTTTGGCCCTGCTAGTAATTAAACAGCAGTGGTTTATACTAGCCTTATTCTAAACATGTAGACAGAGAAAAACACTTTACAAATAAAAGCACATACAAGCTGCAGTTTTTTGTTTTTTTTTTGTCCATTAAGGATGACAACACCTGCAAAGATTTTACTTCTCCCACTTAGCATGCTTTTTTTGTGTGTGGGGTGGGGGGTGCTGAAGTGTGATAATACTCTTGTCCCATATAGTAAGCACAGGTTAGTCCCAACTAAAACATCCAGCACACTCAGCTACCTGGAAGCAATTGAGTCACATAAGCTTAACTGATATGTAGAGCTGAAATGAAAAGCAATTGAAACAACTGGCTACACAGGGAACAAAGAGAAGGGCACATACAAATCCAAATACACTATGCACTTATTTATCTGCTGCAGGAGTGGAAAAAGTCACTCCTTGGGGTAGCCTTATTCACTTTAACACAGCTAGTGGCACTGGCTGAGTCTCTCCATTGAAAACCTCATGGATCTCTGGAACCAGTGGACCCGAGCCTGAAAACTGCAATCAGAGTAGGATTCTGGCCAACAGATCCAAGAACCGTATGAGGGGGATATTTAAGGTCTTAGCCTTGAGGCACAGTGACATGCAGGAATGCATACTTCTGTTTTTCTCCCTGTGAAATGGGGTTTATATTTTGTTCATTCACCCTCAGAGACTTGAAAGTTATTTTATAGCAATCCAGAAGAAACAAAAAGAATGGATGTTTGTATTTTTCCTCAATATATTGGCTGACCATTTAGTCTGTAAATCAGTTGCACAAAACAAAAGGCATCTTAAGATCTAAATATTCAATGTCTTCTGAGATATATGTGCACACTCCTGTACGTATGGCTGATCCCATCGCACCTTACTTGCCACAAGTACAATATGGGTGACAGAGCCTTAGATTTCAGGCTTCAGAAGCTCTGACACAGTGTTAAATAAGAATGCTTGTAGTTAGAAAACTTTAAGATTTTACTAATTAAGGTGCTTAATTTTAGATGTACCTTGTGAAAAAAATATTTTGATCATAAAGAGATTGGAATTTGTGTTGAGAGAAGAATAATAGGTAAAGCTCAGAAGCAGCTCCTTGAGGAAACACATCAGGCATGTTTCACAAGCATTTGGTCTAGAACTCTACAGCAGATAAGTTTCCAAAACACATCAACCTTGGACTTTAGTCAGCTTTTCATTTAGCCTAATAATTTATTTGTTATGAAGCTAGCAGGGTGATCTTTCTCAAACTCTCACCTAATCAGGTCCCCTTTTCCAGCTTAAAATTTTCCAGTGGTTTTCCATTTATACCATCATAACATATAAAATCCAAACAACAATTTTTCAGTTGGTCGCTGCTTACTTCCATAACCTCATTTCTTGGTGTTTTAATCTACCTCTCTTCCAATAATCTTTGTGACAATCCATTTAAGTTTGCTTATTCACCTTCCTTTATTATTTCTATACTTACACATATACTGTGTCCTTTAACAGGATTAGTTATTTTCAATCCTGACTGCAGAATAGAGTTAAAAATCAAAGATTTATACCAGAATTGATAGTTTGTTAAGAAATAAAGCATAGGCATTGATGATTTTTAAAAATCCTGGATTATTAGATCCATTCACAATTGATACTTTTTTTATTTAAACATTCATATCTATAAGTTCACCAGTATAAATTTGATCACTCTGAATATCTCAATGTTAAAATTAAATACAAAATGCAAACCGGACTTATTTCATGAACACAGTGAAACTTAACTTAGGATTTTTGTTCTTATAAATGCCTCTAGCAATCATAAAATAACTCAAGTCCTTTTTTTTTTAAATGGTATAATATATTCACTATTAACCAAGCCCCTGCTGTCTGCAAATCCCCATTGTACAACCAATTGTAAAGGTTAAGAACATCCTCATTTTCACTTTATGAGCCATCCTGTTAGTAGAATATGGAATGTTCCAGTCCACAAACTGTTCTTATATGTACAGCAAACTCTAATAAAATACTATTTATTAATTTTGTGGTTTTAATTTGGTTATTTCTAGATCTTTGACACCAAACTCCTCCCTGTTCATGCTAGAATCATATTGATCTTGCTCCTGTGTCATCTTGTGTTCATATTCTCATGGCCCTTCTCATGTCTTATTGCAATCACATATCTTCTGTTTCTCTTCTCCAGCAGAATATAAATTCTTTGTATCCATAGCACCTATCACTCACTAACTCTTAAAAATTGTACAAATTGGGATATTGAAATTAAGCTTAACAAATCTTTGTTGAGTGTCACCTGTATATCAGCCACTCTTCTAATCTCTTGGTATGCACATACTCCCTGGTACATTGAGGTTAGGGAGATAGCAATTTAACCAAATCACTACACAACCAAAGAGTTAATAGCAATCTGAAGTACAAAAAATAATAATTTGTGTAGGTTAGTTCAGTGAAGCTTTTCTTAAATAATTTTATTCATGTTTAAAATGAAAATATGGGTAGGATTTTCCTAGACTCAGTAGAAGCAAGTATGTTTTCATGCTTGCTTGCAGAAGAAATAGGGTAAAGTTAAAGTGAATTTTCATTGAATGTAAAACAGAGGTAGTGGAATGTAAAATGAATGACAGAAAGGAACATGTTATAGGTGGAATCCATGGAAGGTCCATGTGGATGGAACCTGAAATTACAGCTGGAGATACTACCCTCCATTTTTCATAGACTACTATGAAACTAACCAGGGGGAGACCCCAGGAAGTAGTTCTTCATGATATGGAATATCACATAAAATGTAGGGAATGGATCTAACAGCAAACAGATACACCATCAAACCGCAATAAGCAGGATAGTTTTATGAAGACATGATCAGGCATAATTTCAAATTAACTCTGGTGTCCATATGACTTTCAAGTAGAGCAAGAAAAGAGTAGAGCAGATATAAGGAGGTTCCTATTACTGTGATCCAGGTAAATGAGGAAGAAGCCTGAACTAAGATGCTGGCAGCAATGATGGAGAGAGATGCCTGTGTTTGAAATATATTTAAGAGGAAGGTAGGAGTAGCCAGGATCATTTCTTGAAGGGAGATAAATTTGGACTGTGTTCTTTGTGTCATGAAGTCTTCTGATCAGAGGAGACAGAAGTAGCGCTATGCATTTGAGATATATTGAATAGATGGGGCACTCAAGACAGAGAAAACTGAAGAGATTATTTCAGTGGATCAAGCAGTAAGAGTATCAATGTATCAAGCTGAACAACAGTACAATAGGAAAACAAAAAAATAACAACAAAGACTGAAGTTAATTTTATTTATTTAAAAAATGAGTATAGAAATAAAACTGATTTTTAAAATGTTTTCCAATGTATTTTATTAATTTGATAAGACCTGATCTCAATAAAAGTAATTTTATTAGATTTATTGTTTGAGAGCCCAGAAACAACTGACATTTTGCACAGAGGCTAGTTCATTTGATTGATTTCAATTTCAACATAGATGAGCAAACACCAAGCCCTAATGACTGCATATGATTAATTCCAAATTTATTCATTTTGAAAATATTTGTTAAATGCCAGACATATATATTTTTATATTTAGGTACTAAGAAAATAAATATTCAATATCATAGGTATGAAATTTTTTTCTTCAACATAGATTTGAAGTAATATGTATCTGGTCAAGAAGACATTCATTGCCATAGATTCATAAATATTCTATCATTTTCAGACCAGAAATTGGCAATTTTAAAATTCCTTAAACATGATGGTCTTAGAAAAAATGATAATTTTTATTTACTTTTTTCATTTAATATTTAAAATATGAATTTTAGTAGGTCGGTGTTTTTATTTTTCATTCAACAAATATTTATGAAATATTTATTATGGGTCAGTATCTATTCTAGGTTTTGGGGCTATAGAAATTAACAAAATAAAGATGCTCAGGTAAAGTTTACATTCTAGTTCTCAATTAATGTTTGGCAGGTATGTAAAATAATAAATTTCCTTCCAAAAATGTACCTTGATGGTGACAATTAATGTTCAATATACAAAATTTTAATACAGAAAAGTATTTTAGAATCATTATTTTTAACTCCATTTCTGTAAAAAGGAAATAAAAATTACGAAGGAGTAACAGGAGATGGACATATTTTTTGGTCCTCCATATTATATATCCTTTCCTATGCTATCAATTTTACTAATGCATGGATAACATCACTGAGGTTGAGAACCAATAAAAATGTTTAACATGTATTTTAAATCTTCATGTATAGCTTTATGCTCACAAAATTAAGCTTTATTGTTATTGTGTCATCTCTTTATTATATAACTATATTATTTTTTGTACATTGCACATTTATTTTTTGTAAAAATAAAAATACTAATAATTTGTGTGAAAATATGGAAAGACAAACCCATCCTAATGGAAAATCAGTCAATGGTAACTTGGGGTGGGGAGTGGGAACGATTATGAAGTGTAACAAGGGAAGTTTCAGGGATGCTAAAAATGCTTTTATATCTCTATTTTGTAGTGATGGTTACATTGGGTATATTCATGTCAAATCTCATTGAGATTTTGATTAAAATGCATATGTTTTACTCTTTGTAAATTATACCTCCATAAAGTTGATTAAAATAAAATCAACTAAATAATCTGGATTTTTTATATGCCTAAATATTTGGGACATCAGATAACTATCAAAACAGTAAGAGGCACTTGTATCAGGGACAGATCAACCAAGATGGTTAAGTCTAATATTTAGTACCACTTTACTTTTTGATGCATTTAATAATTCTGAACTATTGATGAGAGATAGAAAAGCTGAGCATAAGGTAGCATAAATGCTACTGGGAAGGCAGAGTGCAGCTTTGAGCAGTATCTAATAAAGGGAATAAGATTTAAATTTTAGATCTTATCAGGTGGAAGTGGGTTATAACATAGGTTATAAGTTGTGATCCTAAAAAGCACTTAGATAAATTATAATAGGGCACCTTTTTAAAGACTGAAATGCTTTGTCACATTAGTACAATCCTAGATGAGCTTTTGCTACCTGGAATGTCTGCTAAACTAATAAAATCCCCTATGAAAGGAGATGAAGTCATTTAGTGTCTCAAACTTAATGTACAATTTTCATACACAATGTTAGACATTCAATCAAAAGTAACCAGGTATGGGGAAAAAACAAAAAATAAAACAAATGAAGCAATAAGAAAAAATGTATTACATAGTCCATATTTTGGAGAGCAGCCTCATTCTTTAAATGGCTATAATGAATAAATATTTAAGGAATAAGGTAGAAAATTAGAAGATTTCAGCAAAAATTGAAAAAATAAAAACAGATTGTATAATTGAAATGTACTGCTGGAGACAGATGTAGATAGCTCATGACATTTGCACTCTTGCATTATCCCTATGATTATGTGGGTTACATGGCAAAAGAGATTTTTCACATACAATTAAAGAACCCTAATTAGTTGATTTTAAGATAATGAGAAAATTATCTAGGTGAGACTAGTCTAATAACATGCACAATTTAAAAGCAGAGTTTTTTCTGGTCTGTAGCAAAAGAGGAAGCCAGAGATTCAAATTACCCTAAAGGCCTTTGACTTGCTGTTCCTGTCTATGGGTTTGGAAGGGGTTACCAGTCAAAAAAGTACGGATGGTTTAGGGGCTAAAAGCCCCAATATGAAAGCCAAACAATAAATGGGGACCTCTGTCCTGCACCTACTAGTACCTGAATTCAACCCACGACCTGAACAAATTTGGAATAAGATTGCTCTTCAGAACCTCCAGATGAGAGCTCAGTGGTGCTAACACCTTGATTTTGGCCCTATGAGATCCTAAGCAGAAAATCCAATCATATCTACCTGGAATTTTAACCCACAGAACTGTGAACTAATAAATGCTTGTTTTCAGTTGCTACATTTCAATAACAATAGAGAATGAACACATTTACAATAACTGGAAATAAAAAATAGGTGCATTTAATGATGGATTAACTACAGTTTAATAAAGCTCCAAATAATAATAATGTGTAACTGATAAACTAGAAGTTAGGTAACATGAAAAGTTGGGCAAAATCACGCAAGAAAAAAAAAACAGACATGAGTTTAACATATGGGAAATGTAATTTCAATTCCAAAAGAAGAGGAGGAAGGAATAGAAAAGAAGCAATTTAGGAATTTTCCTAAATTGTTATTTAGAATAGCTAAAGATTTTCCTAAACTGATACAAAGTGAAATACTATTCAGCAAAAATATCCTCCAGAAGTGAAAGAAAATATAACCTATTCACATAAAGAAAATTGACAATTCAGAGAGAGAGGGAGAGAGAGAGAGATTATGTAGATAGTCTAAGTTCAAACAACTATTTTTTTTAATTACTGAATTCATTGGGGTGACATTGGTTAAAATTATATAGGTTTCAGGTGTACCAGTCTGTAACACATCATCTGTACACTGTACTGTGTGTTCACCACCCAACGTCAAACCTCCTTCCATCATCATTCATCCCTGTTTATCCTCTCCTCCTCCTCCATTCCCTATTTCCTCTGGTAATATAATTGAAGTATAGTTGTGAAGTATAATTAAATGTAAAGTATAAAGAGAAATACTTAATAATGATTAAAATTTCAATATGTAAGATGAATTTATTATAAAATTATATTTAATTAAGCACATATCCATAAAGTATATAAAGTGATAATTACTGGAGAAGATATAGATAAAAACCACAAAGCAAATTATTTTAGAAAATCTTTCCCAGTAATATAATGAAATAGCAAACACAAAATTATTAAGTACATATTTGAACAATGTAATCTACAAATGTGATAACATTTGTAAACATGTTAAACACCTAACTGATAACATGTAAACCACCATATCTCAAGAAGTACATAGTGTGTGCCAGTGCACATGGAATAGTTACCAAAACTGACCATACTCAGGTCAATGAAACAGCAAGTGCTAGAGGACAGAAAGTATACAGGGTGGTGCAAAAGTATTTTTACAGTTATTATGGAAAATAATACAATAAACAATCAATAATTGTACAAGAATAAACTGTATATCAAGTACTCACAATTATAAACCTACTTTTGCCCCACTTTCTACATACTATGTTCTCTGACTACAGTATAATTTTACTAGATATCAGTGACAAGCACTATTAAGAATACTCTCAAAGATTTGGTAATTAGGTAATATTCATTGATCAAACAATTTAAAAAATGAAAATAGAAGTTATGATCTGAATTATAATGAAAATATTTCATATCAATATTGTGTGATTCCATTGTAATACACACAAAGTTGTTTCAAATGTATATATTAGACAACAACAAAGCTGAAAGTCAATATCCTTATTTATTTTAAGAAATCCATTCTAGGGGTTTCTTGATGGAACTTTGGGGCTTTCTGTGAATAGTATCATGTTATCTACAAATAATGACAGTTTTACTTCTTTTCCAATCGGGATGCCTTTTATTTCTTCTTCTTATCTGATTGCTCTGGCTAGAACTTCCAGTACTTTGTTAAATAAGAGAGTCAAAAGTCAACATCCCTGTCTTTTTCCCAATCTTAAGGGGAAGGCTTGTAATTTTTGCCTATTGGGTATGATGCTGGCAGTGAGTTTGTTACATATGGTCTTTATGATATTTGGGTATGTTCCCTCTATTCCCATTTTGCTGAGAGTTTTTATCACAACTGGGTGCTGCACATTATCAAATGCTTTTTCTTCATCTATTAATGTGATAATGTGTTTTTTGGTCATTATTTGGTTTATGTGGTGAATCACACTTATTGATTTGCCAATGTTGAACCAACCTTGCATTTCTGGAATAAATCCCACTTAATCATGGTGATCTTGCATTCCTGGAATAAATCCCACTTGATCTTTTTGATACATTGCTGTATTTTGATACATTGCTAATAGTTTGCTGAGAATTTTAGCTTTTATGTTCTTCAGGGATGTTGGCCTACAAATTTCTTTCTTTGTAGTGTCTTTACCTGGTTTTGGAATTAGGATAATGCTGGCCTTATAAAATGAATTTGGGAGCCTTGCTTCCTCTTGAATTTTATGAAATAGTTTGAGAAAGAGAGGTGTTAGTTCTTGTCAGAATGTTTAGTAAAATTCACCTATGAAGATGAAATATATATTCAGCAAAAATACCCTTTAGAGGTGAAAGTAAATAAAACCTATTCACACAAAGGAACTTGATTATTCACAGAAAGAGAAAGACCCAGAGAGAGAGAGCAATATTATATAGATAGGCTTATGTAGATAGTAATGTCCAGAACTTTTGCTATTGGGAATTTTTTTATTACTGTTCAGTTTCACTGGGTGTAATCTGTATATTCAGATTCTCTGATTCTTCCTGATTTAGTTTTGGAAAATTTTATGCTTCTAGGAATTTATCCATTTCACCCAAGTTATCCAGTTTGTTAGCATATAGTTTTTTTATATTTTCTTTTTTTTATTTTATTTTAATCATTGTTCAAGTACAGTTTTCTCCCACCTACTCCCATTCCAGCCCACCCACCCAACCCTCCCCTCTTCCCCCCCATTACCCCCACCCCTAGTTTTTGTCCATGTGTCCTTCAAATTTGTTCCTGTAAACCCTACCCATTCCCCCCTGAAATTCCCTCTTCTCTCCCCTCTGGTCACTGTCAGACTATCCCCTATTTCAGTGTCTTTGGTTATATTTTGCTTGTTTTTTGTTTTGTTGTTTAGGTTCCTGTTAAAGGTGAGATCATGTGGCATTTGTCTTTCACTGCCTGCCTTGTTTCGCTTAGCATAATGCTTTCCAGCTCCATCCATGCTGTTGCAAAGGGTAGGAGCTCCTTCTTTCTTCCTGCTACATAGAATTCCATTGTGTAAACGTTCCATAGTTTTTTGATCCATTCATTTACTGATGGGCATCTAGGTTGCTTCCAGCACCTAGCTATTGTAAATTGTGCTACTATGAATATGGGGGTGCAAAGGTTCTTTTGTATTGGTGTTTCAGTGTTCTTAGGATATAGTCCCAGCAGTGGAATTGCCGGGTCAAAAGGCATATCCATTTTTAGTTTTCTGAGGCAGGTCCATACTGCTGCTTTCCTTAGTGGTTGTACCAGTCTGCAGTCCCACCAACATTGCACTAGGGACCCCCTTTCTCCACAGCCTCTCCAACACTTGTTGTTTGTGGCTTTGTTTATGATGGCCTTTCTGACTGGTGTGAAGTGGTATCTCATTGTGGTTTTAATCTGCATCTCTCCGATGGCTAGCGATATTGAGCATCATTTCATGTGTCTTTGGATTTTCTGTATGTCCTCCTTGGAGAAGTGTCTGTTCAAGTCCTTTGCCCATTTTTTAATTGGGTTACTTGTCTTCGTAGAGTGGAGTCGTGTAAGTTCTTTATATATTTTGGAGATTAAACCCTTGTCTGAGGTATCATTGGCAAATATGTTTTCCCATACAGTTGGTTCTCTTTTTATTTTAAGACTGTTTTCTTTAGCTGTGTAAAAGCTTTTTATTTTGATGAGGTCCCATTTGTTTATTCTTTCCTTTATGTCCCTTGCTCTAGGAGACAAGTCAGTAAAAAAGTTTCTGCGTGAAATATCTGAGATTTTCCTATCTATGTTCTCTTCTAGGACTTTAATGGTGTCACGTTTTATATTTAAGTCTTTTATCTACCTTGAATCTATTTTTGTATAAGGTGTAAGCTGGTGCTCGAGTTTCATTTTTTTGCACGTAGCTGTCCAGTTCTCCCAACACCATTTGTTGAAGAGGCTATTTTTATTCCATTTTATGTTGCTGCTTCTTTTGTCAAATATTAATTGACCGTAGAGGCTTGGGTTTATTTCTGGGCTCTCTGTTCTGTTCCATTGGTCCATGTGCCTGTTTTTATGCCAGTACCAGGCTGTTTTGATTACAGTGGCCTTGTAGTATAGTTTCGTGTCAGGTATTGTGATCTCTCCTACTTTACTCTTCTTTCTCAAAATTGCAGCAGCTATTCGGGGTCGTTTATGGTTCCATATAAATTGTTGAAGTGTTTGTTCTATGTCTGTGAAATATGCCATTGGTACTTTAATAGGTATTCCATTGGATGTGTAAATTGCTTTTGGTAGTATGGACATTTTGATGATATTAATTCTTCCAATCCATGAACATCGTATATGTTTCCATTTGTTTGTGTCTTCCTTAATTTCTCTCCTCAGTGTTATGTAGTTTTCTAAATAGAGGTCTTTTACCTCTTTGGTTAGGTTTATTCCTAGGTATTTTATTTTTCTTTTTGCCATTTCAAGTGGGATTTTTTTCTTGATTTCTGCTTCTGCTGTTTCATTGTTCATGTACAGGAATGCCTTTATTTCTGGATATTGACTTTTTATCCCACTGTTTTGCCAGATTCATTTATTAGGTCTAGCAGTTTTTTGGTGGAGTCTATAGGATTTTCTATGTACACTATCATGTCATCTGCAAACAGTGACAGTTTTGTTTCCTCCTTTCCGATTTGGATTCCTTTTATTTCTTTTTCTTGTCTGATTGCTGTGGCTAAAACTTCCAGTGCTATATTGAATAGAAGTGGTGAAAGTGGACATCCTTGTCCTGTTCCTGATCTTGGTGGAAAATATTTTAGTTTTTGCCCATTGAATATGATGTTGGCTGTAGGTCTCTCATATATGGCCTTTAATATATTGAGGAATTCTCCCTTGATTCTCATTTTGCTGAGTGTTTTTATCATAAATGGGTGCTGTACCTTATCAAATGCTTTTTCTGCACCTATTGATATGATCATGTGGTTTTTGTCTTTGCTTTTGTTTATGTGATGTATTACATTTACTGATTTGTGAATATTGTACCATCCTTGCATACCTGGAATGAATCCCACTTGGTCATGATGTATGATCCTCTGTACTGTTGGATGCGGTTTGCCAGTATCTTGTTGAGGATTTTAGCGTCAATGTTCATCAGCGATATTGGCCTGTAGTTTTCTTTCTTTGTTGTGTCTTTATCTGGTTTTGGAATTAAAATGATGTTGGCCTCATAAAAAGAGTTTGGGAGTCTTCCGTCTTTTTGCATTTTTTGAAATAGTCTGTGAAGGATAGGGGTTAGCTCTTCCTTAAATGCTTTGTAGAATTCTCCTGTGAAACCATCTGGTCCAGGGCTTTTGTGTGTTGGGAGTTTTTTTATTACTGCTTCAATTTCTTTTGCTGTTATTGGTTTGTTCAGGCTTTCTGCTTCCATTTTATTGAGTTTTGGAAGATTATATTTTTCTAGAAATTTGTCCATTTCATCTAGGTTTTCAAATTTCTTGGCATACAGCTCTTTATAGTAATTTCTTACAATCCTTTGTATTTCTGTGGTATCTGTTGTAATCTCTGCTCTTTCATTTCTGATTGTGTTTATTTGGGTTTTCTCTTTTTTTCTTGATGAGTCTGCTTAAAGGCTTGTCGATTTTGTTTATCTTTTCAAAGAACCAACTCTTGGATTCATTGATCTTTAGAATTGTGCTTTTAGTCTCTATGTCATTTAATTCTGCTCTGATCTTGGTTATTTCCTTCCTGCTGCTTGCTCTGGGCTGTCTTTGTTGTTGTTCCTCGAGTTCTTGTAGATGTAGGGTTAGATTGTTTGTTTGAAATGTTTCTAACTTTTTTAGGTGGGCCTGGATCGCTATGAACTTCCCTCTCAGGACTGCCTTGGCTGTGTCCCATAAGTTTTGAGATGTTGTGAGATCATTTTCATTTGTTTCCAGAAACTTTGAAATGGGCTAAGATCTGCGGGGGGGGGGGGGGATGTTGTGAAGTAATTACAATTGCATGGAACAGCAGTTATTTACAATGATATTATGGCAACATTCATATGACAGAGTCTATGAGATCTAGGTAACAAGAATAGGGAGTACAGAACATCAAGTAGTGTGCTGATGGGACACAGGTGAGTTAAAGGACAGTAGATTAGTAATACAGTATAGAAAGAGATATCAGGGGAAAGCTGTCAGGTCATACAATATATCCAGCCTAGCAAAGCAGGCTATACAAAAAGAAGAGGGATATAAAAATACTGTTAAAAAAAGATGTAGGAACACTGGAAAAATAATAATAATACAAATATGCAATAACTTGCAAGTTCTCTGTAATAGCAGAGTGACATTTATCTCACTGTCCCAGCTGTTGTGATGCCCCTTCTTTGGGTTCAACTTTGGTCTTTTCACAGATCCAGGATTTTGTGTCACTTGTAGGTATTTAGGAAAAAATTTAAAAAAATAAAAAATAGAAAAGGCAGACGAAGGAAGGAAGAAGACATAAAATTGGAGGACAGGAAAGAGGAAGGAATAAAACAAGAAATCAGGTAAGAGAGGAAAAAAGAAATCAAAAGAGAATAAAAACAATAAAACTTAAAAAATTAAAAATTGTTAAAAAAATAGAATCAAATTAAAAAGTCTCTTGATTTCAAAGTGGCCAAGCCAGTTTTTCTGCTCTTGCTGGTTGAGGCAGGCTGAGGTATGATTTGTTTGGCTTTTCTTCCTTGGCCAGTGGAGTTCGCACTGGCTCCTCAGCTTTGGGCCCTGGGTGTGGGAATCAGGTCTCTCCCCAGGGTTACTGCTGAGGGCTGGTGTGTGGGGATGCTCTCCTTGCAGGCGTGCCCACCAGCGCACCCACAGCTGGGTAGGAGATAGGCTGGAGCCACTGATCACTTTAGGAGAATTCCCCAAACAGTGTCTGTGTCTATTCACTCCTTCCTCTTGAGAAATTCCTCCCGTTCAAGCCCGCCACTCCCCACAGTGTCCTGGCGTCTCCCACCGTGGTCTGGCTTCTCCCACCGCCAAAGCTCCAGCCAGACCAGTGACCGTGGGAGTCCGGGTCTGCTGCGCAACTCGGCCCCTCCGGTGTCCACCGCCTCCAAAGGTGCTCACCACGCCCCGTGTGTTTGCCAGCACCTGCATTCCTCCCAGAGCCACTCGGACCTTGCTCGGCTGGGGAGGGAGCAGTTGACCTGGCTCTCTCCCAAGAACCCTATGGTAAACCCAGCAGTGGCCCCGGGCCTGGCGCTGTGGCCCCAGGACCACACGCTTGTCCTGGGACCCTACCTTGTTGCAGCACTCCCCTTAGGATCTGTTCTTTGTTCTTTCGGTTCTGCCACAATCCTTGGTCCTCTGTTTTCAAAAATGCTGCAATATGTTGGTTGCTTGCCTTTCTACTCCATAGATCGGTCAGGATTTTCTCCCCTGAGCAGAGGAAAGCCGAATCTGCTCCTTCCTACTCCAACGCCATCTTAGTTTTTAATATTTTCTAACAAACCTTTGTATTTCATTTGTGTCAGTTGTTATTTTTCCTCTTTCATTTGTGATTTTATGTATTTGGGTCCTTTCTCTTTTTTCTTGAAGAGTATGGTTAAAGGTTATCAATCTTGTTTATCTTTTCAAAGAAAGTGATCTTGGCTTTATTGCACTTTTTTCTCATTTTTGAGACTGTTTATTTCTGCTTTGATCTTTATTGTTTACTTTATTTTACACACTTTTGGCATTGTTTATTGTTTTTTTTCAAGTTCCTTTAGATATGAAGCTTGGAAGGGAAGACGGCAGAGAGATAAGTGGGAGCGGAATCCACTCCCCTGCACGTGGATGGAACACCTAGCCGATCTTCTGAGGATCAGAGTGAACAGCCAATGTTATCTCAGCATATATGAAGGTTGGAGGAAAAAACTGTAGAGGGAATGAAAAGTCTGACATAAATGAACAGGAGTGGGAAGATGGTGGTGAGGTAAGTAGAAGCTTAGTCTACTTCCCCCTGCTCATGGACCTAGCCTATCTTCCAAGGAACATAGTGAACAGCCAACGGTATCCCGGCATATGCGAATACTAGAGGCCAAAACTGTAGAGGACATTGAAAATTCAGATGGCAAGGAGAGTGCTTCGGGACAGTAATGTCCCTGGGGCCAGCACAAGGACCAGGGCAGCTGCATCCCCAGGCCCAGCATCTGCCTGGTCTGCCTCAGGATTCTTGGGAGGCAGAATCGATGACTCCCTCCCATACCAAACAAGTTTTTAGCGGCACCAGGATGGACCTGGATGCTTGAAGTCACTGGGGGTGGGGGGGGGATAAGGACAAAGTGGCAAACACACAGGGGCATTGTGCACCCACTGAGACTGTGGACCTGGCTGGGAAAAGTTGGGTCATAGCAGACCCTGACCCGGACAGTCCCTGGTCTGGTTGAAGAGTTGGGCTGTGTGAGAGGCCAGGTGCTTATTTAGAACAGTAGGTTTGAATAGGGGGAATTTTTCAAAAAGAAAAAGAGGCACTCAGCAGCTGTTTAGGGAATTCTCCTGCAGCAGCTGCCCCCGCATCCCCAGGCACCTGTAGCCTCCACATCCTCCTCCATGGGCTCACCTCTGCTGCCAAGACTGTGACTACACCCCTAACCTTGGCATAGCCATGACCCTAGTGGCACCCCACCAACCCAACTGCCCCCCAACTGCCATGGCTGCCAATGCAGCAGCAGAAGCTAGCAGGCAACTGACACTACCTCCCCATGACTATGCTCCTGCTTTAGCAGCAGAGGTGGAGCACTGACCCTGCAGCATCAGGAGAACAAAGCACCTGACCCTGCTGCCCCAGCTGCCACAGCAGCAGAGGCCACATGATTATACCTGAAGCCCCGGGGATTGCCTGTACCTGACCCTGTGGCCCAGTGGCTGCCCATCCTGCCACCACACCAGGGGCCAAGCACTCATGCCCACAGCCTCGGGGACAGAGCACAGGGCCTACTGACTCTCTAAGAGGAAGGTGGAGATACCCCAACAGAGGAGAGAAACAGGGTTCAGGGAGTCAGCAACCCCCACAAAAAGTTAACTCAGTGGGGCTGCTGAACTACCCTAAAGAGATTCTGAGAGACCCTAGCATCTAGGACAGCAAAGAGCAAGAAGGTTGTGTGTGAGTTGCCCCTAACTGGTGCACATCAAGGACAACACACTATTGGACTGAAGGCATAGGCTGGGCACATAAGTACACTGGGGGGGCAGCAGCAAACTGAGGAACTGGGCTGGAGGCTGAGCAACTGCAAAGAGTGCAGCTCTGACCTGGCCCTCATCCCAAAAAAAACACAGTTAGGGAGAAAAGATAAACCAAGCCCCCCTCAGCCTGCTGTAGCCAGGAAGACCAGCAGGACTGGCTTGGCTTGTTTAAATCCAGCAGGAGGCCTCATTTTTTTTTTTTAAATTCCCTCCTCCTTTCCTTCCTTCCTTCCTTCCTTCCTTCCTTCCTTCCTTCCTTCCTTCCTTCCTTCCTTCCTTCCTTCCTCCCTCCCTCCCTCCCTCCCTCTCTTTCTTCCTTCTTTCCTTCCTTCCTTCCTTTTTTTATTCCCACAAGTGAGACAATAAAACCTCAACCTGTGAAAAGACCAGATTTAGACCCAAAGAGGAGTCATTCCAACAACTGAGAAACTGACATAAATTTCACTTTGCTACTCCAGAGAATTGCAACTTATTGTATATTTTTATTATTATTTTTCATTATTCTTACATCTTTCATTTTATTAGTAGTTTTGTATTTCTCTTCTTTCTGTTTAGTTTTCTTCACTTCACTGGTTAAATTGCATTGTTTGACTGGTGTCCCCTGTTCTCTCTTTCATAGTGTATTTTTAATTTACTGTCTTTCACTTCACTTATGTTCCATTACCACACTACTCTAGGTCCTATACTTCCAATTCTTGTTATCCAGACCACAAAGAGTCTGTCATATGATTGTTGCTCCATATTATTATAAATAATTACCATTCCATACAATTATAAATACTACACAGCACCCCTCCCAAGTCTTATCCCACTTCACTGTTTCCTGAACTCTATTACTGTTATGGTTAATTCCATTCTCTCACACACTACACTTATTTGCTATACTTCACTCTCACTTTACCCCATAATCTGACCTTTCTCAAGCTCGCTGCTTTCAAGATCCAACTCACAATTTCACCCCAACAAGAGTCCTATCTTTTTTTCTACCCTTTCAAAAAGTGGCTAGTTGGTGAAATATCACAGTTAACACTATACATACCCACTGGATCACCTATCTCTTCTCTATGGGTTGGTACTTTAAATACCATAAAATATACTCCCTCTGTCTTAAACCCTGTTGCCTTCCCCCTCCAACTGATCACAAAAAAGAGTTGGTGAGAGATGCAACACCAGTTGAGAGCCCACCAATAAAGGGATCACCAACATATAACAACAAAAGAAAGTGAAGAAGGGAGCAGAAGCCACACTAACGTCCACCAAGGACCAAGCTGGAAATATAACTAAATGGTGGAGAAATTAACCAGAAGAAACAACTGAACAATAGCAAGAGAGAAGCCTCAAAATCTTGTACAGAGAGAAGAACAAGCTTCAACAGAACCTGTCTGCACTTGCACAACAGAATACAAGACATGATGGAAGGAGTTACCCTCAGTTAACCAGCTGGAGGGAAGGATCCACCAAAGAAAGACCTAACAACAATTGAAACCCAAAGACAAACACAGAGCCAACATAAATGACAACAAAAGACCAGCAAGCTCAGGACACTGAGGAAACTGCACCAATAATCTCACAGGCCTTCTGCCATAGAAGTCCACACCATAAACATCAGGAGTCAAAATAGATCAATTTAAGAAGCAGAGGCTAATAAGAAGAGTCTCACAAACAGTGGGAAGACAATGAAACAATCCCTAAATGAAAGGAAAGGAGGAAGCCTCAAAAAGAATGTTAATGAAATAGAAGCAAATCAACAATCGGATATTGAGTTCAAAGCAGTGGTTATAAGGACGATCAATGAGATCACAGAGAATTACCAAAAACTACAAGAGAATTACACTGAACTCACTGCAAACTATATCAACATGAAAAAGGAAATAGAAACTACAAACAAGGGCTAAGAGAACATGAAGAATACAATTTCTGAATTGAAGAACACAGTACCAGGAATCAAAAGCAGGCTAGATGAAGCAGAGAATCAAATCAGTAAGCTAGAGGACAAGGTACAAAGAAACACACAGAAAGAGGAAGAAAATGAAAAGAGAGTCAGAAAGAATGAAGAGCTGTCAAGGGAACTGTAAGACAACATGAAATGTAATAATATCTGTATAATAGGAATACCAGAAAAAGAAGAGCAAGGGATAGAAAACCTGTTTGAAATAGTAATGATGGAAAACTTCCCTAATTTTGATGAGAGAAAACGTCACACAAATCCAGGAAACACAGAGAGTCCCAATCAAGAGGAATGCAAAGAGGCCCACTTCAAGACACACCATAATTAAAATGGCAAAATTCCAAGACAGAGAATCTTAAAGGCAACAAGGGAAAATCAGGAAGTAACATACAAGGGAGCCCTGCTAAGACTAGCAACTGACTTCTCAAAGGAAACACTCTAAGACATTCCCAAGGGAATGGCAAGGAATATTACAAGTAATGAAAACCAAGAGCCTGCAACCAAGACTATTCTATCCAGCAAGGCTCTCAATTACAATGGAAGGCCAAATAAGGAGCTTCCCAGACAAAAGAATCCTCAAAGAATATTTTTCAGACTATAAGAAGGACTTCTTTTTTCCCCAAATTGTGGAGGAAAATGGGGTGCATCTTGTAGTCTCAATGTAGCTTACCTTGCTCACTGTGAGGGTGGTGGTGGTGGAGCGGGGTCACAGGTTATTAAATATTTTACCAGTTTAGCTTCAGAATTTTCCCTGTTTTCCTCCTCTAAAACCTAGGTGCACCTTCTGGTCTAGGGCATCTTATAGTCTTAAAAATATGGTACCTCCTCCGAACCAGCTCTGCAAAAGATGCTATGGGGTTTACTTTAAGAAAAGGAAGGAAAGCAGTGAGAGAGAGTGAAACACAGGTATAAAAAATGGTGAAGAATAACTATCAATAATACCCTTAAATGTATATGGATTAAATGCCTTAATCAAATGACATAGAATAGCTGAATGGATAAGAAATCATGACCCACATATTTGCTACCTAAAAGAGAGCCACCTCAGAAAAAAAAGACCTACACAGACTGAAAGTGAAAGGCTGGAAAAACATATTCTAAGCAAATGTACAGGAAAAATAGCCGAGGTAGCAATACTCATATCAGACAAAATAGACTTACAAAAAAAGAGCCCTAAAAAGAGACCCAGAAGGTCACCTCATAATATTCAAGAGAAGAATCCATCAAAAAGACATAAACATTGTAAATATATATACACTCAACATAGGAGCACCTGAACATACAGAAAATTTTGGAGGACTTCAAGAAAGATATTGACAGCAACACGATTACAGTAGGGGCTTTTAATGTCAAAAATGGACACATCTTCAAAACAAAATATCAACAAAGATATTGTGGCATTGAACAATGTCCTTGATCAAATGTACTTAACTGACATATAAAGAGCCTTTCACCCTAAAGAAGAAAATTACACATTCTTTTCGAATGCACATGGAACATTTTCAAAGATAGACCACATGATAGGACACAAAACAAGCCTCAACAAATTCAAGAAAATTGAAATCATATCAAGAATTTTCTCTGACCACAAGGGACTAAAACTAGAAACTAACCATAAGGAAAAAAATCCAAAACACTCCAATGCATGGAGATTGAATAACATGCTATTCAACAGTGAATGGGTCAAGAATGAGATTAAGGAATAAATCAAAAAGTTTCTGGAAACAAATGAAAATGAGCTCACAACAATCTAAATCTTATGGGACACGGCAAAGGCAGTCCTGAGAGGGAAGTTCATAGCAATATAGGCCTACCAAAAAAAAAAAAAGATAGAAACATTTTAAGTGAACAACCTAACGCTACTCCTACAAGAACTAGATGAACAACAACAAATACAGGCCAGCACAAGTAGAAGGAAGGAAATAACCAAGATCAGAGCAGAATTAAATGACATAGAGACTAAAAGCACAATTCTATGGATCAATGAATCCAGGAGCTGGTTCTTTGAAAAGATAAACAAAATTGATAAGCCTTTAAGCAGGCTCATCAAGATAAAAAGAGAGAGGACCCAACTAAACACAATCAGAAAAAAGAGGAGAGATTACAACTGATACCACAGAAATACAAAGGATTGTAAAAAAAAATTACAAAAAACTATATGCCGAGAAATTTGAAAACCTAGGTGAAATGGACAAATTTGTAGAAAAATATAATCTTCCAAAATTGAATGAAGAAGCAGAAAACCTGAACAGACCAATAACTGCTGATGAAATTGAAGCAGTAATCAAAATCTTCTGACACGCAAAAGCCCTAAACCAGATGGTTTCACAGAAGAATTTTACAAATCATTTAAGGAAGAGCTAACCAGTATACTTCACAGATCATTCCCAAAAGTTCAAGAACATAGAATACTCCCCATCTCTCTTTATGAGCCGGCATCATCCTAATCCCAAAACCTGATAAAAATATAACAAAGAAAACTTCAGGCCAATATTGCTTGTGAACACAGATGCTAAAATCGTCAACAAAATATTGGCAAACTGCATTCAGCAATACATTAAAAAGATCATACATCATGGTTATTTGGAATTTATTCCAGAGATGCAAGAATGGTAAAATATTCACAAATCAATGAATGTAATACATCATATAAACAAAAGCAAAGACAAAAATCACATGATCACATCAATAGATACTGAAGATGCATTTGATAAGGTACAGCACCCACATATGATGGAAACACTTAACAAAGTGGGAGTCGAGGGAGCATTCTTCAATACATTAAAGGCCAAAGATGAGAGACCTACAGCCAACATCATACTCAATGGGCAAAATCTTACAACTTTCTCCTAAGATCAGGAACAAGATAAGGATGCCTTCTTTTACCACTCTTATTCAACATAGTACTGGAAGTCTTAGCCACAGTGATCAGACAAGAAACAGAAAAAAAAGGCCTCCCAAGTGGAAAGGCGGAAGCATAATCGTCCTTCTTTTCAGATGGCATGATAGTGTACATAGAAAATCCTATATACTCCACCAAAAACCTATTCGAGCTAATAAGTGAATTTGACAAAACAGTGGAATACAAAGTCAATATTCAGAAATCTAAGGCATTTTTGTACACCAACAATGGAAATATCTGAAACACAAATCCCATTTCATATAGCAAAGAGAAAAATAAAGCACCTAGGAATAAACCTAACCAAGGATGTAAAAGACCTGTACTCAGAAAACTACACAATACTGAAGAAAGATATTAAGGAAGACACAAACAAATGGAAGAATGTACAATGCTCACAGATGGGAAGAATTCATATCATCCAACTATCCATAGTACCGAAAGCAATTTAAAGATTCAATGCAATACCTATTAAAGTACCAAAGACAAGTATCACAGATTTAGAACAAACACTTCAATAATATACAGAGAACCATAAACAACCCGGATAGCTGCAGCACTTTTGAGAAAGAACAAAGTAGGAGGAATCACCATACCTGATATCAAACTTTATTACAAGTACACTGTAATCAAAACAGCCTGGTACTGGAATAAAAACAGGCATATGGACCAATGGAACAGAACAGAGAGCCCAGAAATAAATCCAAGTCTCTACAGTCAATTAATATTCAACAAAGGGGAAAGCAACATAAAATGGAGTAAAAATAGCTTGTTCAACAAATGGTGTTGGGAAAACTGGACAGCTATTTGCAAAAAAAAATGAAACTCAAACACCAAGTTACACCATACACAAAAATAAATTCAAGGTGGATAAAATATTTAAATATAAGCTGTGACACCATTAAAGTTCTAGAGGAGAACATAAGCAGGAAAATCTCTGATATTTCATGCAGCATCATTTTCACCAATATGTCCCCTAGACCAAGGGACATAAAGGAAAGAAAAAACAAATGGGATCTCATCAGAATAAAAAGCTTCTGCATGGTTAAAGAAAACAGTATTAAAATAAAAGGAGAACCTACCTTATGGGAAAGGATGTTTGTGAATGATACCTCAGACAAGGGCTTAGTCTCCTAAATATATAAGGAACTCACATGACTCCACTGTAAGAAGACAAGTAATCCAATTAAAAAATGGGCCAAGAACTTGAACAAACACTTCTCCAAGGACATACAGAGGATCCAGAGACACATGAAAAGATGCTCAATATCACTAGCCCTCAGAGAGAAGCAAATTAAAACCACAATGAGATACCACTTCACACCAGTCAGAATCTCCATCATAAACAAAGCAATAAAGAACAAGTGTTGGCGAGGTTGTGGAGAAAAAGGGAAGTCTAGTGTACTGTTCGTGGGATTGCAAACTGGTACAACCACTATGGAAAACAGTATGGAATTTTCTTGGAAAACCAAAAATGGATCTTCCCTTTGACCCAGCAATTTCACTGCTAAGATTATATCCTAAGAACCCTGAAACACCAATCCAAAAGAACCTATGCACCCCAATGTTCATAGCAGCACAACTTACAATAGCCAAGTGCTGGAAGCAACCTAGGTGCCCATCAGTAAATGAATGGATCAAAAAATGATTAGTATATTTACACAATGGAATTCTGTGCAGCAGAAAGAAAGAAGGAGCTCCTACCATTTGCAACAGCATGGATGGAACTGGAAAGCATTATGTTAAGCGAAATAAGCCAAGCTGTGAAAGACAAATACCATATGATCCCACCTTTAACAGGAACCTAAACAACAAAACAAACAAACATGCAAAATATAACCAAAGACACTGAAATAGAGAACAGGCTGACAGTGACCAGAGGGGAGAGGGGAGGGAATTTTAGTGGAAAAGAGGAAAGGTTTACAGGAACAAGTTTAAAGGACACATGGACAAAAACAAGGGGGGTGGGAACTCAAGGGAGGTGGGGAAGGCTGTGGGGTGGGCTGGGCTGGGAGTAAAAGGCAGAAAACTGTTCTTGAACAACAATTAAGTTTTTTTAAAAAAGAAAAAAAAACAATTAGGTCCCTGTTCGCTGTGTCTCAGTGGACTGAACACTGGCCTGCAAAGCAAAGGTTCACCAGCTTGATTCCCAATAAGGTACCTGCCTTGGTTACAGGCTGGTCCTCATTTGGGGGTGTATGAGAGATTGATGTATCTCTCCCATACTGATGTTTCTCTTCCTCTCCTTCTCCCTCCCTTCCCTGGTCTCTAAAAATAAATAAACAAAATTTTTAAAGAGAATTAGTAATGAGGATAAAGACTGGCATATATAAATTCAAGTGATTTGATTGAAAAATTTTAAGATCTGAGGATAATCCATGGTGAAGGAGAGAAAAGCTAACATTCTAGTAATCTATTCAATAATTCTTTACCAATAAATACTAAGCCATTAATTCATGCTTCAAATTTAAGGTAAATTACATCAGTAAAAAGTAGCACACATTTTAAGCATTGTGCTATTTAATATATATACATTACATCCTGGCCAGGTGGCTCAGTTGGTTGGAGCATTGTCCCAAACACTGAAAGGCTGGAAGTTTGATTGATGCTCAGGCCCATACCTATGTTGCTCATTCTATCCTTGGTTGTGTTGCGTACAGGAGGTCAGCCACTGAATATTCTCTCCCTGTGTCTCTCTTTCTCTCTTTACCCTTCCTTCTCTCCCTTCCCCTTTCTCTAGAATTAATAGAAATATCCTCAGGTGAGGATTAAAAAAGTAAATGTGTATTATTATTTTATTTAGCTAATAAAAATCCTCTATGAAATGTATCCTATTATACATTTTTAAAACTAAGGCTTTATAAATTTTAGAAATTACTCAAAGACTTAATGACTATTAAAGTGAACAACTTTTTATGTCCAAAAATATACTTACTCACAAATGACTGACAGAAGTGGTTAACATTCTATATTTTTAAAGAACTTACAAAACTCAAAGTAAAAAAAAAATCCAATTAACAAGTGGGTAAAGTACCTGAATGAACAATTCTCAAAAGGGTACATACAGATAGCCAATAGATATATGAAAAGATGTCACTAAGCATTAGATATCACCTCATTCTGGTCAGAATGACTGTCATCAATAAATCAACAAACAACAAGTGCTGGCAAGGGTGTGGAGAAAGGGGAACACTTTTGCATTGTTGATGGGATTGCAGATTGGTGTAGCCATTGTGAAAAGCAGTATGGAATACTTCTAAAAACTAAAAGTGGAACTGCCTTATGACCCAGAAAATCCACTTCTTGAAATTTATCCAAAGAAATCCAAAGCAACTGATTTGAAAGAACATAAACACCCCTATGTTCATTGCAGAATTATTTACAATTGCCAAAATATGGAAGCAGCCCAAGTGTCCACCAATGGATGAATGGATAAAACAACTATGATACATTTCACAAGGGAATACTAGTCAGCTATAAAAAAGAAGAGAATTTTTACCCTTTGTGGCAGCATGGATGGAACTGGAGAACATTATGCTAAGTGAAAGAATCCAGTCATAGAAAGATGAAACTATATGATTTCACTCATATGTGGAATCTAATGAACAAAATGAGTTAACAAGTGAAACAGAGATAGACTCATAGATAGAGAGCAGGCTGACAGCTCTGGGTTGGGAGTGGGTAGGAGGTGGAGGGATCAAGCAAAAAAGAAAAAGGACTCATGGGCACAGACAGCAGTGTGGTGATTGTGGGAAGTGTATAAGAGGATAAATGGTAATGTAAAAATACATTGACAATTTTAAAAAAGAAAATAAAAAAATAAGAATATATAAATATAAACAATACTCCTTTCAGGGTTATTGATTTAAATCTTTAATAAAATTGAATTGAAAGGAAAATTTCTAAGCACTTGTGTCATTCTCTGATATTATTTGCTTCAACCTTTACGTTCTTTTAAATCATAAAAAGATTAAAGTTTATTTAAGAAATATAGAATCAGCTGAACAAATTTACCACCATCTAGAAATTGTGCAATAGCACATCTTCTTTACACTGTTTTATACTAAGTAATTCTACATTCTTATTAATAATATGATAAGTTTCCCATATAATATGAAAAGCCATTAAAATGATGTATATATACACATATACATGTATGGATATGAATTGCATATATGCTATGTGTAATGCTATATAAATACTAATTTATTAACAAATAAAAAAGCTGTATCCCAAGTAAGCACATGATTATTTCACTGAGTATTTTTCTGAATGTGTATTTAGTAAATTTCCTAACTCACATTTTTTCTTCAACTTGAATTTCATATTCTGTAAGTGGTTTGATCCATATTTAAACAAATAACAAGCACTTAGCTCTCATATAATGTTATCTTGATCTAAGGTATAGAACATATTTAAATTTTTTGCATAACCACTGTAAAGTTTTAATGAACTAAAAAGTTAAATACAAACTTTCATATGCAAAACAAATTATTGTATAACTGGTAACCTCAGAGCCAAGCACTAAATTTTCTTCCACAAATTTCAGTAGTGGTAGAATGGGGGAAGATTTAAATTTGAACTAAATTTTTCTATTATCTGGGATCATTAGAAATAATTTTAGCTTTTGCTTTATCTTAATATTTTCTTCTTTATTGGCAGACTAGGGGCTGGGGACTGGGAAGTACAATTAATTGAAAAAGATATCTTTAGTAACTCTTACTTAGATGCTTTGTTAAAAAACAGTTAAAGTACCATTTATGTTGCAAATCTGAACCAGAACACTCCATCAGACTGGAACTTCCTGACATGGTAAGCATCAGGTAGTTTTCTGCCATATTCTCAGCACATCAGCACTCCATATGCTGCAAGAATGTCACTGAAGTCTGGCAGCAATTTAAAAAGGCTCTTGACATGTTGTTCAGTGTCATTCTCTTGTAGGAAGTGCCTGGGGTTGTGGCTGAAAGGGGAAATTGTGGCAACTAAGCAACTCAAAATCCTAACAAAAATGTAATATGTAAAATATTTCTAGAAAATAATAGATGCAAATGCTTAAGAGTGGGGAGTGACTAAAGGAGAGTGACAGAGAAAGAGGAACAAAGTAGCCTATAGAATATAAAGATCCCCAAATCACTGTTGATTGTATGTTCTTTAAATAAAACTGAAAAACAAAATGCCATATTTCAGATTGACATACTAAATTTTGAGATTCTATATCTTAGAATATTTTTTAAATTCAACTGGAAAACAGTGAGTAGAGTAATAGAAAATGTTCTTGTCACTACTGATCACAGTGTAGGTGAAGGACTTTAAATGATATCCTTCATAATTTCTTTTGTGTTGTGCCCATCCGAAGGTACATTTGTAAGAACCTGACCTCCGTTAGCCATATCCAGCAGGACATGTGCCACATGTACAGTATATTAGACTATTTTTGTTCAGTCACTAGATAAATCATTTGCCATCTTGTCACCACTGGACACAGAGGAAAATTGTTCTTTTAATTCAAAGCTGGACTGTTGCAGAGTGTTATTTGTCACGCAATAGGCTGTTTGCTTATGGATTATAACTACAAGCACTGGAGGCAGGAATGGAAATAAAGGTAATTTACTACTCATAAAACCTGACAACATGAACATTGGCACTCTTCTGGAATGTTTTGAATGGTCATCATCATTTGTGTAGTATTAATAACTTTAATAAATCTGCAAAATGCCGGCTAGGATATAGAGAAAAGGGAACACTTTTGCACTGTTGGTGGGAATGCAGACTGGTACAGCCACTGTGGAAAACAGTTTAGAATTTCCTCAAAAAATTAAAATGGAACTGCCTTTTGACTCAGTGATTCTGCTGCTGGGAATTTATCCTAAGAATCCCAAATCATCAGTTCAAAAGAACTCATGCACCCTTATGCTCATAGCAATACTATTTACAATAGCCAAGTGCTGGACATAGCCTAAGTGCCCATCAGTAAAAGAGTGTATCAAAAAACTGTGGAACATTTACACAGTAGAATGCTATGCATTAGGAAGAAAGAAGGAGCTCCTACCCTTTGTGACAGCATGGGTGGAACTGGAGAGCATTATGATAAGTGAAATAAGCTGGGTGGTGAAAGACAAATACCATATGATCTCACCTATAAGAGGAATCTAATAAAAAAATAAACTAATGAACAAAATAGAACCACCACTGTGGAAACATGGAATAAACTGACAGTGACCAGACAGGAGAGGGAGGGGAATAATGATGAGAAGAAGGGAAAGGGACTAGACAAAGAACATGTATGAATGTCCCATGGACATGGACAACAGTGTGGGAATTGACTGTGGGAGTGAGGGTGTGAGTGGGATGGGTGGAGGAGGGCAAAGGGGGGAAAATTGGGACAACTGAAATAGAATAACAACAAAAAGTCTTAAATATTAACAACTTTTATAATATTTTTGAGTGGGCTGATCTACTAAAAATATAGCTCAAGATTTCTTACAACATGTTCCTTTATATGATATTCTGTAAATGTCAAAATTCCTACACCAAATAGTCATAAGTATTAATATATCAATCTATTGCCTATTTACTCATTGGTGTTTATACTTGTTTATATTATTCTATTTTAATTAGAAGACTCTTAAGTTGGACTATTTGTTAAGTGCAATGTCATCCAGATATTAATTAAGTGCATGTCATACTGATATTATAATATGGAGCCAATATTAATACAATTTGCTTCTTTGTATTTGATAATGCTTTGGAAAATCTATACTTGGTATTTTTTTCTTAAAGCTTTTTTATGAAAGTATTTGAGTTTGTAATGAGAATAGAAGTTATGAATGTTTTGGTCTCACCAATGTTCGTTAGCACAACAAGCTTGAAAATATGCATATTAAGAACAAGTATTTATGAATGTGCTATGTAACAGATAGGAATGAGTGGCCAGAGGGGAAATAATGTCAGAATCCTCATCATTACAATATAACAAAGAACTTAATACAGGTTACTAGAAGCAAAGGAAGGCTCGTGTCATCCATTGACCCAGCAGTCCTGAGCCTGGTCCAATAAGATTGCCAGGCATTTGGAACAACACAAGCAAAATTACGATAGTACAGGGCAGTGGGAGATGGGGCTTGAAAAAATATGTGTGTATCATCTCTGCTAGCTGGGGAAAGGAAAGCCTTGACATTGTATAATCATCCCAAGGCCTGGAAGGGAGAAGGAGATGGTGTTTGCAGTGCCCAAAGAAAAAGCCCATAAAACAACTTTGATTAATTGCTTATCTTCTGTCTTACATGCAAAATGAACAAATGGAGTATGGAATAAGGTAAGGATTCAGGCTAACAGACCTACCCACACATACCTGCATTAGGGTAGTCATGTGCCCCTGGGAAAGCTGGCACCACCTTTACCCACCAATCAATATGTAAACTTCACCCCCATTCTGCCAACTATATAAGTCCTCAGAACAAAGGACTTGTTCTCTTCCCTCTCTCTTGCCACACAGAGGGCCTCAGGCCATCCAGAATCTCTCTCTTTCTTTGTTTCTGGTCACCCCACCATCAGCCAACCTGATTTTGCTATGCCCACCTATTCCCACCCTTGCTTTTTCTATCCCATTAGAACTTAGCACTAATAAACTTTGCTTGCATGCTAATAGGCAGGCTGATCTGTAACTCTTCACTGCTTCAGCAAGAGAAACAAAGTTTCTCCCCTAAAAATGTACGACTAAGAAAGATAAACTGAGTCAGAAAACTGCACAACATTGAAGAAAGTAATTAAGGAAAACACACAAAAAATGGAAGCATATACTGTGTTCATGGATTGGAAGAATTAACATCATTAACATGTCCATACTATCCAAAGCAGTCTATAGATTCAACACAATTCCTATTAAATACCTATGACATATTTCTCAGATATAGAACAAATATTTCAAAAATTCACATTGAACCATGAATGATTTCAAATAGCCTTAGCAATTTTGAGAAACACGGATAAAAGTATGAGGAATCATGATACTTGCTTTCAAACTATATTACAAGGCTACTGTCATTAAAACAGTCTGATACAGGCATAAGAACAGACACATAGACCTGTTCCATTGAACAGAATAAGGAGCCCAGAAATAAACCCATGCCAGCACTGTCAGTTGACAAAGGGGACAGGAATATAAAATGGAGTAAAAAGAGCTTCTTCAATAAATTGTGTTGGGAAATCAGGACAAGTACCTATGAGAAACTAAAACTAGACCACTAACTTACACCATACACAAAAATAAACACAATATGGATAAAGGACTTAAATATAAGTTGTGACACCATAAAGTACCAAAGGAAAACATAGACAAGAAAACATCAGATATCCCACACAGCGATATTTTCACCAACACATCCCCTAGGGCAATGGATATAAAGGAAAGAATAAACAAAGGGCACTACATCAAATCAAAAAGGATCTGCAGGGCTAAAGCCACAGAGCTAAAGAAAATCTTAACAAAATGAAAAAAAAAAAAACAACCATATGGGAAAACATATTTGCCAATGATACCTCAGACAAGGGTTTGATCTCCAAACTATATAAAGAACTCACATGATTCCATACAAGGAAGACAAGCAATCCAATTAAAAACTGGGCAAAAGTCCTGAACAGACACTTCCTCAAGGAGAACATACAGAGGGCCCATAAGACACATGAAAATATCTCAGCACCACTAGCCATCAGAGAGATGTAAATTCAAAGCACAGTGAAATACCACTTCATACCAGTCAGAATAGCCATCATTAATAAATCAACAAAGAAATGCTGGCAAGGTTGTAGAGAAAAGGGAACCCTAGTGCACTGTTGGTGGGAATGTAGATTGGTGCAGGAACTGTGGAAAACTGTATGGAATTTTCTCAAAAAGCCGAAAGATGAAACTTCCTTTCCATCCAGTGATCCTACTGCTAGGGTTATACCCTAAAAACCCTAAAACATCAATTCAAAAGAACCTATGCTCATACCAATGCTCATACCAATGTTCATAGCATCATTATTTATAATAGGCAAGTGCTGGAAATAGCTTAAGTGCCCATCAGTAAATGAGTAGATCAAAAAACTGGCACAAATACACCGTGGAATACTATGCAGTAGAAAGGAAGACTGTAAGGGACAACTGTAACTGAACAACAACAAATTAAAAAAAAGAAAGAAAAATTAGTTTTTCTGCCTTTTTTCCATCTGCCTTTGCAGTGGAGTCTTTAAACAATTATGTAGCTTATTGAATAATAGCTTTTAAAAGACACAGAAACATTGCTTTGTATAAAAAATTTCTTTATATAAAGAAAGAAGAAAGAAAAATAAACTAAAGATTTATAAGAGTCTTGTATTCAAATATGAAGGTAATGCTAGACGGGACTCCTCTCAACCTTTCACATCAGATCTCCATGTGTCTTGTTTCCTTTAGTAAGTTTCATTATTTAAGTTGGTAAGGCAGATCTATTTCTCAGATGTAAAAAAACAAAGGATAAAACAAACATTTTTAGCAAATGATGATTCAGAAATCTATTCAGAAAGCAAAATGTTAGAACTAAGGAAATTGAAATAATTAGATAGAGAAAAATCAAGTGGTACTGGGTGGTTTCAATTAGAAAAAAATTTTGATTTAAAACTAAAATAAAATAAAAATTTGCTCATAAACAGAGCATGTAAATAAAATGCAATGCTCCCAGCCTCTAAGAATGGTGCTTATTTCTAGTAAAGCCTACAATTATTTGCAAAATGAATATATATACATTTATATATATATATATATAAATGCTGACAAACATTATTGTTAAAATTTTACTTTGATGTCTTGGTGAGAAACTTCATTCAGTGTTATGAATGAGCATAAAACACCATACACAAAAGCCATTATAATGTTGTAGTCAAAAGTAGATCTTCCCATAGAAAGTCAAGGCAATTACTGTTTAAATAAAGTATGTACATTGCATGCTTTTAAAAAGGGGAATACTATAGTTGTAAAATATTGTGTAATAAAATTTGAAATTTTACTGGTGTTACTAATACTGGCATGAACAAGGAATGAAAATTTAATGTAATTAAATAAATCTAAAGATATGTGTAAATAAATAAAAATCATATTTCAATTAAAAATGTAAATCTAGAAAAATATGAAATATGAATAAGCTGAAAAATCAATGCACCTTTGTGAAATATAGTCAAATTAGAAAACAATTCTGATTTTGTTATGCAATAAATTGTCTCAAGCAAGATTTGTACTTTAGGTTAGTTTTGAAGGTAAAAGTATCTGTAATACACTTAGTTTCGTTTGTTGCTCTCAGATAGAAGGGAGTTCAATATTTTAATAGATGATTCAATAGTAGGTTCAACACCAAAAAATAAAAGTAAATTAGTTCAAAGAAGTATATCTAAAACAACTATACTAGAGGGAAATAAAGATTGCTTTAAGGTAGAGAAACTAGTTAAAATTTAACAAAGCAATAAATAATAAAACAAAAAAGGAAAAGAGAGTTATTTAATGTGGTGCTAGAAGTAATAATTTGTTTTCTCTAAAAAATTAAATGATTTAGTGAAACTCTCATTTGAATTTTGTAAAAATTAGAAAATGTGAGAAATAACTGGTTAATAGAGGATCTAGCTGAGGAATTAACTAAGGCTAACCTCTAGGAACAACTGAGGTGTGAACTTGATTTCAGGTGATCTAGTTATCTCGATTATCTTATTTATTAGAATATCCCCTCAGCAGAATCAGCTATTGCTTTTATTTTAAAATAATATGTTAATTATTTCAGGAGATAAAATCCCAAACCTAGCATTACTGTTAAATGACCCTTTTTAGATTCTAAGGTTTTAGTATTGTATATACTTATATTTAAAGCATCTTCTAAAATTTTGAGCACATAGTAGGTCTGTATTACAGTTTGTGGGATGAACTGATAAATTTATAAAAGTATATGTAAATTACTGCTTTCAAGCTTCATTCTGACATTCAAGTATTAAAATAAGGTGACTTGTGCTATAAAGGATAAAAAGGCAGCTCTGTTACCAAAGAGCTTAAGTTCCAGTTAAGTGGATGATGAGGGTAAAAGTGTATAGAAAATAAACTAAAGTTTAGTTAACATAGTAAACATACAGGAGATGTGATGGCAGTAAACATACAGGAGATGTGATGGCAGTACACCTAGTGGCTAGCATAGAGCAGATGGAATTAGAAATGACTCCAATGTTTTGACTGTATACTTATTTTAATTATCTATAGATCTAGAGAAGAAACACATACCATAAAAAGTGAAACCCACGGCAAAATAAAGAAGAAACCATTAATTTGGTTTTCAATTTAGAAATTCTCAGTTGAAAGGAAGTGTCTAGGTGAAGCAGGTGCAACTGATAAATTAGCTTGTGAACGATTACTCAACTATTTATTATCAGAGCGTAGAAAGCTTGGGCAAAAGCCCTTCATACCACTCTCAAGCCAGTCTACAGTTAAGTGGCACTCAAGGAATGAACACGGTATTCAGAGAAGCCCAGAGGAAACTTTAACATCCAGGTCTCATTCCTTGTCAGTGACGGTTCTTCTGTGTTTCTTCACAGAAAGCTTCCACCCCCCAGTTCAAGCCTATTTTACTCATTTTAATATATTTCTCATTTCCTTTAGAAATTAAAGTGCATTTCTCCAAAATGTGTGTATAAAAGTACTAATCATACTCTATGTCTAATAAGTGTGAAAAATGTTTTACTAAAGGTATTGATTACTGGCACTTTTTCTTTACTTTTAAATGTTATGGAATTACATTTTTTTAATTGTAGCAAAATTTTATTGTATATTTTTTATCGTTCAATTACAGTTGTCCCCATTTTCTATCCATTACTCTCCCCCTCCATCCACCCCCACCTCCTATATTCAATCCTCCCCCCTCCATTGTCTTTGTTTATAGGTCTTTTATACATGTTCCTTGATGACCCTTCCCCATTCATTAATTTGAAGTGCATCTATATGCCTCTCCATCTGAGACTTTTATATTGAAAATAAAAGCATTTTAGTGTTAAGACATCATAAAATATGGCTTCTCAAAAAAAGAAAAAGTGAAGCGTATGTGATTAAATTTGTATCATGCACATGATGGGTGTTTGTGAAATATTTGTTATTTTACTTTCATCTTATCTATATGAAGATGAACACATTAATATATTTGCTATATTAGAGAAATTATTATACATTAAATATTTGACTTTTCCATGAAGTCAGATGGTATATTATATCAAGATAGAATTATACTTATTTTTCCAGTTAATATAATACCTATTTTTTAAATGAAGAGTTTAAAAATAATGCCATATGTGGCCAATAGGCCTATGAAACATCCCAAATGTATTATGTGTTGTGCTAATATTTTACCAATGTTACAATATATTGTAATAATTTTAAATGAAACTTTGCATTCATGTTTATTTCAAACAAGTAAGTGTAATCATATTTCTTGGTATATAGTAATAGTAGTAGACAAATATTGCTCAGTTATAGATTAACAAAATAAAAATTATCTCTTTTCTATGCATCTATATTTAATGATGACTTTGTAAAATAAATATATCAACATTACATTTTGTTTAGGAATTAAAGTTTTGTGATTACCAAGCACTTACCAAACACCAAAAAATGTATAAGAAATATAAAAGCAATTGTGTGCATGTCAACAAGTTGCCTAACAGTCAAGATCAATAAATAAAACCATAAGGCTGCTGAACACTCTTGCTCCTCCAATTCATAGATGAATAGAATCAATGCTTGAGAAGATTTCCCTGGAGGTACAGGGTGGAATTTGGAAACTGTAAAAGGAGCAATGAAAATGAGAAGAGCAGATGGAAGCTATTAAATCAGAATAATATTGCTTCTCACAAAGACTCAAATCAAATGTCATGAACTTCTATTATTGACAACACAGGCAGGCGGCAGTTATCTTTGGACTTTAAAAATATAATATATGCAATATTACACTATAAATAGTTATAAATTCTGCTTTAGCAAAGTGCCAAGCACCTGGTAGGTACACAATATTTTTTGATGATGTTGTCTTAATTTTAATTGAGTCACATGTCTAAAAATGTTAACATAAAAATAAAGACTACTAAGGACAGTGTACATTTCATATTATAAAAATGCAGAAATTCTAAAACAAAACATATTTTAAAGATGAATTTTAAAAATCATTACAATGCCCTACAGTTTTAGACAATGGTGTAGTGTTTTTTAATACAGTGATCTGTGATTTTTATTTCTTTATCCAAAATAATCAAAAGCTTTTAGCACATGCTTTCCACCTGTATTCCCTCCTTGACCTCTATATCCTGGTTGGAGAATTTTAACACCTCAGGAAGGCATGAAACTATTGAGATATTTGCAAATGTGTTTCTTCAAATGGGGCATACAGGTCTGCAGGTCACATTGATGTAGTTTCCAGGTCTCTTTCTGCAGCCATGTGGTCTCTTGATCTCCCACTAGCCCAGCGGTCAGTGCACATGTGAGCACAGATGAAGGTCTAGTAATTCCTTGCCTGCCTCCTCCACCTGCTCTACTTCTTTCAGTGGACACTTTTAAGTGAATAGAAATGCTCTTGATTTTACAGTTTATTTAAAATTATATTTTGTTTTATGTATTTGCTAAGAAATTCCATATCAATATCCCTCTTTCTTCTTCATCTTCTTTTCCTTCCATTGCTTCCTATCCTACCACATCAGGAAATGTGGACAGGACCTAAAAGAACAAATCAATAAAAATTTCTCAACAAAGAAGAAGGAGTCAAGAGGAAGAAGGCGAGAAGAGGGGAGAGGGAGAGAGAGATTTATTGCCTTATTGACATCAGGTGATAAGTAAAATATTGTCATTGGTTTTCATTCTTTTTTGTTTTTTAATGTTTCAGTGATTTTACAAAGTGCTCATGACAACCTAAACAGTTACCTGAAAAAATATTGATAGGATATCACTTAATCCTAGAATTATCAAAAAGATTATTTTAGGAGAACTACCTGATTGTTATCATCTCATGGTAAGTTTTGATGCCCTTACAAAAGGAAACTCTTTCAGCCTATTGTGAGTTCTAGGTTTGGTGGAATAATCTGGGATCTTGAAAGCACTGATAATTCTTTGGTTTGGGGAGCATTGAAGCCAATGCATTGAAATGATCACTATGCTTAAAATTGTAGAAAACAATTGTAAATGAAACAGGTCTGAAACTTTTTACTGACACTATAGGTTTTTAGCTCTTTATTCATGATCATTATTATCTACAACATTTGTGAGTGCTGAGTGGCTCTTAAGTTCTCTCAGCCCAATGTCTGGTAGCAGTTTGTATAGACTAGCATCAGCCAAGCACCCCAATTAAGCTGATGTAAACTTGGACAAGCTAATATAATCTTGTATCTCCTAGTGTTGTAATCTTAAATGTACAGTTGAAAGGGATCCATTAATCCTCTGAGAGAGTTCAATTGGATGTCTTTAATTAATTATTTAGAACTTGGTATACTTACCTGCAAATACAGACCCCATCAAAATTTATTCAAAAGAACATTTAATGACTTACTTTTATTATTTAAGCTTATTTTATTTATTTTAATTATAACAACTCACAATTTGGTATAAATGCAATGAATCAAAAATAGTTTCAAATATTAATAGTTTGCATGGCTTCCAATGCTTTATCTCATTGTCTTAGTAAGAATAATAATATTTGTATCTCTCTGATGGCTAGTTTTCATATGTCTATGGGTCCTCTGCCTGTCCTCCTTGGAGAAGTGTCTGTTCAGGCCCTTTGCCCATTTTTTAATCAGATTGTTTGTCTTCCTGATGTGAAGTTTTGTGATTTCCTTATATATTTTGGAGATCAAACTCTTGTCCAAGGTATCATTGACAAATATGTTTTTCTAAGTGGTTGGTTCCCTTTCCATTTTTCTGATGCTTTTTTTAAATCATGCAGGAGGATTTTAATTTTATGTAGTCCCATTTGTTTATTCTTTTCTTTATATCCCTTGCTCTAGGGGACATATCACTCACCATCAGAGAGATGAAAATTAAAACCACAATGAAATACCATTTCACACTGGTCAGAATGGTTATTATAAACAAATCAACAAACAACAAGTGCTGGTGAGGATGTGGGAAAAAGGGAACCCTAATGCACTGGTTGGGAACATAGACTGGTGCAGCCACTGTGGAAAACATTATGGATTTTCCTCAGAAAACTAAAGATGGAACTTCCTTCTGACCCAGCAATTCCACTGCTGGGATTATACACTAAGAATCTTGAAACACCAATTCAAAAGAACTTATGCATCCCAATATTCATTGCAGTGTTATTTACAATAACCAAGTGCTGAAAACAGCCTAAGTGCCCATCAGTAAAGGAGTGAATAAAAAACTGTGATACATTTACACAATGGAATACTAGGCAGCAGAAAGAAAGAAGGAACTTCTACCCTTCTGAAGAGCATGGATGAAACTGGAAAGAATTATGCTAAGTGAAATGAGCCAGGAGGTGAAAGACAAATACCATATAAACTCACCTATAAGTGGAACCTAATTGACAAAACAAACAGACAAGAAAAATAGAACCAGAGACATGGAAATAAAGAACAAACTGCAAGAGACCAGAGGGTCGGTGGGAAGGGTATAACAAGGGAAATAACGGGAATGGTTAAGTCAAGAAACATGTATAAAGGACCCATGGACAAAGACACCTGGGGTGGGGAAGAATAAATGTGGGAGGTGAGGGGTGGGTAAAGCAAGAGAAAGTGATGGGGGAAGAATGAGGACAACTCTAATTGAACAACAATAAAAAATAACATAATATTAATAATATGGATAATTAGAGGAAATACAGAAAATAGGATTTGTGAAGAGATAAAAGAAAATGTTTTTAGAAATTGGATTTGGGTTAGTAATTATCTAAATGTATCTACTTTTTCATGAATTTAATCAATGTGTATTGAGTATGATTGTGTACCTAGAATTGACAATGTTGTAATGATGGTAAAAGTGAAATTCTAGGGCAGTAGTTGTTAACAGAGTGTTGTGGAAGGCATGCACTATGCACTAAATAATAGGTACTAATACATCCTTGCTGCATGAGCACACAAATATTAGGTCTACTCTGGTCTTAGGGATGGGGTGGGCTTGGGTGTGGGATCAGGAAAGTCTCCATTTAACATGGGTTTGGATGAATAAGGAGGAATCAGGCAAGCAAATTGTCAGGAATAGAGTCAGCCATTCCATGTGGAAAGATCCAAGCTCTGCCTTTTAACTTGCTATTACTACTTGGAAAATTACTTCTCTGATCTTGTTTTATAAAGTAAAATGAATATAATGATAGTTCTTACCTTCTAAGTTGCTGTGATAATTAAATGAACTAATATAAGTAAAGTGCTGGGAAAGACATCTGGGGCATTGTAAGCCCTCTACAAATGTTCATTGATGTTATCACTGTAACTGGAGTCTATATATCAGGAAGAATAAGAAGGGATGAACAAGAATGAGGTTCAGAGTAAGCTGGAAGTAAATCCTAGGAAAGAAAATAAGGTTCATGACATATTACAGAGTTCAAAATTCCTTTTGAGGGCCATGTAGTATTTGAAGGGTCTTACAGAAAGTGGTGACAGTCAGGTTTGCACCTTACAGATATGAGCTTGGCTCTACTGTGATACAGGTGTTGTTAAAACAGGAGGCAAGAAGTAGAGGAGAAGGAAGCTGTAGCAGGGCTCTCAAAAAACAATGATGCCCAAAACTGAGATAATGTTGAAGAGGTGGAGATTGTGAGATAAATCATGAAAATTTCACTCCTGATTTAAAATATAACTTAATATATATATTTCCATATCTCAGGATCAAATTGTGATAATATTTGTATAATTTATCTTCTTTATTAGGTATTAAAACTAAATATCTCTTCATTAATTTTTTTCTAAATTGTAAGTTATTTATTCTTATATGTTTTATTGGGAAGTATTTTATACATGTAAAAGAACATAGGTGCCATATACATAATGTAGAAATTTGATGATAAAACAGACACTGCTGAAACACACACTCAACTGTAGAAATTGAATCTTATCATAACCCTTTATTTCTCTTTAATCTTCCTCCACCAAATTCCAAACTCTTGCCTCTACCCTGGAGGTAAACATTATCCTGAATTTAAAATAAAATAATAATAATAGTAATAATAATAGTAATAATAGCTTTCACATATACATTTATCAAACTTAGAGATATCCCTAAATAATGCATTATTTGTTTTTTTCTGAACTTCATAAAAAGTGAAGTATGAGTATTACCTTTGGTAGTAAGATAACTTATACCTTGGTAAATATTTCAACATTATGTACATAACATTTATTCTAGCTGCATGTGCACTTACTCATTTTCACAGTTATACTACATTTCATTATATAGCATAGAAAATGCTATGTATTTATTGATTTAGTAAGTGAGTTAGTTATTTTTGGTCCCACAATGTTGCTATAAATGTTTCTTGCATGTTAATTTGTGCATGTTTTGGGAGTTAACTTGATAATGCCAATTGCTTTACCTTGTGGCAGCATTTAGAATTCCTGATTTTTTCATATCCTTACCAACATTTGGCATTATTTAATATTTCTTTTCTTGACAACTTAGTGATGGTAAAAGGCATCACATTGTATCTTTCTTTACCTGATCATTAATGAGATCAAATGTCCCTACATATATTTACTGATTCTTCACACTTTTTCTGTGACATGCTTATTATTTTGTATTTTTTTTGCCATTTTACCATGAATTTCTAAATGTGGATTCATGAGTTCTTCAGATGTTATGGATATTAGATGGTATACATGGCTAAAATCTCCTCTGAATTTGTATATTTCCTTTTCACTTTCTTTATGGTAGTTTTTTGATGAATAGAAGTTCTTGATTTAAATGTAATTATTAGTTCTTTCATTTAAGGTAGTGTTTCTTGTGCCTTATATGTGAACTTTGTTGCTATGTTACCTAAATATATTCTATACTTTATTCTAGAAGTTTTATTTTCACCATTTACATTTATTTTTAAGTCATATTTAACTGATATTTGAGTGAGGTAAGGAGTTTTCATTATTTTGTCTACCTTACATATGCTGTGCTTTATAACTGGTACTAGGAACACCAAAATAAAATGTACTAATAAAAAATAAAATGACACAAAGGAAAACATGCCTCACTTTGAGAGAGGAGAACAGTGAAGAAAATGAGCTAATACTAATCATACCTTAAGTTTGTATGGTACTTTTTAAGTGAAACAGCCTTTCCTAAAACCAGAGAGCCATCATGTGAAATTTATAAATGCAGATCACATCATTTCACTCACTCGTTCAAAACCCTCAATGTTTTTTTATACTGTCCAAAGGAAAATTTAAACTTTTTTGCTTAGCCAACACCATTTAGCCATCTTTCACCTCTGTAGGTATTTCTGTGTCCACTAGCTCTCCTGCCTACCTCTCCCAGATGCACTGAATTATGTGAAGTTCCAACATGTCATACCATATCTTAGTCTCATTCCTTTCTTTTGCTCTGAGAGTGACTATTTAGTTAGAAGGCTGGTACAATTCTAGAAAAACAATGACGAGTTAGTTCCTAATTTTGTGGGTATGGAAATATATTGATATCATTTAAGAATTATGAAGAAAAAGTGAGCTTATGGGCTAAATAAATGTACAAGAATGACTGAGACAGAGTAGATGAGAGTTGATCTCATCATTTTTATTCAGCAAACTTCCTGACATGGTAAGAAATGTTTGTTGAGTGAATAAATGAATGAATGAAAAAGTAGGCAGTGATAAAAATAGTTCTTCAATTTGGGCAATTCAGTTGCTTGTCTATAGATTTTCAGCCAAGTCTGGTTATGTATATAGGTATATTCACTGTACTCCTTATACGGCAAAATTTTATGTAGCCATCTTCAAAATGCAATCTGTGTACAAAGATAATACTTCTGTTTGAACATAAGTTTAGTAAATTTAGTACATAAATTTAGTAAAATTCAGTCCATACTTTTATTACTAAAGCTAATCATTTTTAAAGAAAATTCTTGGTGGTAGGCTTTAGTCTTTCAAAGTATTTATTGGACTTTAATATGCAATTAAAATACATTTAAAACTACTTTTTACTTGGTCACAGTCAACTAATGGTTTCAATGAAAGAAGAATATCAGGTATAAAAACAATTTTAGTTCACAATTTAACTTATGATTTTAATTATTGCAGACATTAGCCAGTCCTATTGCTGTCACTAATTTTTTAGTTGAATCAAGTACTTGGAATTTTGAACTCATAAAATATATTCTTATTCTATATATTTCTTTAAAATTACATATATAGAAATTCTTCCAAGTTTCCTTCATGCAGCTTGCTTCTGCATGATAAATGCACAATCTCCTTTTAAAGTGTTATTTTTGCAGAGATTAATTCAAATCCAACCAAATTTACAGTGATGTGTGCCAGTGCAGCAGGCTTCTCATAATCAATAGCAGTCTGTGGCTTTCTAGGCCACTGCTGCATTTAGCCCACTGAGTGCAAACTACAACCCATTTTTGAGGCTGCAGACCTTTTTCTGATCAATACCAGCTTCATGATCTGTGAGGTTGAGCTTGTGTCCTTTTTGCTAAAGAGCTACTTCTAGGCAAGATCGCTTTCCTTTGTGCTCCTGGGCTCTCACTTCTTTTATTTTGGGATTATTGGATCTCTGCCTACATGCTCTCTGCATTCAGACCCTGTTATGCTGTGAATCACCTTTGTCACAGATACTTCCCAGAGAGGGCCCTGCCATGGGCTCACCTTGGCACCCAGCACATTGCCCCTCCCCAAACACCCAGGAAGGGCTGGTGAGGGCAAGGCATCTGCATAAACTCATCTATTGTTTTTCCAGCTTTGAATATTTTAAATAGAGACAAGCTACTCCTCCAATTTTTTAATAGGTCTCCTAAGTGGAAATGAAAAATGTTACAAAATGCATAGACTTTGATAGTGAATAAAGTCCTTTCCCATTTCTGACTTTATTACCTTTAATTTTCTGAGGACATGGTAAGAATTAACATTTTATCAAACACAAACATGGTATTTTAATACACAATAAGTGGTAAGTAAATGTGAGATAATACTCTTGGCCAGGGCATCAGTCTCTGTAAATGACCACACCTTTTGCTTACTGCATTTTGGTCTTTCTCAGTCTCTTAGTTGGTTGACTGATTAATTATTAATTTTTTCTCCCCTTTTTTAATTCCATCTTCTCTATGGGTACATAATAGTGACATCTTATTAAATTATTTATTATAATCCATTACTAACTCTAACAAATCTAAATTTGTAAAATTTTCTAGACTTTTCACTGACCTTGCTACCTCACGTGTCACATATTTTCAGAGGTTTTGAAAATGTATCATGAGTTAACTTTAGTTCTGTGAAGACTCCTCAGTTTCTCAGGAAATGCTCTGTTTTTTATTTTCCATTTCTAGACTGGGAATGCTCAATTACATGTCTTCTTGGGAGTGAGGGTGTTAGGCTCTCCTTCAGCCACTAATCCTGCAGTAGTAATAGAAGATTCTTTCTAGGTTTACAATATGTAAATTTGTTTGTTATTATTATTCTACATCAAAGTATGTGGGACACTAATAAGAAAGGAGAAAACATTTTAACAGGTGATAGCTAGTACCTTTAAACACAGCTCTGGACTTCTCTTCCTAGGTGTCTATTGTAACAATAATAAGATATCTAGATACCAGTGCTTGTCCAAGCCCCTCTCTATTTATTCACCTGTCTATCCATTTATTGTTATTTATTATTTACATAATAAATGGTTATTTACATAATAAAATAGCAACTATTTATTAAGTAGCTGCTCTTGCCATTCATTGGTTTCGGCACACACATTTTTAATAATTGTTCATAAAAAAAGAAAGGATAAAAAGAAGGAAGGTGAAAAGATAGTCAAAATGAATAGTTTAAGAGACTGTGTTCAGGCATAGTATTTTTTCTCCAGTAGCCATGTCTGTCCTTTTTACAGCTTTTTCTCAGACTTACATACTCTTCCTATGTGTCAGTGCCATTTTTCTGTCTACCTGCTGAAGCAGAAGAGATTTCTCCTTTCTTTCTGCAAAGTTAGCCACATTTGAGGACAAGTAAAAATGCATGCACAAAGACTAAAGCACTTAGGTTGGGATTAAAATCTGCCAATGAATTAGTGGAAGAATTCTCTTTATTACTAAAGACTTTGTGGACCCCCTCCTGGGAAATGTGGATTGTTAAAAATTACTGGCTATGGGAATATCTGAATACAGATTCCACGCAGGCCCTCATTCATTACAAAAAGTAATCATGGTGTCATACCTTTGTGCCAGGTATAGATCTGGGGTTTCTTTTCCAACTAAAAGAGTGGAATAATCTTGTTAATGATGAGGTCATAAGTTGCTTAAGACTTTCTGCGCATTTCAACTGTAGTTGTATATTCCATGAAACTTCTGAGAATTTGCATGCTTTACTGGGCCCTTGTAACAAAGCAAACCACAGTTATCCTACTAATTTTTTATTGAATTTATTGGGGTTATATTGGTTAATAAAATTATATAGATAACATCTGCACAATTCTATAATACATCTTCTGTATTTTGTATGTGTTCACCACCCCAAGTTGTCTCCTTTCATCATAATGTATGCCCCCTTTACCTTCTTTTCCATCCTCCTACCCCCTTTCCCTCTGGTAATCACCATACTCTTGTCTGTGGCAATGGGGTTTGGGTTTTTTTTTTTGGCTAATTTTTTTCAGTATTCTTTTTTTCTTCCTTTTTTTTATTTAATCTTTATTGCATTTTTCATTTTCACTTAGTCCCCTTACATTCCCATTTCCCCAGCAATCACCACATTGTTGCCCATATCCATGAGTCCATTTTTCTTTTTACTCAGTCCCTCAAAAAACATTTTTTGATAATTTTTAAATATATCTACTCATTGGTCCACTTTTTTCCATACATTATGAGCAACCATATAGAATTAAGTATTTTTAGAATATATAGCATTAATGAACAACATTTCAATTTCTGCTTGATTTTGCTTGATTTATTAATAATGTTAGGGGAAATGGGGGTAGTTTTAGAAAGTGAGCCCTGGAAGAAGAATTTTTTTCAAATACACTTTTATTCACCTATGAAAGATGGACTAAGTGTCTATACACTTAGGCACTAAGTGTCTAAGTGATATGTATCAGACACTGTTCTGAGATATTTAGTGTTAAATCCTATCAACTATATTGTGAGAGGAGTAAAATTATTATGCCCAGTTTTCAAGTAGGGCAATGCTACATTAGAAAACTTTTGTAATTCTTTTGAGTTCACATCACTTGTGAGTGATGGAGCTGGAATTTCAATCCAAAAACACAATTCCAAAATCGAAGTCACAGTTGGTAGGTTAAAGACATTTCCTCTAGGTTAAAGACAGAATCTTTGTTCTTAGGAAGATAATAGTCTCTGGCTGGAAAGACAGATATGTGAAATAAAGATGGACATAAGATATGAAGGATAGTGGAAAGATTTGGAAGAATATAGTCTGAAGGGCAGGAAGGGTACTTAGGTTGAAATTTGCAAAATGCTGGGAGGTAAATTAGCCAGAAAAACACATCTAAGGATAGCATTGATGAGATGGAACAAAGAGAATGAATGTGGGACATTCCTAAGCCATTTTTTCTCCTAAGTGAACTGCATTTTCCCCCTCCATTGACTAAAAGTGCCAAGAACAAAGTTTTGATATTGGAGGGGAGAAAATTCTTTTGGAACAAGTATAGAACATTTTTGTCTTTCTCCCCCAAATAACTTCTGCTTACTTCCTTTTTTGTTGCTGTTGTTTAAATTTAAACTCTGATGTTTTCTAACTATTAATGTTGGTTGTAGAAATGCAATGCATCCCATCTTTTCCCTCACTACTGGCTGAAAGAAAAGGGTAATTTTTAAAGAAAGTTATAAAATCCTGGGAATGAGGATTCAGCATTAAATTAGCATCTTGCCCTTAAATATCATGCTGCTTCTGTTATTTTAAAGCAGGTGAATGTTGATACAGATGCAGCCTCAAAGCTATTATTCTAACTCACACTGTTAGTGCAGAGATTTTATTCGCAAAAATTTGCCGTGCCCCATCATGCTTGGAAACCTAGAACATGCTCTGCATTCACTCACTGGCAGTTGCGTTTACATTTTAACAGCATGCAGTGTGCTGAGGAGATGGGTCCTGGGCACATCCTTACACATATGAATAAATAATGTTGAAGCTAATAAGATCTCTGAGAGAAAATGATGATTGTCTTTAATCACTAACCTTAAGCAGGAGCGAACCATATTATCAAACACCTTCATTTCTTATAAAACTATCTATCACACACAATAAAGACCTGATGAAAAAGAAGGTGGAAGTAATCAGGACAGAATGCCAATTACCTCATTACTTGTCATAGCACATTGTAACTGGAAATTGCTTCTTTCAGGTTCTGTTTGCTCAGGCAATTACAATAAACTCTCTGCTTGACATGTTGTTTGCACAGATGTAGTGCATTAATAAACATGAGGGCTAATCTGAATTATTGAACCAGCCACAATAATTCCAACAAAGGATTTATAATAAGTCCAAGAAAGCTGAGGTATCACTGGAATTCCCTGTAAGCAACACTGACATACTTTATCACATGTAAAATCCTCAAATTTAATGTACAGTACTGGAATATGTCCCATAGGTATTTTATATTTTCTGTATGTTTAAATCCTAAGCAACTGCCATTATGAAGGAGAATCAAGATTGCTAAGGTAAGCGGCTATATCAGAAGCTTAGAATTACTTTATTTGCTGCATACTGCTCACATGTTGAGCCCTTATCACCTAATTTCTAAAATCTAATTTTATTTGAAAGGAAAAATGTGGTGTGGTAGCAGTTAGATGTTAAATGTTTCAAGGTCTCACAAAAAATATACAGTTGTCTAACAACTGCATGGAGGACACGTCCACCTTTTAACCTGTTCACATTGCTAAATGGGCATCATGCACACATAGAAAGGCTTGTTGAGAGTAGGTACCTACCACAGTCAGAATGCTCAATAATATTTTAGAGCAAAGCTCAGGTCAAGTTTGCTTCACCTAAATGAAATTCACCTGAGTTCATGCGTTTTTATGAAAGTTTTTTATTCAAAATAATAATTTTATGTCAAAAATAATCACTTGAAATAAAAACTGTGTACCTCTTCAATTTCTACCATACAAAAACTGGATTTCAAAATAACTTTGCTTCTTGTCATGTGAGTAAAAATAGAATTAAATTTAGAAATGTTTTCAGAAGAGAATGAGATTCATTTGTGAATAATGATTTCCTAGGGAGTTATTAACTTTATTTACTCCAATTGAGAGTACTTTCCAGCCTTCAGAGTTGTGGTCAAAATAAGATTTGGCAGACCCTCTCAATTCAGTGACTGGATGGTATTGTAAAAGGGACATGGTCCTGTCAGCAAATAACCATAACAATTCAACATTCTTAAACAATGTAATACTCACAGAGTCAAGTCCTATCATATTTTCTTATTTCCCCCTAAATTACGTAAGATTTACAATTTACTCATTTCTCAGTTTCCTTTTGTGCTCAGTCTCCTTTGGATGCCATGTGATTAACTGCATCTTAATATTGGTATAGTGGGTTGATTATAAATCTAAATTACAGTACTAACAGTCAATATTAATAATTCCATACAAAAAAGAAGACAACTTTGCCACCATGGATGACATTTTTTAATGAAGAACACGTATTTTCTAACTCTAAACATTGGTCAGATGTATGAAAAACTAAATAACCCTGAGATTGCCAATTCATCTCAGAAAATTATTGAAAAATAGTTTTCTTCAAAGTTTCTTTTATAGAAATTAAGAAGTAAAACAGTTTTTTTTCATTAAAAATGTCCTTTAAAACTTTGGTTAATAGTTAAATGTAAAATTAAAAAGTTTTGCATATAAAAAATCTTTTAATTAAAACCCACAAACTCATATAAAGATAAATTATCCATTTATTTTCCCTCAACTCCACAATAACTTCTGATCTCCCTTTCTTTTCATACTCCTTCTCTCAGCATCTTTACTTCCTCTCTCCTACCCCTAATTTCATAAAAGGCTGCATTGCTTGGATGAAAATTGTCCTTATATGGCCTAAAAGGAAAATATGAATCAAGATATCTCAAACACTAATGGGATATATATCTCAAACACTAATGGGATCTATTAAAGCAATTCAATTATTTTAATCTGTTTCATATATCATGAAATTATGTAGAACAATTTTACTTAAGTGTTACTATCACTGTTGAGACTGCAATTGTGAATTGTTACACCAGAATATATTGAAGAACATGAGTGAGGTGAAGTTCTATTGCGGTATGTGAAAGTCAGGACCCGGATGACACTAAGAGGAAAATTTCCATCATAATCAACTTATTCATTCTATAATAACCTCCTTAAGAATCATGCCTTAATATTATAATGTATTCTGATTAGTTTCAGTCCAAAGTTAATGTTGTTCTTTTGAGTTAATGTTTGCTTTACTCAAGTTATAACATTCTGACACAGCGTGAGAATACTTTTAATTATAAAATAATTATAAAAATAAATTGAATAAAACAACTGAACAATAGGTTATAGGAAGATGAATTAGAACATTTAAATACTACATAGAATAAGATTTCTTTGAAAGACAAAATGCATATGAAATTTAAAAGTAAGGAAAGCCAGGTTCCATGAGACAAAAATTACTCTTTAGTTATTTCGACCATATAATTTTCTATTTTGTAAAGTACATTTTTTTTTGTATTTCCATTGAAAGGCATAGTTTTATATACCTACATATGTGGTTGGAGTGGAGTATCTGGGTTCCAATGGTTATTTCTCAATGGTTATATTTATTCAAGTAAATATTTGGAAACCAACATATAAACTATATGATTTTAAAAATATTTTAATATAATAACAAATTAAATTATAGAAAATCAAAGCTCCAATAGATTTTAATTTATACTTCACTACTAACTAATGGAATTTAAGTATATGCACAATTGGAGTGTGTTAGTAAGATTATAAATTATAAAGTTGCTGTAGCATATGTACAGTATTGACAATGAAACATAATTTTTTCTTTGCATTAGTTAACAATACTGATATTTACTCATATATACATTAAAGTTCTGTTAATATCAATGTGTATTTTCCTGATGTATAACTTGGTTAGTAAATTAAACTAAAAGGAAATTGCATACAAGCAATAAAATAATTTAAAAAAAACATAGTACACATTCCTGTTTATTTTAGTGTAATTCTAATCCCAATGATCATAATTGAATATAAGAGGATCTATCTATTCTCTACAACGTAAATTAAATAGTGATTTTTGTCTGTTACATTTACTTTGTACTTAATCACTATTGAAACTTAGGAAATGAATATGTAAAACAGAGATAACAATATGAGCATATTCATAAAATGACACATGAATGCATACTGTGTAATAGTTGCATATAATATTTTATACAAAATAGTATGTATACCCATGTACTAATATATATTATAACTACAATATGTTAGTTAACTAAGTAATATTTATCCATTCCCTTTAAGTTCCAGCTTGATTAAATTATTTTAAAAAATGTATAGTAGCTGCTATTTTTAGTTAAAATAATATTTTGGAAATTAATTTTTGTATCTTAGTTCAGAAGAAGTAAAATGATCAAAACTGGTCAAATATTATAAAAATAGAGCTGGGACCAGGAAGGAATCACACATTTGAGATCTTAATATCAATCAACTGTGCTGGACTAAAACCAGTCCAGTACCACTGTCTTCACGTTATTTTTTTTTCCTACTAATTTTTAATACTTTTCCCCATTATACATGACTAGTGATACATCCAGTTGAAATATAAAATTGACATTTTTGTTAGATTTCCTCTTTCCTCCACTCCTTCTTAAACTATGGATTCAATTAACCCTAACAAACAAATTTTACAACACTTACAAAATTACAATGAAGCATTGTATATAGAGAGAGGCATGGAAAAGGAAGTATAAATTGTGTTCCTAAAGTTTATAGAACTTGATAAGTTTCAAAATGATTGACATTTGTTAAATTACATATTTTAGAGTGTTAAAAATCTTTTAAAAATTCTTTTCACAGTACAATTTTGAAATTTTACTTTATATTACTATCAGATATTATCAGGAACTTTGCAAGTAATTAAAGCTACAGATAACATTTTAACCAAGATACTATGTTTTTAAGTATATTTTTCTTACCAGAAAACAGAATTTCAGATTTCAAAGTAAACAATCACTAGAAATCTACTAAGAAGTTTATCAAGAGAGTCTTTGAATTTCTGATTTCACATTGGGAAATCATGAATCATTTCTGTGAACTTTTTCTTCTTATTCACATTCAAGGACCAGAGAACCAGAAAAAGTCTCTATCCATATTTTAACAATGACATCTATCCAAGAGTTCATTCATTAAAATACATATTTGTTGCACATTTGTGAATATTTAGTACAATGAATCCATCCCAAACAATTATATTATGAGTGTTATTTATTTTTATATACTGTATTTTTAAAAGGGTGTTGAAATGCTATTCTATGGCAACATCTTTTGATTTCAAAACATGACATCAGCAAGTCATCAGTCTTTTACACTTCCATGTAAATCTACTTTTTTCTTATGAGAGACTAGCAACTGGAATTTGAAAAGAGTATGTTGCCTTATTTTTTCAGAGCTTACCAACATGGCAAGGCTGAATGTTGTTTTGGATACCTCACCCTCAAAGGTGGGTAAAGTTGGTCACCCAAGGGCCACACCACTTTGGGATGCTGTCTGTACTCAACTATTTTCCAATTTTGTATTGAGTTTCACAATGCATATACTCCCAGTAAAACAAAGCAAGTTGCTACAAAATTAGAATCTGACAGCTTTTATTTATCTTAAAGTATTTTTTATAAAAAGCCTTTCTTTTCCTTATGCAGAAACAAACCAAACAGCCTTTGAAATATTTATCATAAACTCTGTTCCTTTATGTTGTTCATCTAAAGGAATGAGTGTGTGGAACACCTATAAATGTGAAAAATTTTGAGCATGAGAGTTTTTTCATCTAAGGACTCCATTTATTGTTAGGTGAAAAGGTTGGAAACACAGAGAGAGCAGGAGAAATCAATGAGGTTTTGCATTTCCTGGTGATGGTGAAGGACTATGAAATCAGGGTGTGTGTTGATAGACACCTGCTGAGAAAATCTAGGCTGGAATAGTAAAGGACACTGTAGAGAGCTGTCAAGACCATGTAGAGAATAGCACTAAAGTATTGACAGGAGCTTTTAGAAAGCATTTCAGGGAAAGTATCTTGCATTTACTCTAGCAAGAAAACTCAATACTAGAGAATTTAGAAGACTAAAACCAGAGAATTTGCTATGGACAGAAAAGTAAAAACATTCATCACTCCATTAGATCTCCCCTCAAGGATATAACAAAGAGCAGGGCAATTATTGGACGGACGTCATAAATGTCAGCCATCTACCCTGAGACTATTTACCAACTTCTACTGAAAAAAAAAAAAATCAACACCTATGGAGGTAAGCTTTATTGGGAAGGATTCTAAAGAAAAATGTTTTAAAACACCCATTTTAATCACAAGAAGAGAGTGCAGTAGAGAAGACTCAGGAAATAGTCATATAATTGGCAGCTCTTTTGATTTTAGATCAAGCTTATTAGACTACACTTATATTTTTCCATGATCAAATGACATAACAGAGTTTCATCTTCAAAAACAGCTTACCTGGAAATTATCCCAAAGCTTCGATTCTGAATTAAGAAATTCAGTAAGTTAAGCATTTCTGAGGAGACAATTCTATTTGTAGTCAATATTTAAGTGCAAACCCATGGCTTTTCTCTGTGTTTTATAAGTGAAGTGGCATCAAACTCTCTTTTTCCTCTGACACTTTCAGCTATTAAAAACAGCAACAAGATTAACTTATTTGATACAGGATGGATATTAAACAACATCTCTCAGTCAAGAAAAGGAAATTCTTTGCCAGCAAAGGAACAGATATTCAAATACTGCAAGGAAGTGAGCTTACCTTTTGCTCCTTCTGTTCATCTTAATATTTCAAGTGCTAACGTGGCAGTATCCTGTTAAGTTTACCCCCTTGGCAAAACTGCTTGAACTGATATAGATTCAAAGAAAGCAAATAGGAGCTTTACCAATGAAATGTGGAAAATCCAAGAATTAAGGTGCCGTTATTTCAATTTGAAGAGAGTACAGTGTATTTCTTAGAATAGGTGACTCAGTGCATATTTCTTTGTCATTGTTTTGAGGTTCATTTAACCATGAAGAGGAAACAGGGCAAGGAAAGTAGAAGGGAGCTCAGTGAAGCATGGCTGGTTTGACAATGGGCTTTCTGCAGGTTAGCCAAATTTAACTGGCAAAAGCTCACCAAGACACTTTTGTCTGTGACATTTGCACCATAATGTCACTCTCTCCTCACATATTTCACAGATCAAGGTTGACTATTTGTCCTGGAAGATGGAAAAAGTCAGTTTTGGAACTGTTCATGAAAGTTACTTTATACAGTATTGTGCAATTCTGCTACAAAAGATACAAAAGTGGAAAGTGCACTTCACATGGCCACAATTAGGGCTTCTGTTTCCGCTCTCCTGCCCTTGTCAAAGCTTTGATTTAGTTTCCTCTGTTTTTGTCTAAGGGTCATTACAGATGTCTGCAGATGATTAGCATCTCCCCCACAGCCCCTACCCAATGTGGTGATTAGCAAATTAAATCTTTGAATTCTTCTCTGTCTACTAAAACATATTGGAAAAGATTAGTAAATGTGACTTTGTGGAGGGAGATTTGAGGGAAGCATCAAGGTGTTTCTCAGAATTTTGGTAGCTAAATATTAAGTTAGCAACTGGGTATGCCATCATGCCATATGCTTCAATATTTAATGAAGCATTCAACTCTGAAACTTATAAATAATTGTATCCTAGATGAGGAGCCACAAGAACATTTTGTATCTATGCCATATCCAAATGGTGCCAAGCAAACTCATTCTAAACCATATTTGGTGTATATACTATGCACAGTGTCGAGCATATTTACAGCCTTCATTTCAGAAACTGAAACCCCTACTCCATAGAACGACTCAGTATGTTTTCAAAGCATTCAAGCAAGACCTATGCATTAGAGTAGATGCCAAGTATAAACGAAGTGTTCAAATGATCCAGGGGAGATTGTGTCTTCGGTTTCAAGTGGCAATTGAAATGTAAGAAAATCTTTCCTTGCTCGACCTTTGTTGTAGCAGAGCAAATGTTAGATTAGGTTAGCAAACAGAAGAACGAAAGTATTTAGTAGAATTATCTCAACTATGCATAGAATGTGGAATCTACAGATGGCTAGGATGAATGAGCCCCAAATGTCATATTTCCATTCAAAATATAAATTCTGTAAATTATATATATATATATATATATATATGCATGTGTGTGTCTATATATATATATATTTCTAAATTGTATTCCATTCCATAAGACAACACACAAAAACGTCTTCAAGTGTTTCTTCTCTTTTTTTTTTTTCATAATCCTTTGGTTGCAAATCAAACAAGTGGGCAGAAATATCCCCAAAAGTGTAAAAAATCAGTAGACCATGGAAAGGCAGAAGGTCACATTAGCCCAAACATTGAATCAAAAATAAAATTAAAACCCAAATGCATTCTATTCTAATTTCAGTCTTACTCTTCAACACCTCTACTCAGACTCAAAACATTGGTAGCCAAACACCTCAATGGTCAAAGTCCCCTGCCTCTTGACCTTGCCTTTCTAGTGTTGCCAGAGGTTCATACCATGTAGAAATAAAATGGGTTACCATTCTTATGCGACTCACTCCACTCCTTCACCAGGAAAGTATTCCCTTACTGCTAAAATAAAAGGGCCTATTGGTAAATTTGGGAAAGGCAAGTTTAATGTCTGAGGTCACCTGCAGTTTTTAGTTTTCAAAAATATATATTTATAATGATATATCTCAAGCCCATTGTTGATGAGCAAGGAAAGAGCATATAAAGATATAAATATGAATGAATAGTTTCTAGACAATTTCCTTATATCTTATAAACAAGAAATTCCCAAACCAACACATTGACTTAGAGTTAATTAATGCAGCCTGCCAAAGTGAGCTAAACCCATTTTTTCAGTTCTAGGGTATTCTGAAACCACAAAGTATTGCACTAAATAAAGTTTATTAAATCACCTAGCAAGATGTGAACTATAGACCAGGGTTGTATGCTGATAAATAGTTTTTTTTTATTGTATCAAAAAGTTTGAACTCTATAGTGTCTCATAGAGGAATTTTTGTTTAACAATAAGAACACATTATTAGTGGCCGAATATAAACAATAACTGTTAAAAGAATAAAGATAAACATCACCAGACTTTATTAATGGTGACATTTTTAAAAAATGCAGTTTTAGCAGTCTACTCTCCTTTTGCAAAATTAAAAAAAGTTTCTTAGAAAGAGGTCTTTTTTTCTCAGTATTATTAGTATGTTTTCCCATTTTCATCTTTTAAGTTTCTTGTTCTTGTTAGAAAAGTGAATATTTTTGCATAAAATGAAAAGAGAATACATATAAAGATAAAATTAGAGGTATCATACAGAAGCATCTCTCCTTGGCAAGAAAATTCCCTAATCAACTAATGGATAATTTTGCAAACTCCTCCCTCAAGGTGAGTGGATGATGGACATTGCTATGATTTTCATTAACTTTTTTCTCTCCATCTTGTCAGCTGTAACCAACCATGAGGAAGCATTTTCATTCTTCACCAGCTCACAAGTTCTCTTTCTTCCCAGAATCCTCAGCACTTCCTACCTAATCTCATGATTTCTTCTCTCTATACCATTTTGCTTTATTTCATTGGAGTCATATATTCTCAAAAGAATTTCATATTATATTTAGGTTTTCCCTATGTTTTCTAGCTTACTAGTAAACACACAAGACAATAAAAAGTAGACTTGCTTACTTAGTTTTATTTTTCCTTTTTTGAGATATAACCTTGGAACTTTCTATATGGTAATAATGAAGAGGAGAAGTGGGTGGAGAAGGAAGAGAAAGATATAATGGTTATGGCTAGTTCCTGACCATTTATCATCTAAACATTTCATTTGGGGAAGGAAAAAAGATACTCTTTAATATACTAGAAAATAAATAAATACTGCCATAGACCACCTGGATGTATAGCCACCTTACATCAAACTAATATCAATACTTCTTATTGTAAGCTACTTTAAATTTGTCTATTATTTATTCTTGATTATAGTGCTATGAGGCAAATGCTATTAATATTCTCATTTAACAAGTGAGTAAACTGAGGTGCAGAGAAATTAAATAATTTCACCATAAGTATTTAGCTCAAAATTATCTGAATCCTGGAGAGTCCAGGATTCAAATATAGACTGATTCTAGAGGAAAAAAAAAGTTAAAAGAAAACTTTTTTCTTCTATATTATTTCCCTGAAAATATGTATAAGTTTCCTAAAGAAGAAATTAAATAATTGTATAAATCAAGATGAAACTATCACTATACCATTGAAGAAAGTATAACCATTTTTGCCATAATGTACTATGTAAGAAATATTTTACATATAATAAAAACCCATTGTATTAACATATTTTTGTAGGTCTTCTTTAGCAAAATTAGGTACATTATTAATAAAATACTAGAGAATATGGTTACTTATAAATATAGGGTAGAACAGTTTTTTTAATGATTTTACGCATAGCTTCCATAGTTTCATAAACTTCATGGTTACCCCATAGTTCACACACCTCATCCACACACACACACACACACACAACTATGAATCATTTGTAAGTCCAAAGTGATAACTTAAAGAAAAAAAGTGTTTAAAAGACTGTCATGGAGTGAACATTCGTATGTCCCCACCAATTTATCTGTTGAAGCTTTAAGCCCCAAAGTGATAGTATTTGAATATGGGGCCTTTGAGGAGTAATTAGATTTAGATGTGATCATGAAAAAGGTCAGCCCATGGTGGAATTATTATCCTTATAAAAAGAAGGAGATCAGAGAATTTCCTCTCTCCATCATATGAGGATGCAGTGAGAATATCTTTTAGTGTTTTAATCATGGACTTCCCAGCTTCCAGAACTGTAACAAAGCCTGTCTCTCATTTATGCCATCAATCTGAGGTATTTTGTCATGGCAGCCTGAGCATACTAATACAGACACCTTGCAATATTCAGAATAAATCTAATATCCTCCGTGTCATTGGCTGATGTCAGCCTTCACAGGACATCTCTTTCTTTGGGCTGTTTACTCTCTTATTTTCTAACTTCCTCTGGTTAATGTGTGTGTGTGTGTGTGTGTGTGTGTGTGTGTGGAGGGGGTGAAAATCTCTTTTTAAATTAATTAAAATCTTATTACTTATTTATTGAGAGATAATTGGCATGCAACTGCATTGTTTTAAGTTGTACAACAATTTCATGTGTGTATATGTTGAAAAATGATTGCAACAATTTTAGTTAACACATCTATCACCTAAAGGGGTTATAATATTTGTGTGTGTATGATAAGAACTTTTAAGTTCTAATCTCTTAGCAATGTTAAAATATACAATACAGTATTCTTAACTGTTAAAATATACAATATAGTATTCTTAACTCTACTCTCCATATGTATTTTATATCACCAGAACTTATTTATAACAGGAAGTTTATGCCTTTTGATTCCTTCATAATTAATGATTTTCAAGCATTTTTTCATGTACCCATTGGTCATTTGTATATCTTCTTTGGAAAACTGTCTATTCATATTTTACCCATTTTAAAATTGGATTTTTTTTCTGTCGAGTTGGATGAGTTCCTTATGTGTTTTTGTTATTAACACCTTATTAAATAATGTGGTTTACAAATATTTTCTCCCATTGTATAGGTTGCCTTTTAATTTTGTAGATCATTTATTTTGCTGTGCAGAAGCTTTTTACTTTGATGTAGTCTCACTTGTTTTTACATTAGATGTCAATCCCCACCCCCACCCCCCCAAAAAAGGAAGAGAAAAAAAAAAAAGAAAAACATGCCAAGACCAATGTAAAGGAGCATTAGCCCTATATTCTCTTCTGGGCATTTTAGGGTTTTAGGTGTTACATGTAAGTCTTTAACCATTTCCAGTTACTTTTTTTGAATGGTTTAATGTAGGGGTTCAGTTTTATTCTATTGCATTTGAGTATCCAATTTCCCAGCATCATTTATTGAAGAGATTGTCTTCTCCATAGAGTATTTTTGGCTCTCTTTTCAAATGTTACTTGGCTTCATATGCATTGACCTACATCTGGATTTTTTATTCTATTCTACAGGCTGATGTATCCATTTTTATGCCAGTACTATATTATTATTTTTTTAAAGATTTTATTAATTTATTTTTAGTGAGGGAAGGGAGGGAGTGGGGAGAGAGAGAGAGAGACAGACAGACAGACAGACAGACATCAATGTGCGGTTGCTGGGGGTTATGGCCTGCAACCCAGGAATGTACCCTGGCTGGGAATCGAACCTGGGACACTTTGGTTCCCAGCCCGCGCTCAATCCACTGAGCTATGCCAGCCAGGGCCAGTACTATATTATTTTAATTATCATATATATATATATAATATCATTTGAAATCAGGAAGTGTGATGCTTCCCACTTTGTTCTTCTCCGGATTGCTTTGGCTATTTGGAGTCTTTTATGGTTTAATACAAATTTTGGTTTTTTATCTCTATTTTTGTCAAAATGTCATTAGAATATTGATATGGGTTGCACTAAATTTATAGATGTCTTTGTGTAATATGAACATTTTAACATTATTATTTTTTCAATCCAAGAACAGAGGTTATTTTTCCATTTATTTGGATCCCCTTCAGTTTCTTTCATCAATATCTTATAAATTTTAATACCTAGATCTTCCAGTGCCTTGATCAAACTTATTCTTAAGTATTTTATTATTTTTGATGCTATCATAAATGGTAATGTTATTCTTATAACTTTTTGAATACCTCATTATTAATGTGTAGATGCACCATTGATTATTTTACTTTGTTTTTCATCCTGCAACAACTACTGAATTTGTCGATTAGCTCTAACAGCTTTTTTGGTAAATGTTTAGGAATCCTTTAATGTAAAAGTATGTCGTCTGCAAACAAAGACAATTTTCCTTCCTGATAAGATTCAGATGTTTTTTATTTCTTCTTCTTGCCTGATTGCTCTGCTAGGCCTTCCATTACTATGTTAAACAGGAGTGATGAGGATTGACATCTTTGTCTTGTTACTGATTGAAAAAGAAAAGTTTTTAATCTTTCACTATTGACTTTGATGTTAGCTGTGGTCTTGTCATGTATAGCTTTTATTATGCTGAAGAATGTTCCAACTTTACTCAGTTTGTTGAGAGTTTTTTATTATAACTGAATTCTGAATTTGTCAAGAAGCATATTATGGATCTATAGAGAACATCACTATTTTTATCTTTTATTCTATTAATATTATATATCAAATTTATCAATTTGTATATGTGGAACTATCATTGATTGCATCCCATAGATGAATTCTACTTGATCCTGGTATATTATCCTTTTAATGTAATATTGAATTTAATGTGCTGGTATTCTGCTAAAAACTTTACATTTATATTTATCAAGGATATTGGCTTTAATTTTCTTTTCTTATAGATTGCTTATCTTTAGTATCAAGGTAATATTAGCCATGTAATATAAGTTTTTATCTTCTTTTGTTTTTTGGAAGTGATTAAGAAGGATTGGCGTTAATTCTTCTTTCAATGTTTAATAAAAAAGCCTGGTTCCAGGCTTTTCTTGTTTTAGAGATTTTAGAATACCTGTTCAATCTCTGCACATTATTAATCTGTTCAGATTTTCTGTTTCTTTGTGGTGCAATGTTGGTTTCTAGAAACTACTCATTTCTTCTAGGTTGTCCAACTTGTTCATGGTAGTCTAATGAGTCTTTGATTTCTGGTATCAGTTGTAATATTTACTCTTTCATTTATGATTTTTTTATTTGGATGTATTCTCTCCCTATCTCTCTCTCTGTCTCTTGCTAAAAGGTTTGCCAATTTTATTAATCTTTTCAAAGAACCAGTTCTTACTATTGTTAATATGTTCTATTTTTTCTCATTCTCTATTTCGTTAATTAATAATCTAATAATTATTTTAAAATTTGTTTTGCTAACTTCAGGCTTTCTTCTTTTCCCTCTTAGTTTATTGAAATATAAATTTAGAGTGTTCCTTTGAGTTTATTTTTATTTTTTTTTGATGTATGTATTTATTACAGACTTTCCTCTTAGAAATTATTTTGTTATATTCCATAAGTTATTGTAACTTGTATTTTTACTTTCACTGGTCTCAAGGTATTTTTATTTTGCCTTTTGTTTATTTTTTGATTTATTGGTTGTCCAGAGTGCTTCATTTAATTTCAATGTATTTGAGAAATTTCCAATGTGTTTTCAGTTATTGATTCCTAGTTTCATACTACTGTGGTCAGAAAAGATAGTTTATGTAACTTCTATATTCTTGAAATTTTTGAAACCTGTTTTGTCTCCTGAAATCTGATATATCCCAGAAAAATGTTCTGTGTGCACTTCAGAAGAATGCATATTCTGCTGCTATTGGATAGGATGTTCTAGAAAGATCTGCTAGTATTTGTGATATGTAGTGCTGTTCAAATCTTCTGTTTCCTTACAGAGTACTATTTATTCTCTGTGTCATCCAAAATTATTGACCTTAAAACAAAGAAGTTGCAGGATCTGATGGATATTATGTAAATGATGACACTAGACATGAGGGAAAGATGGGAGGTTGGTGAAAAAACAATAAAAGAGATCCAGGTAACATATAATTGGGCTTAGACTGCTGAAGTCATTATTGATAGGATTTACTGATGAGTAGAATAAAATGAGTAAGAGAAAGAAATTCAATAAAGAAAAACCAAATTTTTCCATCCAGAGTAACTACAGAATAATAATGTCATTTTGATGGTCAATTTTATGTGTCAACTTGACTTGGCTAAAGGATGTCAAGATTGCTAGTCAAACATTTTTTTCTAGGTATGTCTCTGATAGTGTTTCCAGAAGAGATTGACATTGTGCTCTGTAGACTGAATAAAGAAAATAACCCTCACCAATGTTGATAGGTATTATACATTCCAGTAAGGCCAGGATAGAGCAAAAAGGTGAAGGAAGGTTGTGTTTCCTCTCTTTCTTTCAGGTGGGATATCCATCTTCTCTTGCCCTTGTTCATCAGCACTCCTGATTCTGAAGCCTTCTGTTTCTCCAAACTTCAAAGTAGAACCAAAAATTACATTGTCAGACCCTCATTCTTAGGCCCGTGGACTCAGACTGAATTACATCACTGGCTTTCCTTGTTTTCCAGCTTGTAGATGGCAGACTGTGGGACTTTTGAGTTTTCATAATCTCATAAGCCAATTACTCTAAATATTATCTTATATCTATCTATTTATCTATCTACCTATCTGATGCAGACACTAGCCTGCAGTGTCTGCGTCATTATGGATGAAATAAGACATTCACATGGACTACTGAGTCCAGTGGAGGAAAGGGGACAACATGGCTTTTCTCTCAAGAGGAGCAAAAGCCTTGGCCCTTGCCATGACAGGCCTTTATTAGGTTTCTCAGCATATTACATGATGGTCCTCATTTACTATGCACAGGTTTGCTTTAGGTGGTTACCTTTTACAGAAAACAAAGGAGACAATGCCACTAATCACATCACAGAAGAGGGATATTTGCAAATGAAAAGGCAAAAGTAGTTGAACCCGTTACACTCATCCTTGGAAGGTTTAGCATGGATTTTAGGGAATTTCTTTGCAGTAAATGTCCTCAATTCAGAGTGAGGGAGTTTCTTAGCAAGAGCAAGACTCAAAGCAGCATAGGCACATTGCAGGCCTGATCCCCCATGGGAGAACCTATCTGTAGGAACGGGTCCTGTGCATCTCTGGGTGGAAGCTGGGCCCATGCTATGCAGAATGGTCTACACCTATCTACTTATATCTATCTATCTATCATCTATCTATCTGTAATCTATGCTATTACGCTATTGATTCTGTTTCCCTAGAGATCTTTAATATAGCCATTTATGTCTGTGAGAAAAACTGTCTGGGAATGAGGGGTGAAAAGTTGGAGGGATGAACATAAAGGAAGGGAGAGAAGAAGTTTAAAGCTTATTTAGATTTCCTGAATGTCATGTTTTTGATCTGAGATAAAGTAATATATCCTATGAAGATCTGTTAGGAAACTTTATGAAATAAACCACTTGAGATTACAAACACACATCATGTGCCCAATAAATGCAAATCTCCATTCCTTATTTCCTCATTCATTCCCATAAAATCTTATTCTCTGACATAAAATCTATTTTTATATTGATAATTATGATTTCAAACATTTTATTTAAAATAATGAGCTATAATATTAAATGGCAAATTCAAAATAGTTATTTTCCTTTAAAATTAATATTGTTTTCACTTCAAGTAAATATATTTTAAATAATTAAAATTCAAATAATTGAAAAAGCACACTTTTTAATATTGATATGAAGGTGGTTATATTTGTTATTATGTCTTAAGGTAAACACAAACTTCATTCTTTTTTTCAATGTGATGAATGAGTGCTAATATTACTTACCTTTAAAATAAATAAGCAAATCTCAAAGCAATCTATAGATTCAATGTAGTTCCTATGCGTACAAAGGGGTAAAGACAGTCATTTCAATAAATGACATTGGGAAAATTGAACAGGCACATGCAAATATGTGAAACTAGACCACCAACCTACTCCATACACAAGGATAAAATCAAACTGGGTACAAGACTTAAATGTAAGTGCAAAACCATAAAAATCTTAGAAGAAAAAACTTAGAAGTTTACATAGGAAGTAAAATCTCAGACATTTCACATAGCAAGATTTTTGCTGATACACCTCCTAAGGCAAGAGAAGTAAAGAAAAAAAATGAACAAATGAGATTGCATCAAATTAAAAAGATTCTGCACAGCAACAGAAAACATCAAAAAATGAAAAGGGAACCCACTGTATGGGTACAAATATTTGCCAATGATATATCTGATTAGGGGTTAATTTCCAAAGTGTATAAAGAACTTGCATAACTCAACACCAAGAAGAAAACAATCCAATTAATAAATGGACAAAAGACCTGAATAAACACTTCTCTAAAGAGGACATACAGATGGTCAATAAACATATGAAAAATGCTGCAAGAGATGCAGATTAAAATCATGATGAAATATCACCTTATACCTTCTATAATGACAATTACCAATAAATTAACAAACACCAAACATTGGCAAGGATGTGGAGAAAAGGCGACCTTCATGCACTGTTGGTGGGAATGCAGACTGGTACATTCACTCTGGAAAACAGTGTGGCGTTTCCTCAAAATACGAATAATGGAACCGCCTTTGACCCAGTGTTCCCATTTCTGGGGATATATTCTAAGAATCCTAAAACACTAATCAGAAAGAAATTAAGCACCCTTATGTTCAGCATTATTCACAATCGCCAAGGTCTGGAAACAGCCCAAGTGCCCATTAGTACATGAGTGGATGAAAAAACTGGGGTACATATACACAATTGAATTCTTAGCTGTAAAAAAGAAGAAACTCTTACTCTTTTTGATAGCATGAGTGGACCTGCAGGATATTATGCTGAGCAAAATAAGCCAGTCGAATGACGAATATCATATGATCTCTCACTCATTTGTGGAATCTAGTGAACAAAACAAACTGATGAACAAAATAGAACCAGAGGCATGGATACATGGAATAGATTGACAAATATCGGAGGGTAGTGGGGTGGGGAGGACTGGAGGAGATTAGCCAAAGAACATATATGCATATATGCATAGGTCATGAACACAGAAAATAATACAGTGAAGGCAAGGGGGTGAGGGGCAGGAGCTGGTTAGAAGGTGGTACAAAGGGGAAGTTAGGGAGAAAAGAAAAGAAAAGTAAGCAAAGTATATGACTTTATCTTAACTGAAAGGATGGTATTGTCCTACCAAAAGAGAATTTTTCTAATCACATCATCTCCATTTTTGTCCTTGTTAGTGCTTCCCAGATAACCTGAGTTTCATTGGCCAATCTATACCCTTGAAAACTTCATAGAAACAGGCTCATAAGAGAATCTTACATACAGAGAGGACACTATACTTAGACAATTTAGGAAGTAAGTTTACAAACTTCAGTCCCTAAATAGGATGAGAATCCTACAAGAATAAGTAAAAAAATAGATAAATACATAAGTCCAAGAGTTCCAGAGTACAATAGAGTATCCATTCTATTGTACTTTTTGTAGACCTTTTCTTTAATATATTTATTCAACAAATTTATTGAGCTACTCTTGTTCCACACACCATGTAAAAACTAAGGCATAGTTATGCTAAAGTATAACTATTTAAAATGAAATTATAATGTAGAAGTAGGAATGTTTAAGACTACGTCAGCATTACCAGGACCTAAAATTAAGACATAAATTAAATAGTATTTATTGAATTTTCCTTTATAATAGATAGAATATATGTTGAAATTAATCCTCAAAACTTACTTGATATGTTTGGGCTATTGTTTATTCCTCACAGTCTTAAGTAAAAGCTACAAGATGCATTAGCTTTGTATGAGATTTTTGTGTACGCTTTACAAAGTACATTTATTTTATAAGTTGAAATTTTCCCTAAGCATACTAATTTTTACTAACTTTACATCTAAACTTGTAGCCAAACTTACTTTTATAGAGATGTCATATTCATAGTCTTATCCATGATTTATTTAAATTTGTTGTTCTTTTAAAAATATGTATTTATTTTTAGAGAGAGAGAAAAGGAAGGAGAGAGAGGGAGAGAAACATCAGTATGCATTTGCTTTTTATGCACCCCCTACTGGGCACCTGGCCTGCAACCCAGGAATGTACCCTGACTGGGAATTGAGCCAGAGACCCTTTGGTTCTCAGGCCAGCACTGTATCCACTGAGCTATACCAGTCAGGGCTTGTTTTGTTCTATTCATTTGATCACTTGCATTTATAATTCCTTTTCTCTCCTTGTTAATTAGAACATTTCATTCTGACCAGATATTAAAATGATGACTGACAATTCTGGATATTAGAACAACAGAAAAAAAAATGGCATGTGTCACTCTAAATTGTATTCCTGAAATATTCTTTCACCATATTTTGTCTTAACTACACTCTCAGCCTAAATATCTCCTTCTCACTTTCCCAGTCTCTTCAATGGCCCTATTCACTCTGTTAACTTTTATTAATTTTCTTATTATTTAAAATTGTGGAATTAGTCCCCACAATTTTTATGTATGTAAGAAAGAGGGAAAATTTAGTGTATCCATCACCTCATTATTCAATTCCAAGCATTTATAATAGTCCCTATCTCTCACAATTCTACCTCTTACCTCCTTATTACAATATAACTGCTTACTGAATTTTGCATTGTCCTCTTTTCCTCATTTTTGCCCATAGTTTTATCAATACATGTGGATCTAAACATATATTTTAGGTGTGGCTCCTTTTTTGATCTTTATGAAATAGCTTTGACCTTTATCTCCTCAACATATTTCTAAGACAATCTCATGCATGTAGATGTTGTTGACTTTTTTACTACAGTCTAGAATAATTTAATGAGAACAAATCATACTCTATCTGATTGATGGCTGTGAATGTATGGGTTGCTTTCATTTATGTGCAGTAATGAAATGGCTGCTATAAGCATTCCTGAACATGTCACCTGGTCTGTATACAGAGGGATTTGAAGTATATTCCTGTGATTGAAGTTTGTTGGTTCACAGAGGAACTGAATGTTTGACTTTACAGGTAGTGCCAAACTCTTTTCCTAAGTACTTGTATAAAATATAATCAGTAGTTGTGTGCTGAATAATAAATATTTTTACCTTCCTACCACCATTTTGTAATTAGAAAAAAAAAAAAAAAAGCCCAGAATCTGGGGCCAGAATACCTGCTTGATTTCCCAAGGAAAGCTAAAAAAATTCTGTGTTTCAGTTTCCTGATATGTAAAATAGATCACAGTTTTTTATGTAAATAAGGAGAGGGTGTGTGTGTGCATATACAAAATTTTACTCATCTGGCATTTTGTTTTATGATAATATGGTAAGTTGCTTTGTTTTTCAAGTAAATTTTTTCATGTTCGCATCATGTTTAAAGCATGTTTCTCTGCATCTTTGTTTTATTTAATCTTTTCTCCCTCTACTTGTGTTTTCTCTCTTTGACTTTTGTTTATTTATTTCCATTCAGCACAACCTAGACTGAAATTTAATAGCTTAGAGAAATGGCATCTTCCAACATCATTCTTCTAATTCTTCATAATTCTTTTCTAAGTTCAGACTTTTCTCAACAATATTTCACATGACCAAGGAGCAGTGACATTGGTTAAGCACCATTGTCCTCAAACTTCTCCCCAATTGCACTAAGTGTCTCTATGAGTGAGCTTTTAGCATCTTTTGATTTGCAGATTCTGGCAACAATTAAAATATTAAAGCAACAAAGAATCATGATCTCTTCTCATATTTGTAAACAAATAGGTGAAATGGATATAACTCCTTTGCATCAACTTCTATAGTAGGGTTCAATGTTGTCCCACAAAAATTCATGTTAACCTGAAATCTTAGAACATAACCTTATTTGGAAATAGGCTTTTTGCATGTGTAATTAGTTAAGATGAAGCTACATTGCCTTAGGGTGAGCCCTAAATCCAATGACTGGCGACCTTGTAAGGAGAGGAGAAGACATACAGAGGAGGACCTCTGAAGATGGAGCAGAAATTTAGTTTATGACCATACATGAAGGAAACCCTGGAGCTAGCAGACACTGGGAAAGTCAAGATGGGATTCTTCCCCAGAGATTTCAGAGGGAGCATGGATCTATTGGCACCTTGATTTTAGACTTCCACCCTCCAGATGTCTGAGAGAATAAATTTCTGTTGTTTTTAAGCAACTGACTTTGTGGTAATTTTTATGGAAGTTCTAGGGGACTAACATAACAAGAGAAAAGGTGAATCACACTTTGAGAACAAAAATGAATATATATGAAAATATAAACATAAAATAATTTGTGATTGTAATAGATGAAAGAACTAATCATTGTAGTAGGAGATACTGCTATAGATTGCCAATCTGAAGAATGTGTGGATGTAGGGTAGGGAGATGGTAAAGTATTTTTAACTCTGGACTTTGCCCTTAGCAATAATTCAGAATACCCATTCTTATTTTAATTGATGATTACTCACTTTAAGTTCTTTTTTATAAGCTTTTGGGCAGAGTAATTTTTTCCACTGAGAGTTTGTGTGGTTTAAAGGCAACATGCCTCCCCTTAAAGGATGTCATTTTAGTATGCAGAACACATAAATCTTTACAACTCCAAAAATGCATTTGTTTAATAGCAGTTTTAAAACTGCTATTTGTTTAATAGCAGTTTTAAAGACACATACCTCTGTAAGTAACAAGCATTTATCACAAATTTATCCAAGTTCATGGCACAAGCTTTAATCTCTGGCACCTAATGACAAAGATGTGTCATGTATACCTTTAGGTGAATGCAGGTGTGATACAAAGCTTTAGCCTTTAAAACCACAAAACTTGTGGCATACAAGAGCCATACAAAACTTGTGACACCCTTGAGGAATAATAGAAGGTGGTTTTGATTTGGTTGACAAATCTGATCCCAAATGACAAGCTTAACATAAGCTCCCTTTGACTTAGAGTATCTTTCAGCTTTCATGAAAGAGGAGAAACAAGGAGTCCAAGTATATGCTACTAGCAAATACTCTAAAGCTTACTGCCATCCACAGTGGGAGTTATAAAGTGGCATTAATTGTAGCTACTTCATATGTGGCACCCCTGGACTGAGAAGCCCCTGCTTTGGCCTATAATGACAAGGGTTTTGCTTGAAGCTATCACTTTAATAAAATAGGACTTAAGCATTTGATTCAGTATAAAGGTCACTAAAAATTATTGCAATAATGGCAAAGTCTACATCTACACTTTCTAGACATTTGAATTTTAATGTTAAGCTTCCTTCCATTCCTTTCTGCACATCTTTCTTTCCTACTACCACAGGCAGAGATGTGGTATAACTGACACACTAACAGTGAGGAAAACAAAGCACTGTTGTTTCTATATGTTATCTCAAGAGATCAGATACTTACATGTCAAATAGCATTAAATCAAATCTGCATTCTTAGACTCCTGTACCCCCAAACCTTAGACCTATGTGCTATACATCAGAGATGAGGACAGCCAGGCTTTCTAGTGTGAGGTAAGCAAAAATATAGAGGTTTTGTTTCCCTCTGAGTTAGTAGAGAAGTTTAATTTTCTTCTTTACAGTTTATTAAAACATCCCAAAGTAGGGGATACACTGTTTGGATTACTAGCATATTCCTTATGAATGTCATATCACCCCTGTTATCATGCTCCTCAACTTGCATTCTCTCTCTGAATGAATATTATATCTAAAACATACATTATGCCTATAAATCAGCCAACTGGCTCCTGAAGCCTGGGAGACTTTTCAGGCATTAAACTAAATGCCTGATCTGCTCCATCCAGAGTTATAGGTAGGCTTACCAGGGCAATTTGTGTGCAGAGCTCATGATATCCCCTGGACCAGCACAGGACCCACACCTGGGTAACTTCCTTTCGTCAGGAGAGTTCAGCTAGTCTCCATAGTAAGAGCCTCCACAGTTTCCACACCTGTTCTCACTCTACACAGAGTACAACTTAGGATGAGCTTCAAAACACAAAGTAAATTTAAACTGAGAATCTACTCCTAACAAAACTTTCCAAAATGATTTTATTTCCTTCCCTTTCTCATTTCCTTTAAATCTTAGTTTTCTATCATCTTTGTCACCTCTTGTACTCCCTTATGGTTATAGACTTTCTAAACTCTAACATCTTCTACTCAATGGGGGTGGGGGGAAAGGGACTGTGTCACAGCTAACAACATAGTGTTGAGCTCTCTGGATTGTGAAGTGTTCCATGTGCTTTGGTTCCTGCTGAGATTGCTCCTCAGTCTTCATGAGTCCCAGCAGCAACAGCATGGACACCACTACCAGCAGAAGCATTTGCAAGCATCCAATTATGAGTTAGACACTCTACAAGGAAATAACATTCACCCAGCACCCCCACAGAACCAAAGTCTTGTCTCGGAACTTCTCATACTACCAGAGGGCAGTTTCCTCCATGGTGTGTAGCCAGTTGGGATGATGAGCAATTCTCCCCCAAAACACCTCTCTCGACAGCTGGTTACTGTGGTGGCAATGGCACTGCCCCAGTGTGCATGCCTATAAAAATTCGAGATTGAGGTACATGTCTAGGGCAAGGTTCACTGAGCTTGTCTGCTCTTGCCTGTTGAGAGTCTCTCAAGGGGCTGCTTAATCTCCACTCCCCTTCTTTAACAGTTCTTCCAACAGGGAAGCTGAGCATACTTCACCCAGCTGCTCAGTCATTATCTTTTTTCTCTCCAGCTTCAAATAACTATTCTTGGCCATTGCAATATGTTTGCTGATTGTTCTGCATTCATACCAATTTCAGTACAAGCTGGAGAATCCAGTGGAAGTAGCAATGTCTGAGAATGTTTGGGAATGAAGTCCTAAGGCAGGTCATGAAGCCATGCTACTTTACAACAATAGCTGTAAGAGGACTGATTATGATCTCCATGAGATAAATATCCTACCATGCCCAAGGGCATCCAAGGATTGGGGAGGGATATGTTAAATGGTGGTAAAGTGGATACAGCCCTGTTTCTACAGAGACAAGTAACTCTCTGAGACAAATAAACCAGATGATTCTTTTAAAGTTTCAGTTATGGAGGTCCTGTGACTGCACTGTCACTTTTTTAGCACCTCTGTACTAAATAGATTACTGTAGGTCAGAGACAAAGAGTGAGATGTTCCTATGTATAGAACAGAGCAATAAGTCTCTATATATTTTCTTAATGATTTCTATGAAATGGATTATTTAATGGCACAGTTATTTTAAGTCAACTGGTATCACCAATGAAATTGAACAAATGAACTTTATTGTTCATATACTGAAATTAGTAAGAGAACACCCCTGTATATGTCCATAAATAATCCAAAATATTGTTTCCATTAATGCAGTCAGAGAATCTCAGATCTGAAATGCCCAGAAATCTCTTCAGGAATCACAGCCAATTCTTTACAGAGTCAACTAAATGCTGAATCCACATGATCAGGTAATCTGTTTCCTAGTGATAATTTCCAGTGACACAGTCCTCACTTCCTTTTGGGAAGATACTCCATTTCTCAGAAGATAAGGGGTACTAATTGTCTTCCTTATTTGTCCTGTCTTATGTGTCACAGTACCTTTCCATTTATCTTAACTTAGGGCACTGATACTATTAAAAACAAAGAATTATACACGTGAGACCTCTATAATCTTATTAACCAATGACACCTCAATAAATCTAATAAAAAACATGACTTTAGTCATATTTCACAACTTTTCAAAATTTAAGAGTAACAATCATGTATAAAGGGGGTAGGATTGAGTCTGGGAAGCAAGGATGGGTGGGGTGGGGGGGTGTGGGGGTAAAATGGAGACAACTGCACTTGAAAAACAACAATAAAAAAAATTCCTTCAATAACATGTCACATAGTATCTAAGTATAATATATCACAATTATCTTTTCTTTTTTGGTTTCTTTATTCTAATTAAATTCTACTTAGACAATATTATTTTTTAAAATTCAAACCCAGAATATAACTTCTCTTATCTTGGATTCTATGGTTCTATACATGTATCATAATATACTGACTTACATTTAGTTTTGCATTCGTCACAAAGTTCATGTTTACTTTAGAAAAATTGGAAAAAATATAAAAACAATTTATATATTTTAGTACATTTTCTTAGAATATAAGGCCAGTTTTTTTTTTTTTTTTGAGGGAGAGAGATCCAAAATAACAATAGTTAAACAAATTGGGAGTTCATTTTTTTTTTCCATTAAACTCTGGGTAGGCACTCTATTCCTACTTCGGTAGCTCCCCAGTTACCACTTATATCATGTTGTGATCTGCTCTCATTTTAGCTCATGTTCTTCCCAGTTGGCTATACTGGCTATTGACATTATGTTTTTTTAAACCTTTAAAATTTTTTTCAATTGCAGTTTACATTCAATATTATTCTGTAGTAGTTTCAGGTGTACAGCATAGTGGTAAGACAATCATTTTCTTTACAAAGTATTCCCCCTATTTCTAGTACCCAACTGGCATCATGTACATTTACTACAATATTATTGATTATATTTCTTATGCTACACTTTATATTTCCATGACTATTTTGTAACTACCAGTGAACAAAAGGAGAAGAAAAAATAGAGAATAGATGGATTCTTTTTAAGGAAGTGTTCTAATATCACTTCCATTCACAAATCACTGGCCTGAGGTTGGTCATAGAGCAAAACCTTCCTGCAAAGTTTACTGAAAAGTAGTGTCTAGTTGAGTGGATGTAATTCCAGCTCAATTTTGTCAATCATTGGAGGAGATAAGATTGTATATTAATATTTGCTTTAATCTTGTATTTTATTTCCTTCAAAAATTCTCTTTTATTTTTATTGAATTAGAATCACTTGTAATTTGAAGTTAGATTTTTTCATTTAATATCATATAGTGGGAATTCTATTAGATAGTTAAAATATATTTTATGTGACACATCTAAAGAACAATAAGTTTAATTTAATGATTAAGTAGAAATTATTTAACTGATTATAAGAAACTTAATTTTTCAGGTCTATTTTTTCAAATAGTAAATATCTTGACCCATAAATCCCCAACTACATTTTATCCTTAGAATAGATGCAGAATAGACAAAATTCTAGAAAGTGTTTATGAGGTTTTTTTTTTCAAAAAAGAATTTGCTTCATTTGAAAGAAATTTTCTCTTTAGGAAAGTTATATTGATGTATTCCTACCATAATTGTATACAATATTTTTCACTGTCTACTATATTCAAACATAGGGTCTCTTTGATAAAAATACCCTAGCTAATTTGTAGTAAAAACTTCTATCATATTGTTAGTTTGGTTTGAATTTTTGAGATATCATACATGTTGTCAACTCTTTATTTGTCATTTGTAAGACATTTGGTGCTATCTCACAGAATAATTTGAGACCATAGATCTTTGGTATAACATACAGGAGATATATTGGGAAAATAAAATCACCAAATCTGACCTTTGAGCTCCTTAAAATGTTCAGGGGAAATAGGATAAAGAAAGTAATCAAATTATGATAAAATTGGTAAGCAGTTTTCAAGATGTGTGACAATGACTTTCCAAAGCCCCTCCTTCTCATCTGAGGACTGAAGTCCTTACAAAGGTTTGAAAGATTGATTCCACATGTCAGAGCTCCTGCAACTCAGACCTCATTTACTGTTATCATGTGCTGTTTCCTTACTCCACTGCAGTAGTTGGCCAACTCCTCCCTGTGTGCTCACGCTACCTCTAGAATGCTCTTCTGCCCAAGTCCTCCACATGCACTCACTCAATTCCTTTAGGTTTCCACTTGCTCTAATGTCATTTTATCAGTAGAATGTCCCCAACGTCCTGCAAAACAGCAGCCATCCCTCCATTCCCCTCTTGTTCTCTAAACCCTTACCTCACTTTATTTTTCTCCATGTTTTTCTCAGCTGACATATATAGTTAATATGTTATGCATTTATAGGAATTTTACCTCTTTTGAATATCCCTGCCTGTTTTCATGTAGAAAGAACATTAAGTGAAAAGTCATCAAGACCTAGATTTAAGGCTTGACAGAATCCCTGGAAAAAAAACAAACACCTGATTGGAATTATAGCAGTATATCCCAACTCTGGGCAAAGCACTAAGCAGAAAAATTCTTCAAAAAATTGAAGTATAAGAGCTAATTCAAGGAATAGTAAGAGACAGAACAAATAGGTCAAATTGTATTTGGTAGAAAACCATGGATGTCAAGCTGAGGAGTTTCAGGGCTTCTTTCAAAATCATAAACCATGAGTGATGATTCTAAATAAGCAATGAAACAGATTTCAAAATCTTCAAAGGGCAGCTTGCTCAAATTCAAATGATTCTTCTTGTGAAGCCAAAGGATTTCCCAGCATAAATGTATTCCTGGTGTTGCAAAACAATGTACCAAATTGTTATTAGGACCGTACACTCACATGATTTCATTCTGTTAGTGAAGGCAAACTTTTACATTTCTGCCTCCTTCTTGAAATGTTATGGGTGATGACATTGTCTCTTAGGTGTTTAATGTGCCAACAGGATTCTTCCAATATGTCCCTTTGCATAGTTGTCTGTTTTCCAAAGAGACATTTTAATTTGAAGGTCTAATTCTTGACACCAGTGCTTTCTCTCTGCATTGTGTTATCTGATTAAGCAAAGGTATGTTTCGATAGTCATTGCTAGCATTAGCAAGAAGGTGGAGTATGTCACCACATGGTCTTAATTATGTGTACCCATCTTGTTTTATGAACATTTTGGGGAATAAGTTTACTTGTAATGTTTCAGTTTGTGGATGCTTTCTTGACTAAAGCTATATTTCATTTTTTAGAAATTCCCTTAAAATATGATACACAAGAAATGCCATTTCTCCAGCTTGCTAAAATTTTGTCAAGAAAGAAATGAGTATTCATAATAGATGAAGATTTTATTGGAGAAAACAGTCATATAAAAAATTAGGCTTCTATATTTTTTTACTCTTAAGGGGTTATTAAGTGCAGTTTGCAGGTAGTTGATTTAATTTGTGCAAGCATTGACCACCCTGACCCAGCATCCTTAAGTAGTTATCTTATTCCAAATTCTTCATAAATGCCTGGTTACTCATGTTGATCACAGATAAACCCTACTTCATAGACCACATCCTTCACAGTGGAACTGAATGATATAAAGACTAATTTTCATGGTCATTTTCACAAGAATTATCATAAAAGTTTGCTTTTAATGATGTTCATATAGATAAACCTCCCAATTAATTGAGTATATTTTCTGATCATCTGTGGTCTTCAATCTTGAAATAGTGTTCTTATTCTCATGTTTCTAAATAAATAACTTGCAAAATCATTTTCCTTCTTAAGATGAACATGTAGTGATGCAATGTACTTTTTTCATAAATCTTATGCTTGAATCACACATTATCTTCTTTATTAATTATGATCATCTGTATATATTGTGTGTGCTTATTTTTCTAGATGATATAGCATACAAATAAAGACTTATTTCAAACATTTTGATCCTTTTATATTATTCCTTTTCATTTCTCACTCTGCTGTCCAAGACTTATATTTCAATGTTAAACAGAAGTGATTGTTTTTTTTATTTTTTAAATAAATTTTGAAAGGAATACTTCAAACATTTCAACATTTGCATCATATTTGCACATGATTTACTTTATGTATTTCTATAATACACTTTTATCTGGTTAAAGAAGTTTCCTTTTGTATCTTCTTTGATAAAGTATTATATGATGAATGCATGCTGACTTTTATCAAATTATTTAATTGTACCTAATATAAAGATTATATTTTCCCATTTTAATCCATTAATATTAAAATCTATAAAATGGCATTTAAAAATGATTAAAACTAGCATCCTAACTTAACTTTATTCTCATAACTCATGAGAAAGTTTTGATTTTTAGGTTTCTTCTATTTTTTATGTAAGGTTTACTGAAGCATTATTTATAAACAACAAAATTCACTCTTTTTAGATGTTTGGTTGTATGAGTTTTGACAAATGCACACACTCATGTAACCACAATTAAAATATAGACTTTTTACATAATCACCCCCAAAAGTTCCCTCATGATCTTTTGTCATGAATTCTACAACCTCCCAAAACCCAGCCCCAGGCAATGCTGATCTGTTGTGTGTCCTTATAACTTTGTCTTTTCTATGTTTTCATAAGAAATTATTTTATGGATTCATTCAGTGTGTAGCTTTTTGGGAGAAACTTCTTTCATTTAACATAATGCTATTCAGTCTCATTCATGTTGAATTATCAAATATCAAATATTTGATAATACTAATATTTCTAATAATCAAATACTAATATTTCTAAGTAGTATTCCATTGGATGGATATACCCCCATTTTTTATCCATGTACAACCTGATATATATCTTTGTTGTTTCCAGTTTTCAGTGTTTTTATGAGACTGCTGGGCACATTTGTGCATGAGGTTTTCTGTGAATATGAATTTTCATTGCTCAGGGGTAAAGACTGAGGAGTGGAATGGCAAGATCACAGGATAGGTATATATTTAGCTCTAAGACACTGTCAAACTGTGGTCAGAGTGGTGGAGCCATTTTTCATTCCAACCAACTAGCAATGAATTTTCATGTACTATGTATAAATCTCTTCTGAGATGTCAAGTTTTTCAAAATAAAAGGTTGTAGTATACTTATATGTCTCCACATTTTAAACATTTCATGTATAGTTATTTACATCTGCATCTAGTGACTGTAATATACAAATTCACCAGGAAGCTATATTTACAGTTTTTCTTTTTCCCGATCCTTACTTCTGGTGACTAATTTCCTTCTAGGATTGGTACTGAGATTAAAATTGTTAAAATTTTAAAATGTATTTTATTGATTAGGCTATTACATTTACCCTCCATTTATACCCCTCCATCCTGCAACCACATCCCACCAGCATTTCCTCCCTTAGTTCATGTTCATGGGTCATACATATATGTTCTTTGAGTTCTACATTTCCTATGCTATTCTTTAATTCACCTTTTTTGTACCTACCCTTTATGCTTCTTATTTCCTGTACCTTTTCCACCATTCCCCACCCTCCCCACCAATAACCTCCATGTGATTTCTATTTCTGTGATTCTGTTCCTGTACTAGTTGTTTGCTTTGTTTTTGTTTTTGTTTTAAGGGTAGTTGTTAATAACTGTGAGTTTGTTGTAATTTTACTGTTCATATTTTTTATCTTCTTCTTCTTAAGTGAGTCCTTTTAACATTTCATAGAATAAGGGCTGGGTGATGATGAACTCCTGTAACTTAACCTTTTCTGAGAGGCATTTTATCTGCCCTTCCATTCTAAAGGGAAGCTTTTATGTATAGAGTAATCTTGGATGTAGGTCCTTGCTTTCCGTGACTTTGAATACTTCTTTCCAGCCCTGTCCTCTAGCTGCTGCCTTGTCACATATCCTCTCCATTCCAGCTGCCCATCTCCGCCACTTCTACAAGTCTGGATGAATGTTTCTTTAACTCCTTGGTTGTTGGGCTTCCACACAGTTCAATTTTCTGTCAGTTCTAGTTGTTTTTAGTTTGTAAATTTGTTTTTGTCCTTTGATTGTTCAAAGAGGCATAGTGTATCTACCTTCGCCTCCATCTTGGCTTGAAGTAAATTGTTAAATTCTTTTCGGACATTATTTCCTTTTGCCAATGATTTAGGCTTTTAGTCACCATTTAAAGAAACTTCTTGAGGGTTAAATTAAATGAGGCATGTTGTGTTTTGGCTTCAGCTCCAAGAATGTGCCTTGGGCTTAGTCTACAAATCAAAGTGCCAATTATCTTAGCTCATTTTTTGATGCTCCTATGTGTTCTATTCTTTCTCTTCCTCTTCCTCTTCTTCCTTCCCTTATTCTTAGTTCTGCTCTACCTCCTTTGCTTCTCCTTCCTTTTTATTCTTCTTTGCTGGCCCTTGGAGATTCTGTATGACTCTACAGTCAAACATTCAATGCCAGGGGACTTCCCACCAAGTTGGAGGCATAGGCAGACACACTGTGTCTCCTGCAACAACCAAGATAGGAACAACAATAACTTAGAAACAGAATAACAACCAAAACTGACAGAAAATTGATCTGAATGGAAGTCAGACAACCAAGAAATTAAAATAGACCCATTCATCCAGACCAATAGGAGGGGTGGAGTCTGGCAGCCAGGCACGGGTTAGGTGTGGAGAACACAGAGCTTTTGGATCAGGCACCTAAGGCATCTGGGGTGCACAAGACCGCAGTGGGTGGACACTGAGTGAGCAAAGGGCCGCTGGCAGACCCTGGCCAAGGGGTGGCAAGCAGCAGACCCAGCGAGGTGATGATTGTGAAGTGAGGCACTACTCACAACCAAGGATCACAGCGCTGGGAAATAGAGCCTTGGGGCACTAATTGAAAACACCTGTGGGGGTTGAGGCACAGGGAGAGAGTCCCAGCCTCACAGGAGAGGTCCTTGGAAAGTTCCATGGGGTGCACAACACCATCCACATGGGAATTAGCACCAGAGGGGCCCAGTTTGATCGGGGAAGTGGCAGAAGGGACTGAGGTCTAAGGAGAGTGGAGCAAGCACCATTGTTCCCTCTCGGACCACGCCCCCACATAAACGTCACAACTGAACCACTAGGATACCCCACACTGGTGAACATGCAGGGCACTGCCCCTCTTATGTAACAGGTGTGACCAGACCAAAGGAAAAAAATAATATGGCTCAAACAGACTTGAAACCCCCAGAACCAGTACTTTTAAGCGACCAAGAAATAGCCAACCTATTAGATGCACAGTTCAAAGCACTGGTGATCAGGATGCTCACAGAATTGGTTGATTTTGGTCACAAATTAGATGAAAAAATGAAGGCTACAATAAGTGAAATGAAGAAAAATGCACAGGGAACCAATAGCGATGGGAAGGAAACTGGGACTCAAAACAGTAGAGTGGACCAGAAGGAAGAAAGAAACAACCAAACAGAAAAGAATGGAGAAATAAGAATTCAAAAAAAATGAAGAGAAGCTTAGGAACCTCCAGGACATCTTTAAACATCCCAACATCTGAATTATAGGGGTGCCAGAAGGAGAATAGGAAGAACACGTGGAAAAGTTATTTGAACAAATAATAATTTCCCCATTCTGGCAAAGGAAATAGACTTTCAGGAAGTCTAGGAAGCTCAGAGAGTCCCAAAGAAGTTGGACCCAAGAAGGAACACACCTAGGCACATCATAATTACAGTACCCAAGATGAAAGAGAAGGAGAGAATCTTCAAAGCAGCAAGAAACAAGGAGACAGTAACCTACAAAGGAGTTCCCATCAGACTGTCAGCTGATTTCTCAAAAGAGGCCTTACAGGCAAGAAGGGGCTGGAAAGAAGTATTCCAAGTCATGAGAGGCAAGGACCTACATCCCAGACTGCTCTATCCAACAAGCTTTCATTTAGCATGGAAGGGCAGAGAAAGTGCTTCTCAGATAAGGTCAAGTTAAAGAGTTCATCATCACCAAGCCCTTATTTTATGAAATGTTAAAGGGACTTACCTAAGAAAAAGAAGCTAAAAAAAACATGTATAGTAAAACGACAGCAAACTCACAATTATTAACAACCACACTTAAAACAAAAATAAAAACTAACTAAGCAAACAACTAGAACAGGAACAGACCCACAGAAATGGAGATCACATGCAAGGTTAGCAACAGGGGAGTGAGAGGAAGAGAGAGGGGGAAAAGTTACAGAGAATAAGTAGCGTAGATGGTAGGTAGAAAATAGATGGGGAAGGCAAGAATAGTATGGAAAATGTAGAAGCTAAAGAACTTATGACACAAGGACATGAACTAAAGGGGGATCATGTGGGTGGGAGAGGGTGTGCAGGGTGGAGGGGAATGAATGAAGGGGGGAAATGGGACAACTGTAATAGCATAATCAATAAAATACATTTAAAAAAAGAGAAAAAATCAATGCCCATAGAAGGGAGTGCTTCTGTCTTCCAGTAGACTTGTACAAGTCTGTGTACATTAATAAATGTGTGTGTACATTAATAAATGTATATTTATAGAGTGGGATTCTACATAGCAATGAAAAATAATAAATTATTGATACATGAATGTCAGAGACATATGCTCAATGAGAGAAGACAGACACAAAAGAGTGTATTATGTCATTTATAGGAAGTTCCATGTAAGACAAATCTAATCCATGATAGCAGTGGTAAGAATATTTATTACCAATGTGGTTATTAATTGGGAGTAGGCAATGGGAGCCTTTGGATCTGCAGAAAATATTTTATATCTCTATGTGGTGGGTGGTTATACTAGTATAGAAATATTTTAAAATTTGTCAAGTGGTCCACTCAAGAGTTCTAGATTTTATTCATGTGTATTACCCCTTTCTCTCTCATACACACACACACACACACACACACACATACATATACAACTAAAAAGAAAAAAATATTTTGTAGATGTTCATACATGTTTATACATGTTAAATAAATGTGTATATGTTAAATATTTGTAATAACATGAAAGAGAAAATAAAACAAATATCTATGTATTTTCAAATAAATGCTTAGTTGAAATACCAAGTGATAGGGCTCTTTGAACTTCTGTGGTTTTCATTGTTTGAATGTGAATTGTGCATCTGTAACATTTTATTATTCTTTCAAATCTGAGAATCTTTTAGAGTAATTGGGCTGATTTCACCTATACAGAAAGTAAGTGAAAAAAAAAAAAAACATTTTAGTGGATTCAGAAATTTGGAGGTCTTCTTTAAGGAAAATTTGAGTCAGCCTTTTGGAGACTCATGATAAGTTTTTATTTACATAGTCAGCTTTCTTAAAATTTTTAGACACAGAGTGGGAAGAATTGTTAAACCAAGGAAGAGGTTATCAGAATGCCATGTATTTGAGGTTGTAGAATAGGAAGCACAATCTTCATTTTACTTACAGGGAGGAACTTTCTAGTTTCTACCTGTCCCTTGCTATGAAAACCACTTTTATGTTTCAGTGGGCACTAATGATTAACAAAATTGGAGAATATTATGAACATTAGAGAATATTTGATGGTCATTAGGTTGTCCAAGTTTTCCTGCTCATGATTTAATTGCCTTGAACATTCTTGTACAAGTCTACTAGTAGACAGAAGCACTCTCTTCTATGGGCATTGATTTTTTTTTCCTTTTTTAAAATGTATTTTATTGATTATGCTATTACAGTTGTCCCATTTCCCCCTTTCATTCCTCTCCACCCTGCACACCCTCTCCCACCCACATTCCCCCCCTTTAGTTCATGTCCATGTGTCATAAGTTCTTTAGCTCTACATTTCCCATACTATTCTTGCCCTCCATAAAGTATAGTTAAATAAAATAAGCAAATATAAGCATTAAAAATAAAAATCCATAATCAATTATAGTAGACCATTCTGCATGGCATAGGCCCAGCTCCCAGCAGAAAGCAAGTTCCAATGCACAAGACCCACACCCTTGGATAGGTTCTCTCATGGGGAATCAGGCCTGCATTTTACCTAGATTGCTATGAGACTTGCTTTTGCTAAAACTCCCTCACCCTGATTTGAGGCAGCAAACATTTACTGCAGAGTAACTTCCTAAAATCCATGCTAAATTGTCCAAGGATGAGTGTAACCAGTTCTGCTACTTTTCCCTTTGCATTTGCAAATATCCTTCTGTGGTGCGATTAGCAGCATTGTCTCCTTTGTTTTCTGTAAAAGGTAACCACCTAAAGCAAACCTGTGCGTAGTAAATGAGGACCATCATGTAACATGCCAAGAAACCCAATAAAGGCCATTCACGGCAAGGGCAGCGGCTTTTGCTCCCCTTGAGAGAAAAGCTATGCTGTCCCTTTTCTTCCACAGGATTCGGTAGCCTGTGTGTATTTGTCTAGTGTCTCATCCACAATGTGGCGGACCCCAGAAGCCAGGGTCTGCATCGATCAATTAGTAAATAAAACAGTGTGATCATTTGTTAATTAAGAGGTTACTAGATCCATAGCTCATTATTACAGGCCACCAGTAGCTAATGACAACATAATTAATAACTAACAGAAACAGGACAATTTATCCTAACCAGAAATATCTACAGGGCACATTTAACTAAATTTGCTATGTTTTGTTCATTGTTTTTACTTTTCAGGACTTCTTATATCACTTTGAAACTGTACAGTTGAGAAATATTTTTTTCTTATTTACTTCTTCATCTTCTAGAATATTATTTCCTCCTCACATCTTCCCTCGAGAATCAAGTATTTTTTTGAATCAAATAGGTAATATTTTATATTTAAAAATACAATACACTTTAGAAACACTATTCTGTGTTACAAATTAGTTTTGCTGGCTTAGTGTTAGAGTTCAATATACATATTGAACAACATTTGAAATGATTATCACAATGTAATTTGAATTCAGTTTATTTGCAATCTTGTACAAACTGTCAAAATTGAATAACAAAAATTTTAAAAAACAAACCTTTAGAAAGTCTTTCAAAACAAAACTACTTGATAATGTTCTGACTATAAAAAGAGTGAGTCATTGTCAGTCTGGCACAACCTCTAGAATGAAAAAACCAAGATGCTAATCATTGTCCAGTTAATTTATTCACTTTCCTTACCAAGTTGTTACTACTTCTTTTTTCTAAAAAAGAAAATAACATTAAATAATTATTATCTCTTATGATACTTGGTATCTATAACTTATACCTTCTGATGTTAATTAGAAACCTAATTTTTATCTACTTATTACAAAAGAAATACCATTTCATTAAAATCCAATTAGATTCAGACAATATCTGTAAAGACTATGGAATCACTGGTGTTTGAACACAGGCAGCTTTGTTCTGTTTTCATTACTTGAATAAAAGGAACCACAACAAACAATCAAAGGAAAAAAATTATTAACCTCTGAGGTTACAGACACACTTTCATTTTGAGTAGTATTTTGTTAGGGAAGAAAACAAAATAGAAGATTACTTGTTTCATAGACCACAGTTTAGTTGAGTTTAATTATAGTGACTCTTACTTGTCTCTCTCCCAGGAATCTAACCTTCAGTCAAAGAGAGACAGAGAGAGAGGGAGAGACAGAGAGATCTAGTTCAATAGTCGTATTAGGGCAATTTCAAAATAAGAATTATAAAGCTACATGTTTATTTTTAAAAAAAATTAAAAAAACACAATTTAGGACAAAAAAAAAAAAAACCCTCCATGACACCATGACATTTGTGGATTTTTACTTCACTCTGCCTAGTAAGCTAATGGACAGAGACACAGAAAATGAAAACAAGAGATCCTGGAACTGACCTTTGTTTGAAGAGTCTAGGCAAGCAGACCTAGAGCAATCAGAATTTATTACACTACTCTTAGAGAAGATTCACTGAAGGTCTGTTTTGAGTTTTTGTGACAGGCTTAGCACAGATCTGAACACATATTACGAATTTAATAAGTACATCTTTCCCCGAGACATGTTACAAACAAAAAATATTCTGCAAATATTTTTGAGAGCTAGTGCTACATAGTCTCAAATGCTGCCTGTTTCAAATGGTAATAATTTGAGCAAAACTTAACTACCCAGGAGCTGCATTATGTTAGACAAGCAAAACAAATACTTGTAACTTTCCTTCCTTTATCTGTAAAATACTGACAATAATAGAAACTACTTCAAAGAGAATTTGAGTCTAAATATGATAAAGTACTTAGAACATTTTCTATCACATAATACTCAGCACACTGGTAATTCTGTGATTACTACTATTACATTAGATCTTATGGAAACAATGAGATTGTCTGTATTTGTGCAGAGAAGCAGGACAAAGTAATCATCCTACGTAATTTTCTTTCATTTTATGCAAAAACATATCAATAATTATAATAGTTTTACAGTGTTTTCCTAGAATTATTCAAATAACAAGAAAATTAAAAGTTCATTTAATATTTTATATTCAAGTTAAAATATTTTTAAAATAGGACTTCTGGCCAAGATGGAAACATAGGTAGACACACTGTGTCTCCTCCAACAACCAAGATAGGAACAACAACACTTTAGAAACAGAATAACAACCAAAACTGACAGACAATTGAACTGTATGGAAGTCGTACAACCAAGAAGTTAAAATACACCCATTCATCCAAACCAGTAGGAGGGGTGGAGTCTGGCAGCCAGGCGTGGGTCAGGCATGGAGAGCACAGAGCTTTTGGATCAGGTGCCTAAGGCATCTGGGGTGCACAACCCTACCCACATAGGAATTAGCACCAGAGGGGCCCAGTTTACTTGGGGGAAGTGGCAGAAGGGAGCAAGCGCCATCGTTCCCTCTCTGACTCCCCCCCACCCCAGATAAACATCACAACCCAGCAACTGGGGTGCCCCACTCTGCTAAACACGTAGGGTGCGACTCTTCATATGTAACATGCAAGACCAGAGCAAAGGAATAAAAATGGCTCAAACAGAATGAAAGCCCCACAATTAGTACTTTTAAGCAAATGAGAAATAGCCAACCTGTCAGATGCACAGTTCAAGGCACTGGTGATCAAGATGCTCACAGAATTGGTTGATTTTGGTCACAAATTAGATGAAAAAATGAAGGCTACAATAAGTGAAATGAAGAAAAATGCACAGGGAACCAATAGCGATGGGAAGGAAACTGGGACTCAAAACAGTAGAGTGGACCAGAAGGAAGAAAGAAACAACCAAACAGAAAAGAATGGAGAAATAAGAATTCAAAAAAAATGAAGAGAAGCTTAGGAACCTCCAGGACATCTTTAAACATCCCAACATCTGAATTATAGGGGTGCCAGAAGGAGAAAAGGAAGAACACGTGGAAAAGTTATTTGAACAAATAATAATTTCCCCATTCTGGCAAAGGAAATAGACTTTCAGGAAGTCTAGGAAGCTCAGAGAGTCCCAAAGAAGTTGGACCCAAGAAGGAACACACCTAGGCACATCATAATTACAGTACCCAAGATGAAAGAGAAGGAGAGAATCTTCAAAGCAGCAAGAAACAAGGAGACAGTAACCTACAAAGGAGTTCCCATCAGACTGTCAGCTGATTTCTCAAAAGAGGCCTTACAGGCAAGAAGGGGCTGGAAAGAAGTATTCCAAGTCATGAAAGGCAAGGACCTACATCCAAGATTGCTCTATCCAGCAAAGCTTTCATTTAGAATGGAAGGGCAGATAAAGTGCTTCTCAGATAAGGTCAAGTTAAAGGAGTTCATCATCATCAAGCCCTTATTTTATGAAATGTTAAAGGGACTTACCTAAGAAAAAGAAGCTAAAAAAAATATGTATAGTAAAACAACAACAAACTCACAATTATTAACAACCACACCTAAAAGAAAACAAAAACCAACTAAGCAAACAACTAGAATAGGAACAGACCCACAAAATGGAGATCACATGGAGGGTTAGCAACAGGGGAGTGGGAAGAGGAAGAATGGGGGAAAAGTTACAGAGAATAAGTAGCATAGATGGTAGGTAAAAAATAAACAGGTGGAGGGCAAGAATAGTGTGGAAAATGTAGAAGCTAAAGAACTTATGACACAAGGACATGAACTAAAGGGGGGGAATGTGGGTGGGAGAGGGTGTGCAGGGTAAAGGGGAATGAAGGGGGGTAATGGGACAACTGCAATAGCGTAATCAATAAAATATTTTTAAAAAGAAAAAAAATAGAATACACTTAAGGAAATTAAGGCATGATTCAGCCCTCCTATTCTCCAAATACGGGCTTCAAAAGTTGGCGGTACTAATGATATTCATAATGAATTAAAAAAAGTATATTGAGATTGTGTGAAAGAAAATCTCAGGCAGTAAAGAGGTTGCCTTCTATACCGGCATCACTATCAGATGCAAAAATATTAGGCTGCCTATGGACCATTATTCTAACCCAAAAAGCATTTCATTTGATTGGTTAGTCAGTTTTCAGAGACCATTCTATTGAATCCAAGTGCCATAATTAGGTATACGGGGACAGTATCAGAATATTTAATTTGGCAGAATGAGCCATTGAACATTACACCTAGGTATTTATCCCAGACTCTAAACCAGAGACTTATAATAGGCTTAGATACTAAAATGAAACTATGATATTTATCTTTGTACCCAAATCATAATAAATAAAAATGTATTGAAATATTTTAAAATATACATTGTATATGTATTTGTTTTACTTTAGTATGAAAAAAATAGTGCATTGTATATAGATAATAGATACTCAATAATATTTGAGGAATAGATGAACACATAAATGCTTAAATGGAAATCACGCAGAGTTTTCTTAAATTATTTCAGTGAAATAGGGTCAAAATGTCAATTTTGCCTAAAAAGTCTACTATAAAAGTGAACAAAACTTTACTGCTGTGTTAAAAATAATTGTGATATATTTTTACAACTTTTTAAAGAATTATATTTTTATGCATTTACTTTAAGTAATTGCTGCTTATGAGCTAAATGTTATTTTCCACAGCTTTTTATAAAATTAAATTTCACATATTTTTTAAATTTAGTATTTTTATAATTTCAATTTTCTATCTCTCCTATCTCTCCCATTTGGCAACCATTAGCTTATTCTCTATAACTATGGGTCTGTTTTGTTTTGCTTTTTAAATTTATTTTTGTCTTATAGATTCCACATATGAAATCATACAATATTTGTCTTTCTCTCTCTAACTTACTTCATTTAACATAATACCCCCTAGGTTAATCCATTTGTCACAAATCACAAGATTTCAATATGTAATGAAATACTGTATAGAAGTGGTTTATTCTTTCATCTATTTTTCTTCTTGTTTATTCTATTACAGTTGTCCCAATTTTTTCCCCATTTGCTCCTCCACCCAGCCCACCCTCCTCTCCCATAGTCCATCCCCACACTGTTGTTCATGTCCATGGGTCATTCATACATGTTCTTTCATTAATCCATTCCCCTTTTTTCCACTAGTCCCCCTCCACACCCTTTCCTCTGGAGGCTGTCAGTTTCTTCCTTGTTTCCATGTACCTGGTTCTGTTTTGCTCATTGGTTTATTTTGTTCATTAGATTCCTCATATAAGTGAGATCGTATGGTATTTGTCTGTCACCAAACAGACAGTCTGTCACTGGCTTATTTCACTTAGCATAATAGTCTTTAGTTCCATCTATGCTGTTGCAAAGGGTACAAATTCCATCTTCTTTCTTTCTACTGCAGAGTGTTTTATTGTGAAAATGTACCACAGTTGTAAATCTATTCATCTACTAATGGGCACTCAGGCTGTTTTCAACACTTGACTTTGTAAATAATGCTGCTATGAACATAGGAGTGCATAAGTTAATTTGAACTGGTATTTGGAGTTAGAGTACATTCCCAACTGTGGAATTGCTGGGTCAAAAGACAGTCTCATGCTTAACTTTGGAAGAAATTCCAAACTGGTTTCACAGTGGCTGTGCCAGTTTGCATTCCCAACAACAGTGCACTAGGGTTCCCTTTTCTGCACATCCTCTCCAGCATTTGTTCCATATTGATTCATAAATAAATAGCCATTCTGACAGGTTTGAGGGGATATCTTATTATGGTTTTAAATTGCATCTCTTTGATGGCTAATGATGTTGAGCATTTTTCTTATGTCTATGGGCCATATGTATTTCCTCCTTGGATGAGTATCTAATCAGGCCCTCTGCCCATTTTTTAATTGGATTGTTTGCCTTTCTGGTGTTGATATGAGTTACTTATGCATTTTCGAAATTAAACACTTGTCCAATGTATCATCGGCAAACATGTTCTCCCATAAGGTCAATTCCCTTCTCATTTAGATGATGGATTCTTTAGCCAAGCAGAAACTCTTTAATTTGATGTAGTCCCAATTTTTTTCTCCTTTATTTCCCTTGCCCTAGGAGATATATCGGCAAAAATATGGCTACATGGGACATCTGTAATTTTACTGCCAATGTTTTTCAATAGGACTTTTATGGTATCATAACTTATATTTGCCTTTTATCCATTTTGAATTTCTTCTAGTGTATGGTGTAATTTGGTGGACTAGCTTCAATTTTTTGCATGCACCAGTCCTGTTCTCCAATTACCATTTATTGAAGAGACTATTTTTACTCCATTGTTGGCTTGTGCCTCCTATGTCAAATATTAATTGACCATAGAGAAGTTGATTTATTTTTTTTGTGGTCTCTACACTGTTCCATTAATCTATGTGCCCATTCTTATGCCAACATCAGACTGTTTTGATTAAAGTAGCTTTATAGTATAATTTGATATCAGGTATTGTGATACCTCCTACTTTGTTCTTATTTCTCAAGATTTTTATTCAGGGTCATTTTTGATTACATATAACTTTTGAAATATTTGTTCTATATCTGTGAAATATGCCATTGGTATTTTCATAGGAATTGCATTGGGTCTATAGATTACCTTGGTTAGTATGGGCATTTTAATGATGTTAATTCTTGTAATTCATGTAAAAGTTATATGCTTCCATGTATTTGTATATTCCTCAATTTCTTTATTCAGTGTTCTATAGTTTTCCAAGTACAGGTCTTTTACCTCCTTGGTTAAATTTATTCCTATCAATCTTTTTTTTCTTTTTTGTTACCATAGTAAGTGGGATTTTTTTTTCTGTTTCTTTCTATGATAGTTAATTGTTGGTGTGCAAAAAATGCATCCATTTCTGAATATTGACTTTGTATAATGCCAGTTTGCTGAATTCACTTATTCAGTCTATTACTTTTTGGTAGAACTTATGTAGTTTTCCATGTAAACTATCATGTCATCTGAAAATAATGACAGTTTTATTTCCTCCTTTCCAATTTGGATGCCTTTTATTTCTTTTTCTTGTCTGATCACTGTGGCTAAAACTTCCAGTACTATACTGAGTAGAAGTGGTGAAAGTGGACAGCCTTGTCTTATTCCTGATCTTAGTGGAAAATATTTTGTTTTTTGCCCATTGATTATGATGTTGGCAGTAGGTTTCTCATATATGGTTTTTATTATGTTGAAGTATGCTCCGTAATTCCCTCCTTGCTGAGTTGTGGGTTTTTTAAATCATAAATGGTTGCTGGATTTTATCAAGTGCTTTTCCAGCATCTTTTGATATGATGATGTGATTTTTGTCTCTCGTATTGTTTATGTGATGTATTACATTTATTGATTCATGTATACTGTACCAACCTTGCATCTTTGGGATGAGTCCCACTTGATCATAGTGTATGATCTTTTTAATTGATTTCTGAATCCAAAATGCCAATATTTTGTTGAGGATTTTAGTATTTATATTCATCAGCAATATTGGCCTGTACTTTTCTTACTTTGTTGTGTCTTTACCTGGTTATGGAATTAGGGTGACACCAGCTTTGTAAAAACAATTTGGGAGTATTCCTTTTTCTTAATTTTTTGGTAAGAGTTTGAGAAGCATGGGAGTTAGTTAGTCCTTAAATGCTTGATAAAATTCACGTGTGAAATCATCTTGTCCAGGGTCTTTGTGTGCCTTGAGTATTTTAACTACTGCTGCAATTTCATTAGTTGTTACTGGTCTATTCAGATTTTCTGCTTCTTCTTGTTTAAGTTTTAGAAGACCCTATTTTTCTACAAATTTGTCCATTTCACCCAGGTTGTCCAATTTCTTGTCACATAGTTGTTCATAGTAATTTCTTACAATCCTTTGTATTTCTGTGTTATCAATTGTAACTTCTCTCTCACTTCTGATTTTATTTACTTGGTTCCTCTCTGGTTTTTTGCTAGATGAATCTGTTTTCTTTTTTATTTTTCAGTTTTGTTTTCTCTTTTCAAAGAACCAGCTACTGGATTTATTGATTTCTTGAATTGTTCTTTTAGTCACTATGTCATTTAATTCTGCTCTGATCTCAAATATTTCCTTCCTTCTACTTGCCATGAGCATTGTTTGATGTTGTTCCTGTAGTTCTTTTAGATGTAGCATTAGGTTGTTTACTTCAGATTTTTCTATCTTTTTTAGGTAGACCTGTATTATTATGAACTTTCCTCTCAGTACTGCCTTGACTGTGTTCCATAGGTTTGGGGTTGTTTTGTGTTCATTTTCATTTGTTTCCAGACACCTTTTGCTTTCTTTCTTGATCTTATTGTTGACTCACTCATTATTTAATAACATGTTATACAGTCTCCATGTATTTGAATGTTTTTAGGTTTTTTTCCCCTGAGGTTTGTATCCAGTTTTAATTCATTATAACCCAAAAGAATGCTTGATATGATTTTAATTTTCTTGACTTTGTTGAGGCTTATTTTGTGTCTTACCATGTGTACTATCTTTGAAAATGTTCTATGCACATTTGAAAATAATGTATACTTTGCTTCTTTGGAATGAAATATTCTGAATATATCAATTAAATCCATTTGATCTAGAGTGTTGTTCAGTGCTACAGTGATTCATTGTTTGGAAGATCTATCCATTATTGACAGTGTGGTGTTAAAATGTTCTATGATGACTGTGTTATTGTCAATATTTTTCTTGAAGTGCTCCAAGGGTTTCCTTTATACATTTAGGTGCTCCTATCTTGGTTGCATGTATGTTTACAAGAGTTATACCCTCCTGTTGGAGTATTCCTTTAAGTGTTATTTAGTGACTTTGACCCTTTTTATGACTTTTGTTGAAGTCTATTTTGTCTGACATAAGCATTGCCACCACAGCTCTCTTTTCATGTCTCTCTGGAATATATTTTTGTATCCCCTCACTTTCAAACCTGTGTGAATCTTTTGTTCTGAGGTAGGTCTCTTGTAGACAAGCATATATGCAGGTCATGTTTTTTCATTCCTTATGTCTTTTAATCGGAGCATTTAATCCATTTCCACTGAAAGTTATTATTGATATATACTTATTAATTTCCATTTTCCCATACTTGTATCTCTCTCTCTCTCTCCCTTTCTTTTGACTTTATCCATTTTGAGTTTATTCTGGTATATGGTCTAAGTTGGTAAACTAGTTTTATTTTTTGCATTTACCATTCCAGTTCTCCCAACACCATTTACTGAAGAGACTATTTCTACTTCAGGGATGATGTTGGGTGTGTTCCCCATCCCCCAAGCCACTAGTTTGCATCTGTTGGAGATTATTCTCTGTAATCTGCAGGGGGTACAGATTTCAGGTATGCCAGATTTGGAAGGGTGTTTCTGTGGCTCTCCTGTGAGGGGGAAATACCAGTCTTTTTTCCCAGAATAGTGGATGGGTTGGCTATGCCCTACCACCTGTCTTTAATGAACCATGAATTTGTTTATGTTCCTGTCTTCTTAGCAAGCATTAAGATGCAGGATGGAAGACAAGAAAGATGAAAAAAGAAAGAGAAAAAAACCCTCCAAAAAACAGAACAACAAGACAGAGTAAAACTGAGAAAAGAACAAAAAAGTTACTGAGTGGAATGAACAGGATTTGAGGTTGTGGTGAGATTTCCAAGGGTGGGGGTAAGTGCATCCCACAAGGTAAGGTAATTGATTTTCTCCTGGGAGGGGCTAGCTCTTCTCAAGAAAAATGGCTTCTGTGGATCCCAGGTATGTCCAGGCCCTGAAAATCCCATAGCCACTCCCCAAGACTTTCCCCAGTGCCTCACACTCCAGACTCTCCTCACACCACTCCAATCCTCACCACTCTCCCTTTACTGGTGCTCAAGGTGGATAGCTGCAAACACAACTTTTATTTTGTTCCCCTCCAAAAAGATTGTGGGTTTGTGTCCAGTGGTTTTTGTCTTTCCCTAGAACAGAGAACATCCATGGTGTAAACTCCTTTATCTCCTGATCTAAGAATGTGCCTTGTGTGAGTTATTTGAACTATCCTCTTGTATTTGCATCCCCCCCCCCTTTTTTTTTTTTTTTGGTTCATTTTGTGGTGGGAACTTTCCCCTATCTGGCTAACTAAGGGACTCAACCCATACCATGACCACTTCTGCTTTGAGAGGTCTTCTAGGTGTGGGTTGGATCCTTGGCTGGGGTATGTTCAGAAGACCATGTATTGACACTTCTCTCTCACATGGACACCTCTCCCCCTCTTTCCCAAATCAATAAATTGTATCCTGTATGCATTTTCTTCTTTCTAGTCTCTATCATCCTGACAGGTTGTGGGAAGGAAGGGAAGAGTTTAGCAGCAAAACTATAACACTGGATGGTGAAAGGATACTTGTGCTGCTCCTGCCAGTGAGTCTCAGTCTTGTGCTCCTGCTGCTGTGCTCCTGTTATGATCTCTGTAGCCATTGCCACCCTAAATACTTCTCTCTACCCCCTGAACTCCTGGCTCCTTAGTCAATCTACAGCATCCTCAGTTAGATCCTATCCCTTTGGCTGTTCTAGTGGTACCTCAGCCAGGGAGACAACAGCCCCTTCTCCAGCAAGTGCTGCACTCTCTGGACCCTGACTCCTGGTGGTGGCAGGGTGCTGATCTTGTCCAAGGAAGAGGGCACAGAGACAAGACAAGGTGCCAAGTAGCAGGTGCTCCACTGGCTTCTTCCCATGGGAAATATTATAAAGTCCACAAAATGGCTCCCACTCCAAATCTGTAGCAGCCAAAATCACAAGGCTGGGTAGCAGTTGTGGCAGCAGCTCCACCAGGACAGCCAGATCTGTACACCCCAAAGTTCCCTCACAGGCAGAGAGGCACTCACACACACACTCACACACTCATCTGCACATATGCTCACTCACATTCAGCTAGATTTTTGAGTTGTTTGCTCTGTGGTTTAGCTGTAAGACTGGTCCAGGGCTGAGAGTAAGTGGATGGAGCCTCCAGCTACTTTGCAGCCTTTTGGAACTCCCTATCCTTTCATCTATTGATGGACATATAGTTTGCTTCCATATCTTGGCTATCACTAGCATGAAATTTCATGTTGTAAGGACATTTTTTAGAGACTACATCATAAATGAAAATTTAAAATGTATTAAATATCTCAATTTATTTAGACTCCTTGTGGTTACAATACCCATGTGCACATCATGTCAGGGAGAACACTTACTGAATGCATTACCATTATGTTCACAAAGCTGTTTCTTCCAGGTGTTTGTGAACTTCTTGGTTGTTGTTTTCTTGTGTTTTTGTTTTGTTCTAATTTTTAATATTTATAACCCCTTCATTGCTCTTACAGAAAGCCCAACAATTGTTTGTTTAACAGGCAAAGTATTAAATTTGGCAACATTGACTGTATTAACCAGTGCTACTCAAATACTCACTCCTCCTTTTGTTTTTGTACCAACACATAACTGAAAGGCAGGACTTTAGAGGAGGTATGCCCAATGAAGTGGTGTATCAGTAGACATGGGGAGAGTGGTATTGGTGTGAAATATGAAACCCTCCTTCTTCTTTCACCTTAAGATGCTGATTTTAATCTCGACAATATCATGACCCAGATAAAAAGAACTCCCTCCCGCATTAGCGCCCTTATCTTGTGATTCTTACAAGTCCAGCTATTACAACTGACCTACTTGTTAGTACCTAAACCAGTTTTCACTGGTTTTGACAATGCTACTTTCTCTATTTTGGATGCCACTTTGCTTTTTCTTGACTGTTTTATATTCTCCCTGTCCTGCCAAGCACATTGCAAACATTTCTTTATAGAATCAGTTGTGTCTTCCGCAGATCAACAGTGCCACCTTTGAACACTTAGAATACTTTTTGTGTGCCCTTACAAATTAGATGTTTCACTTAAAAAACTTTTTAGCCCTGGCTGGCATAGCTCAGTGGATTGAGCGCGGGCTGGGAACCAAAGTGTCCCAGGTTCGATTCCCAGCCAAGGTACATTCCTGGGTTGCAGGCCATAACCCCCAGCAACCGCACATTAATGTTTCTCTCTCTCTCTCTCTCTCTCTCTCTCCCCCCCACTCCCTCCTTTCCCTCTCTAAAAATAAATAAATAAATAAAAAATAAAATCTTTAAAAGCAAAAAAAAAAACTTTTTAAAAAATTTTATTTTAATTATTTTTCAAGTGCAATTTTCTGTCTTTTACTCCCATCCTAGCCCACCCACCCAGCCCTCCCCATCTCCCTCCCATTTCCACCCACCCCTAGTTTTTATACGTGTGTCCTTTATACTTGTTCCTGTAAACCCTTTCCCTTTTCCCACGAAATTCCCCTGAAATTCCCTCCCCTCTCCGCTCTGAACATTGTCAGCCTGTTCTCCATTTCATTGTCTTTGGTTATATTTTGCTTGTTTCTTTGTTTTGTTGATTAGGTTCCTGTTAAAGGTGAGATCATATGGTATTTATCTTTCACTGGTTGGCTTATTTCATTTACCATAATGCTTTCCAGTTCCATCCACTTAAAAAACTTGAAGCTATTGAAGTTTGTAGACTTTTATTGTTTTCTCAAATACAAAATTGAAGGACATGAATGGTTCCTGTTGTACACTGTGAAATGCCTAGGTGAAACAGTAAATTTATTAACAATGTTAAATATTTGAAACTATTTGAAAACATGTTATTTACCTGTGCTTGCCAAATTAATAATTTACTTCAGTTTTCAACTTCTTAAAGCATACACAGAACTAGGAAACTGTTAAAAAAATGGTTAATGGGTATAAGCTGTCTGAATACTCATAGTTTATCTTATTCGACACTGAAGTTTTCACAAAGAAATAAAAACTAGAGTTTTAGGTGATTAACTTAATGTCATCTAGGTGATAAAGTTAAATATATATAGACATAGAATAGTAAACAAACAAACAAAAGTGGACCCACTAATTATGGAATGTAGCTACTGAAAAAGTAAAACATATAACTACCACCTGTGAGAACAGACATAAAGGAAGAGAAAGGTAACCAAGACAGCACACAATAGCTACTGTTGATTTTGAATAAAAAAGACTTCTATGACAAACAACTAACATTCCTTCAAGATAACATCCAGAGGGGCAAGTAGGAGAAGGCAAGAGATGACAGACAACCCATATTTTAGTTTACACAAGGACAGTAATTAAATAAGAGCCTATATTTTGTGAAGATACTCTTTCTCATCAAGATAGAACATAGCCCAAGACATTTTTGACAGATTTTTCCCACTGCCATAGCAATATTCATAGCATATTAGCAATATAGAGTGGTTTTCAATAAAATGTCAACACTTTTCATTACAGTGTGTGTAACAATGAAATCTCACTCAAGAAAAATATTGTGACTTAGATCTCTAAGGTAAATATTATTAAGTGATAACTATCTCTGGTTATTGAATAAGAGTACATCAGCATTATATTTTTATTCTGCTAACAAGCTTGCTTAGAACTGCATTTACTATCAATTTTCATTCTGAGGAACTGACATAACTGGTAGTTTTCATCAGTGTTTTTACATGGTGATTTGATTACAATGACAACTTTTGACACATCTATAAAAATTGTGAAAACCCATAATAATAATAAATAAGAAGAAAATAATAATAAATTTCCAGAAATTTACACTGTTAAAATTCCTCTTTGAGTAAAGAAAGTGGAAGGAAAATAAATTTCTTTAGAAGAATAGTTATACATGAATTATTTAAACAATTCTGACAAGTGCATAACCTGGCACATGATTAAACCGAAACAAATGTGATTAAAATGCAGTTTTTTTATCCTTACCTTAATCAATTAAAAGCAATTCTGAAAAAAAGCATTTAAAATTAATAGAGTGTCATAAAATAAAATTGAAAATTGTAACTTTCTTTGAGAACTAAAACTCTAAATTACAATGGATAAAACTCAAATGACAGCAAGATTTTTAATGTCAGTTTATAAAACCCGATGTACCTAAACAGTTTCTCTGGAGTATATGTATACCTAGGAGTGGAACTGCCAGGTTATAGAGTTTGTATTCAACTTTATTAGCAAACATATTTTTCAAATGGTTGTAGCAAGGGGATTTCCCTCCAGCTGTGTATAAAAGTTTCTGTTTCTCCAAATTCTTTCCAACACCTAATATTGTCCACATTTTTAATTGTTGCCTGTCTGGGTGGTGTAAAATGTTATGTCAGTCTGCATCTAATATACATAACTTGATTTAATGTAAGACTAAGACTATTTCTACTTGTTTATTAACTGTTGATATTTTCTTTTCTCTGAAATTACAGTTGATCTATGAATATGTAGGTAGTGACAGACCATGTTGCTCAAAACCTGCTATGGTGATTGCCAGAGGAAAAGGGAGGTGGGGGAAGGAAGAAGAGGGTATAAAGGGGAATAAATGGTGATGTACTGAGACAATTTTTGGTAATAAACACACAATACAATGTACAGATGAAGTATTGTGGAATTATACACCCAAAATACATATGATGGGGTACCCAAATAAACGAAAATATCTTCTGGACGGCAGGCCCTGGTAGTATAGGCTTCTCCTGGTATGTGAGTGTTCTAGGAATCCATCTGTACCAGTGTACCAGCTGGCATTGTTGTAGGAGGTGTCATTCAGCTTCAGTGAATTTTTTTGAAGACTCTTTTAATGCATTCAGTCATTTCATGGTGCTTGATTTACAAGCATATCTGCCCACACCATGCTGAGTGTTCAGAAGTTTCAGACCAAAAACAACATGATCTCCATGACCCACCCTCCCTATTCACCAAATCTTTCCCTCAGTGATGTTTTTGTTTCCCCAGATTAGAAAAAAAATGTCCTCAAAGGGAAATGTTTTGCTGATATGGAAGACAGAAAACAAAAAACAACAGAAGTACTGAAAGGTATGAAAATCGACAAGTTTAAAAACTGTTTTGAGCAGTTGAAAAATATCCGAATAGGTGTATTGCCTCAAAGTACTTTGTTTGTGAGTGAAGTTTGTACTTTGAAGGTGAGTGAAGTTTAAATATGTAATAATAAATCCACATTTTTAATAAATAAATTATACTGTTTTGGATTATCCCCTCATATAGTTTTATTAACCAATGTCACCCCAATACATTCAGCAAACAGTTTTTATAAAAACAAGAAAAGAAAATCCACTATAACTTAACAGTGGATTCCACAATAGGGCCTCTGCAATTGTCAGTTCAATCTTTTTAAATCATTTTTTATTGTTTAAATACAGCTGTCTCAACTATCCCACCGCTACTTTCCCATGCCCCACCAACTCCCATCTCCAACCCTCAATCCTACCCCTCTTTGCTTTGTTCATGGCTCCTTTATACACATTCCTTGATGGCACTTTCCCTTCTATCCCCAGTTATTTCCCTCCTTCCACTCTGGTTACTGTCAGGTTGTTATTTATTTTTATGTCTCTGGTTATATTTTTCTTACTTGCTTGTTTTGTTGATTAGGTTCCACTACCAGGTGAGATCATATGGTATTTGTATTCTATCACCAGGCTTACATCACTTAGCATAATGCTCTCCAGTTCCATCCATCCTGTCATAAACAGTAGGAGCTCCTTCTTTCTTTCTCCTGCATAGTATTCCATTGTGTAAATGTACCACACTTTTTGATCCAATCATTTATTGACGGGTGCTTAGGCTGCTTCCAGAACTTGGCTACTATGAACACTGGAGTGCATAGGCTCTTTTGAATTAGTGTTTCAGTATTCTTAGGATGTAATCCCAGCGGTTGAATTACTGGGTCAAAAGGCAGTTCCATTTTCAGTTTTTTGAAGAAATTCTATACTGTTTTACACAGTGGCTGCACCAGTCTTCATTCCACCAAGGTACTAGGTTTTCTATTTCTCCACAACCTTGTAAGTACTTATTGTTTGTTGATTTGTTTATAATGGCCATTCTCACGGTGTGAAGTGGCATCTCATTGTGGATATAGTTTGCATCTTCCTGATGGCTAGTGATGCTGAACATCCTTTCATATGTCTCTGGACCCTCCGTATGTCCTCAGAGAAATGTCTGTTCAGGTCCTTTGACAATGTTTTAATTGGGTTATTTGTCTTTCCTGGAGTGGAGTCATGTGAGTTCTTTATATATTTTGGAGATCAAACCCTTGTCAGAAGTATCATTGGCAAATATATTTTTCCATATGGTTGGTTCCATTTTCATTTTTCTAATGTTTTCCTTACTCATGCAGAAGTTTTTTTTATTATTTTGATAAAGTCCTATTTGTTTATTGTTTCCTTTATGTTCCTTGCTCTAGAGCGCATATTGGTGAAAATATTGCTGCTTGGAATGTCTCTGATTTTCCTGCCCATGTTCTTTTCTAGGACTTTTATAGATCCACGACTTATATTTAAGTATTTTACTCATCTTGAGTTTATTTTTATGTGTGCTGTAAGTTGGTGGTCAATTTTTTTCTTTTTTTTTCGCATGTAGCTGTCTATATCTCCCAACACCATTTGTTGAAGAGGCTATTTTTACTCCACTTTATGCTTCTTCCCCCTTTGTCAAATATTAATTGACCATAGACACATGTTTTTTTTTTTTTTTTCTGGGCTCTCTATTCTGTTGTATTGATCTAAGTGTCTGTTCTTATGCTAGTGATGGACTGTTTTGTTCACCGTGGACTGGCAATATAATTTGATGTCAGGTATGGTGACCCCCTCCTACTTTGTTCTTCTTTCTCAAAATTGGTGTGGCATTCAGGGTAATTTATGGTTCCTTACAAATTTTTGAAATGTTTGCTCTATATCTGTGAAATATGCCATTTTTTAATAGGTATTGCATTGAGCCTATAAATTGCTTTGGGTAGTATGGACATTTTGATGATGTTAATTCCTCCAGTCCCTGAATATGGTATATGCTTCTATTTATTTGTGACTTCCTAAATTTCTTACTTCACTATTGTGTCATTTTCAGAGTAAAAGTCTTTTACCTCCTCGGTTAAGTTCATTCCTAGGTATATTATTTATATGTTCGTTATGGTAATGGAAAATTTTTCTTAATTTCTTTCTGATATTTCATTGTGGGTGTAAAAAATGCCTTCAATTTCTGAATATTTACTTTGTATCCCACTGTTTTGCCAAATTCACTTATTAAGTTCAGTAGTTTTTTGGTGGAGTCTATAGCATTTTCCATGTATACTGTCATGCCATTAACAAACAATGACAGTTTTACTTTCCACTTTCCAATTCGGATGGCTTTTTTCCCTCGTCTGATTTGTGTGGCTTTCTATACTAAGTTGAATAGAAGTGGTGAAAGCAGACACCCTTGTCCTGTTCCTAATCTTAGGGAGGACACTTTTAGTTTTTGCCCATTGAGTATGAATTTAGCTGTAGGTTTTTCATGTATTCCCTTTATTATACTGAGAAAAGCTCTCTCTACACACACTTAGCTGAGTTATTTTATCATAAAGGGTACTCTACCTTATCAAATACTTTTTCTGCATCTATTGATATGACCATGTGATTTTTGTCTTTTGTTTATGTAATATATTATGTTTACTGATTTGCAAATATTGTACCATTGTTGTGTCCCTGGGATGAATCCCACTTGATCATGGTGTATGATCTTTTTGATGTATTGCTGGATGCAGTTTGCCAGTACTTTGTTGAGGATTTTAGCATCTATGTTGATCTGTGGTATGGGCCTGTAGTTTTCTTTCTTTGTTGTGTCTTTGTCTTGTTTGGGGATTAGAATGATGCTGGCCTCATAAAAAGAGTTTGGGAGTCTTCACTCTTGAATTTTTTGGAGTAGTCTGAGAAGGATAGGGGTTAGCTCTTACTTAGATGTTTTGCAAAATTCTCCTATGAAATCCTCCAGTCCCGGACTTTTATGTGCTGGGAGATTTTTTTTTATCAGTGTTACAATTTCAGCAGCTGTTATCAGTCAGTTTACACTTTCTGCTTCTTCTTTGTTCAGTTTTAGAATATTATGATTTTTTAGAAATTTGTTCATTGCACCTAGGTTTTCAAATTTCTTGGCATGTAGCTGTTCATAGTAATTTCTTATAATCTTTTGTATTTCTGTTGTATCAGTTGTAATTTCTCCTCTTTCATTCTGATTTTATTTCTTTGGGTCTGCTTTCTTTTTTTCTTACTGAACCTGGTTAAAGGCTTCTCAATTTGTTTATCCTTTCAAAGAAACACTCCTGGAGTTATTGATCCTTTGAATTGTACTTTTAGTCTTTATGTCATTTAATTGTGATTTTATCTTCATTATTCCTTCCTTCTACTTGCTCTAGGCTTTCTTTGTTCTTCTTCCTCCAATTCTTGTAGTTGTAGGCTTAGGTTGTTTATTTGAAATGTTTCTTGTTTAGGTAGGCCTGTATTGATATGAACTTTGCTCTCAAGACTGCCTTTGCTCTTTCCCATAGATTTTATACTATTATGTGTTCATTTTAATTTGTTTCCAGTTTTTGATTTCTTCCTTGATATAATTATTGACCCATTCATTGCATGCTATTCAGTCTCCATAAGTTTGAATATGTTTCTAGAGGTTAGCTTCTAGTTTCAAGCCCTTGTGGTTTGAGAAAATACTTGATATTATTTCAATTTTCTTGAATTTATTGAGGCTTGTTTTGTGCCCTATCATGTGGTGTATATGTGAAAATGTTTCATGGGCATTTGAAAAAATGTACATTTTGCTTCTTTAGGATGACATATATCTGATTATATATAATCAGTTAAGTCCATTTGATCTAATGAGTTATTCAGTTCCACAATATCCTTGTTGATTCTTTGGAAATCTATCCGTTTTTGACAGTGGGGTCTTAAAATCCCCTATTATAATTGTGTTGTTGCCTATATCTTTCTTGAAGTCCTCCAAGATTTTCCTTATATATTTGGGTGCTCCTATGTTGGGTGCATGTATGTTTACAATATTTAGATCTCCTTGATGGATTCTTCACTTGAGTATTATAAATTGTCCTTCTCTGTCTTTTTTTACAGCCTTTGTTTTGAAGTCTATTGTGTCAGATATATGTATCACTGTCCTGGCTTTTTTTTTTTCCTGGCCATTTTTTAAAACATTTATTTCCAACATTTCACTTTCAGTCTATGTAAGTCTTTTTTTCTGAGGTGGGTATCTTGTTGGCAGCATATGCATGGGTCATGTTTTCTTATCCATTCAGCTAACCTATGTCTTTTGATTAGAGCATTTAATCCATTAATATTTAAGGTTATTATTGAGAGGTACTCATTCATGCCATTTTACACTTTTGTACCTGTGTTCCTCTCTCTCTCTCTCTCACTCTTTTTCTTCCTCTTCTTAAAGCAATCCCTTTAACATATGTTGACATACTGGTTTGTGGAGGTGTATTCTTTTAGCCTTCTGCTGTCCAGGAAGCTCCTTATTTCACTTCCAGTTTAATTGAGAGCTTTGTTGGATAGAGTAGTCTTGGTTACATTACTTGGAATATTTTTTGCCATTCCCTTCTGGCTTGTAATGTTTCTGTTTAGAAGTCAGGTGCCAGCCTTAAAGGGCTCCCTTGTATATTACTTCCTTTTTCTCCTTTGCTTCCTCTAAGATTCTCTCTTTGCTTTGAATTTTGCCATTTTAATTAGCATGTGTTTTCCAGTGGGCCTTTTTTTGTGCCTCTTGATTAGAACCCTCTCTGCTTCCTAGAATTGTGTGGGTTTTTTTCTCCCATTAAATTAGGGGAGTTTTTCATAATTACTTTTTTAAACATGTTTTCTATTCCTTGCTCTTATTCTCCTGGTATCCCTATTATATGAATATTATTATGTTCCATTTTTTGTACATTTCTCTTCACCCCTTTTTGTTCTTTTTGAGTCTTTTTACCTTTTCTTGATCTTTAGTGAGTTTTTTCTACCTTGTCATTCGGGTCACTGATTCCATCCACTGCCTTATCCATCCTGGTTTTGGTTCCTTCTACTGTGTCCTTCAATTCAGAAATTGTATTCTTCATTTCCTCTTGGCCCATGTTGATTCTTTGTATGTCCTTTATTATGCTGATATAGTTTGCAGTGAGTTCCTCATAGTTTCCCTGCAGTTTTTGGTAATTTGCACTGAGCTTATTGAACTTCCTTATAACAATTGTTTTGAACTCAGTATCTGATTGTTCACTTGCCTCCATTTCATTTAGCACTCTTTATGAGGATTCCTCTTTTCCTTTCAGTTAGGGATTGTTTCTTTATTTTCTCATTATTTGTGAGACTCTCCTTGTTTGCTTCTGCTCCTTAAATTGATCTGTTTTCACTTCCTCATTTTGTGGTGGGAACTTTGTGGTAGGAGGCCTATGAGATTCAGTGGTGTAGTCTCCTTAATCACCTGAACTTGATGCTCTTGGGATGCTTTCATGGCATTTATGTTGGTTCTCTGGATGTAATTCAGTTTTGATTGTTGTTGGGTCTTTGGTGGGTCCTTCCCTCCAGCTGACTGACTAAGGGTCACTCTGCCCACCACATCTTGTATGCTTTTGTGCAGATGCTACCAGTACAAAGCCACAGAGCCCAGGAAACAAACCCACACTTGCAATAGTAACTCATTCCCACAATCCCTCTATTAACAGCCAATGAATCAGTATTCATATGGGTATAAAGAAATTAAAACTATTCTAAGAAAGGAGAGTGGATATGAGATGACCTACTGAAAGAAAATGATTTTGAGAGAGTAGAAGGAGGAGCACTACTAAGAGCTGGGAGTTGGAACAATGGAAAGAGAAGATAAAATTTACCTCATGAATAAAAAAGGGAATGAATAATGTGGAATGGAGTATGAGAAGGGAAACATATATTTATAGTTTTAAACAAAAAATTAAATAAAGTAGGAGAGAGAAAGAAAAAGGAAAGAAATAATAATTAATAAAAATACAAGAGCTAAATTGGAAAGATCCACCACAACACTATCAACAACAAATGGGTTAAAATTAATATAGGTGCTATCAGAAAAAGAGGAAAAATAAAAACAAAGAAAAGTCTGAGAAATGTTTACAGGAATAGTAAATGATTTTGACATGATAGAGGGTGAGGGAATTCCAAGAGTGAGGAACAAAAACCAGGCAAACACAGGAAAAAAAATAAAATTTGAGATGTAGAGAAAAAGAAAAGAAGAGATAATAAAGAAAAATAAAAGATGAGAATGAAAGAGAAATAGAAGAAAGACAAAAAACTAAAGAAACAAGCTAGGATGGCAAAATTAAAATTTGCAACAAAAAAGAATAGGAGTGGGATCAGTGAAATTTGATATTTGAAATATAGAATTGGTGAAGCTCTAGAGATAAAATTGAAAAAACAATGCCACAACACCTACCCTACCTACAACCAACTAGCAAAGATTGTTAAAGGTGGAGAGAGAATGTGTATTTTAAGAGTAGGAGAAATGTGAGATAACCCTTGACAAAAATATTGGTTTTGTGTGTCTACACAGGGGAGAAATAGTAAGACTGTGGGATGGAAACAAGTTGTAGCAAGAGAGAAAACAAAATTTGAAATGGAAATAATCTGAGGAAAGAGGAAGGTAAAATGGGCTAAGAGAAGGGAGGGCCAAAATATGTGGATTAAAATACACTATAGTATAAAATCTAGTGACTTAAAATGTACAAACTTGCTGGATAAGAAATAAATGTGAAAAGGCTATGCAGGAACGAAAATATCACAAATCATGGAGAAAACCACAGTAGATTTTATCTCAATAGCCTTGCATTTACTACTATTTTTTCTCTTTCTGAATTTTCCTCTGGTGATGTCAAATATCTGAACTCAGGCAGCCTGGTCAATACTTCCAGGGATCTGCTGTCCCTGGCTGTCTCCTTCAGTTGTTAATCTAGTCACAATCTGCACTCAATCAGGTTTAAGCACCATAGGGCAGGACCAAATCTCTCCTTGGGTGGAGGCTATTGTTTCATTGCAGGCTGCTGCTGCTTGGAGGAGAGTGGTCTGCCAGAGCAGGATGGTTGCTGCTATATGTGGGTTGGCTTAGCACCATGTGGAAGAGTTCTGTCCCCCAAGGCCTCCATCCTCAGCCTCTCCTCAAGTCTCTCTAGTCTACTCTATCTCCTTTCTGTTAGGGAGCTACTGTTTGTGGCTATCTCCTTTGGTTGTTAATCCATTCAATCAGTACTCAACAGCCTGGCTTAAGCACCGCTGGGCCAGGGTAGAGATCCTCCTGGGGTCAGAGCTATTGTTTCCTTTCAGGCTCCTGCTGCTTGGAGGGGAGTGCTCTGCCTGACTACAATGGCTGCTGCTGTTCGGGGAATGACTCAGCACTGGGGTTCCAATGGCTACTCTCTCAGTTTTCACCCCAAAGCTTCAGTCCTTAGTCTATCCCCAGGCATCCCCAACCCACCATTCCTCTGCCCTGGCCAGAGTCCAGGGTAAGTGGCTGTAAATAAACAATTTTGTGTTGGCCTTTTAAACTGATCTTTGTGTCTACAGCCATCCATCTCTGGCACAGAACAACCCTGCTGCTTTTCACTGCTGGTTGTTATCTGTGTACCTCTGGGGCTCTGGGGCTCTAGTCTGGGAATCTTAGTTTATGGTTTAGAGACAATTCTTCTCAGGGGGATCAAACCAGCCATTTAATTATCCTTCCAGCACTGCTGCCTGTGAGCACCCAGCCAGCAATCTTGAGTCTCCACTGCACTCCTTACAAAACAGATTGTGACAAAGCTGATTTTTCTATCTGTCTAAAGTTATAAGGCTTCTCTGTCTCCATTGCTCAGTTGTTTGTTCTTGGTGGTTCTCCACAATTGAGTTGTAATTCCAGATTGGCCCTGGGAGGAGGTTAGTGTGACTTCCATTCGCTCATCTGCCATCTTCTCAGTCTCTTGCCAGATGTCTCTTGAATAATGGGTGCCCATTTGAACTGCAAATGTCAATTGAAAAAAAATTCATATTAATGTATCCATGCAGTTCAAACCTGTGCTGTTTGAGGGTAAGCTGTACTATTTTTGCACAGTTTATTTGTTGCAATAATTATTTATTGATTTGTAAGAATTTTTAAAAACTATATCCTGATTACTAAACTTATAAAACCTCCATACATGACAAACCCTTAGCTCATACCATGCTCAAATGTGAAAAAAATGAAAAATTTTCTTCTGAAGATCAAGACAAAGCAAGGATGTTGACTCTAACCACTGTTTATCAACATAGTACTAAAAATCCTAGCCAAGGCAATCAGGCAAGAGGAACAAATCAAAGCCATTCAAATTGGGAAGGAAGAAGTAAAAGTGTCACTTTTTGAAGATGACATGATTCTTTCTACAGAAAACCCTATTTATTCTACCAAAAACCTATTAGAAACAATAAACAAATATAGTAAAGGTGCAAGATACAGAACAAATGTAAAATATATATATATATATATATATATATATATATATATATATTGCATTCTTATATACCAATACAATTTCAGAAAAAAATAAATAAAAATAATACTTTTTGGAACTACAACAAAACAATAAAATACCTAGAAATAAACAAAGTATATCAAGGACTTGTGCACTGAAAACTATAAGATATTATTAAAAGAGATTGAAGAAGACACAAAGAAATAGTAAAGTATTCTGTGTCTAGAAATTGGAAGAATCAATATAGTTAAAATGGCCACATTACCTATCCAAAACAATATAAAGACTTCATAAAATCCTAATGAAAATCCAAATGACATTTTTTAAATAAATAGAACAGAAATATCAGATTTTTATAGAAACACAAAAGACTTTGAATATTCAAAGCAATCCTGAGAAAAATGAATGAAGCTGGAGGTTTCACACTCTTGACTTCAAATTATACTACAGAGATACAATAATCAAAACAGCAATGTACTGGAAGAAAAACAGACATACAGAACAATACAATAGAATTGAGAATCCAGAAATAAACCCATATGTAATGGGCAAATAATCTCAAACAAATAAATCAAAAACATGATGGAGAAAAGAAAGCCTTTTTAATAAGTGGTGCTTGGAATACTGGAAAGCCACATGCAAAATAATGAAATTAAACTTTTTTGTCCCCATATACAAATATTAACTCAAAATAAATCAAAGATCTAAATGTAAAACCTGAAACAATAAATTACACAAAAGAAAACATGAGTACTGAACTTATAGATCTTGGTCTTAGAGTAGGAATTTGACCCTAAATGCAAATTAATGGCACATATTGAACTAAAAAGCTGCACAGCAAAAGAAATCATCAACAAAACAAAAAACTAACCAACCAAATGGGAGAAGATACTTGAAAAGCAACAACTGTGACATGAAGTTAATATCCAAAAAAAAAAATATAAAGCTCTCACACAAATCAATACCAAACAAACAAACAATCCTATTAAAATTGAGCCACAGACCTGAACAGACACTTCTCCCAAGAAAACATACAAATGGACTACAGATATATGAAAAGATACTCAACCTCACTAGCTATTAAGAAAATGAAAATCAAAACCACAATGACATACTACCTCATAACTGTTACAATGGCTGCTATTAACAAGACAGGTTATACAAGTGTTGGAGAGGTTGTAGAGAAAAAGGAACTTTCATTCACTGCTGTGGGAAGGTAAACTGGTACAGCCACTGTGGAAAACAATATGGAGGTTCTTCAATTAATTAAGAATAGAGTTACCATATGACCCAGGAACCCCTTTTTGGGGTATCTACCCCAAAAATTTGAAAAGAAAATTCCCCAAACATATGCTCCCCTATGTTTATTGTGGCATTATTCATGGTGACCAAGACATGGAAACAACTAAAGTGTCCTGCCACAGTTGATTGGATAAAGAAGATATGGTACATATATACCAGGGAATACTACTCAGCCACAAGAAAAGATGAAGTACTGCTATTTGCAACAACATGCATGGGTCTTGATAATATCAGTTTAAACAATATAAGTCAGAGAGAAAAAATAAAGAACCATATAATTTTACTCATACATGAGATGTAAAACTGAAAGTAACAAATGAACAAACAAGACTAACAAAAACTCATAGATACAGAAGACAGTTTGGTGTTTACCAGAGGGAAAAAAAAAACCAAACAGGGTTGGGACATAATGAAGGGTAGAGAGGTATATTATATGGTGACAGGAAATCTAGTTTTGGAGGTGGGCACATAATACAATATACAGATGATAATAATAGAATTGTACACTTCAAGCCTATATAGTTTTTAAAGTAATTTGGACTATGTATTTTTTTCAATTTTTAAAAAAGTTTCAATTAAAGCTTACAATCAATATTATGCTCTTTTTTTTTTAGATGTACAACACAGTCATTAGATAATAGTGTAGTTTACAGAGTACATTTCAAATACCCACCTGGTCCCACACATAGTTATTACAATATTATTGACTATAGTCTTATGCTATACTTCATATCTCCATTACTATTTTCTAACTACCAACTTGTTGCTTTGACATTTTTCTCCCAGCCCCCTGAACCTGCCTCCCTTCTGGAAGCCTACTGTAATTTTATTAACAAATGTCACTCCAGTAAATTTAGTAACCATCCCCCAAGGAGACCTGTATGCATTACGTGCGTTGAAAATACAGCTCTCAGTGCCTGTCTTACAAATTTCTGCTTATTTTGGTGATAGAAAGTAGTTTTTAATTTTAATGTAGTTGAACTATTCAATATTTTTTAAATTGATTTTGCCTTTTGTGTTTTATTGAAAATAATCTTTCCTATGTCACCATCCAGCTCTTTTTTTACAAATTCTTCTGAAATTTATAAAACTTAGTGTTTTACATTTTACTACATCTTTAATTTAGTATGCATAGTGTGAGGTAGGAATCTACTTTTATCTTTAACACGTATACCCAGTTACCTCACGCCAATTTATTATAAAGCCCATCTTTTCCCAGCATCAGAAATTGTACTTCTCTCATATATCAAGTTTCCATATATGTGTGAGCTGTTTTCCAGCCCCCTTACATAGTTTATACACTAAAACTATTACTCTATTATCTTCAATGTTATGGGGAAAGAGTCATTTCCTTTCTGACCTCTCCCTGTGCAGGATCTCAGGCTTTGTCTCATGACCTCACACAACCTATCCAACCATTCAGATTATAGTCTCCTCAAATTGGTGCATATCCTTCTTCATCAACTGATGCTGTGTCTCCAATATTTTCTTTAAATCAAATCTCAACTAAAGTTTTAAAAACAAAGTTTTTAAATATCTTAGGTTTTCCTGGAGGAATACACATTTTTCAGAAACATTATTAATTCATTCTATAAATGTTGCTTTTGTAAATGTTAATGTTTCTATTTTGTAAATGTTCTTGTTTCTATTTATGATATGGGCTATTGTAACATGTTAAACTAATAACAATATCTTCCTTGAGAAAAATATTGTGACTTATTTTCATATAGAAATAACATAAAATAGAAACTAATGTTAATTGCTAATGTATTTAGCCTCTTTCTTAGTATAAAATTTGGGAGTTCACTAAATGGTGGCTACTATGATACATATACATATTAATAGCAATAATAACTAGAAATAATTTTCAGGATTACAAAGACCTTAGCAAAATATGAGAAATCTCTTCTGAATCACATTTTATAAACTTTTGGAATGACAGTTGACAACTATAAATAAATTATTACACAATTAGTAAACAAGAGAATGACTTTTGAAATTCTTTTTTCATTTATTTTTATTTTGTTTTTAAAATCTTTATTTTCCATCCTAAAACCAAATGGTATGGGCTAATCATTTGTAAAATATCCTGACTATTTAAGCAAACACATAAAAGTCCTCATTTAAGCCCTTATAATAGACCATCTTTATCACCTGCTGTTTCCCTTTGTTCAGGCTTGTATTATTTTAAACTTACAGTGATCTTTCAAATAGACAAATATGACCATATCACTTATAGTTCATGTCTCACCTTTGTGATTCCTGTTTATTCCTCACTCCACACAGCCCAAGAAGTGAAGGTAACAGAGTTGCACGTTACATCATCTTGAAACTGTAATTTCAAACTTTATCATGCATGAAAAACAATTGTCATGCTTGCCAAGGTTACAGATTCATAGCTTCAACTCCAAGAAAATATCATTTGGAAGGTGTGAGGAAAAGCTAGGATTATGCAGGTTTTATAAGTAGAATAAGACTACAAATTATATATATATATATATATATATATATATATATAAAATTATATACCCATATACATACGGGTATATATATATAATTTCATACCCATTTCCTGGGATTTTAGAATCTCAAAATTTCTACTGCCTCTAAGCTCCTGCCTAGTCTGAATAAGTTTTTGTCTATTCCTGTTTTTCAGTGTGCACTGTTCTCATTTATCCCATCAACCTAGATGTGGACTCATCGTCCTTCTTTGATTTTCATGTAAATTCAAAACACACATGCATACATATTTGAAAGGTTTTGTGTGGCTACCAGGCCTTTCTAAGTATTTGGAGCAACACAGCAGATGGCATTAAATAACTTCAACAACCTTGAGGTTTTACAGAGCACCTCTATTCTGAGAAGTGGCCACAGTGAATTTTTTTTATGTTTATATTTAATTGTTGTTCAAGTCCATTTGTCTACACTTTCACCCCACTGCACCTCCCACCCCACCCATCCTTGCCTCCCTCCCTCAAAACTACCATCCTTTGGTTTTGTCCATTGGTCCTTTATACATATTCCTTGATGGCACTTCCTCTATTATTCCCTATCATCCCTCTCCCCTCTTCTGTCTGGTTACTGTCAGTTTGTTTTTTTTTTTATTTCAGCATCTCTGGTTGTACTTTGCTTGCTTGCTTGTTTTGTTGATTAGGTTCCACATATAGGTGAGATCATATGGTATTTGTCTTTCGCCACCTGGCTTATTTCACTTAGCATAATGCTCTCGAGTTCCATCCATGCTGTCATGAAGGGCTTTAGCTCCTTCCTTCTTTCTAATGCATAGTATTCCATTGTGCAAATGTACCACATTTTTTTGATCCGCTCATTTACCGATGGGCACTTAGGTTATTTCCAGCCCTTGGCTATCATAAATTGTGCTGATATGAACATTGGGGTGCACAGTGAAATTTTTACTGGTAATAATAATCATGTAGGATCCTGCCCTTTCTCCATCTTTACCTTGCCAGAGCCCCTCTCCTTTACCCTCTAAATATATTTCTCTTTTCCTCTTGCGTTCAAAGAATTCTGACTTCTCAGTCCACCCAGCTGCATCTAGTCCTTACATTCAATCTCAGTTTATGCCAACTTTTACATAACCTGTTCTTTATTATAATACTGGACATATTGATGTGGTAAAATACTAACCACCCTGAATTATGATGGTATTAGGAAATGGGGCTTTGGGGAAGTCATGAGAGTGGAGTTCTGAATGATGGAATTAGTTTATTATAAAAGAGACACCTCATGTAAGGACACAGCAGAGGAAATACCAGCCAGGAAGTAGAAAGAAGGCTTTCACCGGAACACAACCCCGGTGGCACCTTGAGGTTGGACTCCTAAACCTCCAGAATTGAGAGAAATAAATTTCTTTTGTTTATAAGCCACCCAATCTGTGGCATTTTGTTATAGCAACCTAAACCAAGAGAATATATTTGCTTACACACTTATATTTTAGGCACTATTCTAAGCATAATAGCACACACTATTATCTAGTTCTCATAAAACTCTTCTGACATATTCTCTTGTATTCCCATTTTGCAGAATGGTTGCATATCCATTTCCTACTGATGACCAAAGCCCTGCCCATTTGCTGACTTACCACTTTAAGTTATAATTCACTATTTGTTTCACCAGTCTTAGTCCTTTCAAGTCAAAAACCTACTCATTGGTATATTTGTTTTCTAGATTCATGGCTGCTAGCTTAACCTTTGTTCTGCCATCATTTTCATACTCTACAATTCCTGTAATGTTATGCCCCCTGATAACTTTTCCTGATTTGGAGAGTTGTATAAATGTTCATTGAAATATTCCCTACCTTTTTCCACTTCTGATATCTCTATACACTTTGACTTCATACTTCTAATGTGGTCTAAACAACAGCTTAGCCTTCACAACCAAATTCTGGCCATTATTCAGGTCTGACTTATATATCTGAGTATAGGCCTATATCCAACACTATAACAACAGAGCCCACTATGCCATAATCCTACTTGTTCTGTGTTTCAACAGTCCAATTTTTTATGCTTGCTCTGAGGAAATTAGATTAACACATCAGGTTGCTACACACACACACACACACTCGCATTTGTATTCTCTTCCTCATCCTATATGCTCTACAACTAGTACATTAATTTTAATTTTATGTAATCAAATATCGCTTCCTTTTGAAGGTTTGATATTTTAATTAACATTTTATTAAACCCATATGGAGCACTCACTCTTGGCGAAAGTAGACTGTGGCATACTCTTCTGTTTTCAGATCCACACATTCAAGACCAGTTCTCAGCCTTAGAGACTCCACACATCCTTTTATTTTTCTACTGAAAATAACCCTAACATATCACTTTCCACCCAGTGACTTGACAGCAATTAATGGCCTCAAGAAAACATTTAAAATAAAGTTAATTACAGAGACATTGACAGAGAAAAAAATAATTTAGAAGGAAAGTGACTTGGAGGAACAACAAATAGAATGGGCACAATGCCAATGTGAAAGGAAGTTCAGATAAGGACCAAGAGTAGCTTGGCCACAAGGAAAAGCAACGAGCTCTGACTCAGCAAGTTGTCCAAACTCAAATCTCACACCTGTGTGACAAAAACTTTTACATATCAGATGTATCACTGATGATAGATCATTCAGTAAGTTGTCTTTTTATTTTGTTGATGGTATTATTTGCTGTGCAAACACTTTTTTGTTTGATGTAGTCTCATTTGTTTATTGTTCCTTTTATTCTCTTGCCTGAGAGGATATGTCAGAAAAAAAAATATTGGTAAGAGAAATGTCAAAGACTTTACTGCCTATGTTTTCTTTCAAGAGTTTTATGGTTTTAAGACTTACATTTAAGTCTTTAATGCATTTTGAGCTAATTCTTATGTATAGTGTAAGAAGGTGGTCCTGTTCTACTTTTTTGTGTATGTATCTATCCAATTTTCTGAACACCATTTATTGAGTAGACTGTCTTTGTATGTTTTTGCCTCCTTTTTCAGAGATTAATTCATCAAACTAATACAAAAAAAAGTTAAGTGCAAAGTATAATTTAAAAAATAAAATTAAAAAACTATTACTTAAAATCATACTGATATAAATAATAAATAACCAAAAAGTAAATTTACCTTTATTTGTCTATCTAGTGAAAGACAAAAAAAGTTGATAGCATAAAATAATAGAAAGAATAAAACTGTACCTAGTGACACCTGTAGAGTTCCAGACAACACAGCTCCTAGGGCCAGGGTGGCCTGGATTCAAATACAACTGTTACCTATTAGTCATTTTATTTAGGAGCAAGTCATGATCCTCCTTAGATTTGTCATCTGTAAAATAGGGATAATCATAGTCCCTCTCTTCTGTTTTTTACAAAAAAATCATAGTTAAGCAAATAATTATTTGCAAGTCACATTTGAACAATTCATGGTATATCTACCAGAATAAAATGTAGAAAAACACAACATATGTTTCTAAAGCAACTGCACCTAGTGTACAGATGCTTCTCTGAAAGACCACTGGAGCCTAGAGGATTGCTGTGAAAGGGCCATGTGGCAATACAGACTTTAAAAGCCAATGAAGCCTTGTAAAAATTAAGTGGATGTGGTAGCATTACCTCAGGAAAGAAAAAAAGGATTGAAGTATACTATATTATATATGTCCTCATTTGCCTCCCTGGTATCATAGCTGGGAAAATAAAGATCCTATTATGCAGTATTTTAACTTGCACTTATTTAAAGGAAATGTTAAAAATACACTTATTACAAAGACAGGAAGACTGTATATTTTCAAACAAAATACTTTTAAAGCCTACAGCTTTTAAAACCACTTATTAAAGCAAAACCATTTTAATGGATACTATTTTAAGAAAGCATTTTACATAGTAAATCTTGAACTACACCATTAAGGTTCTGTGTGCTAAATAATTCTTCACTTTCAGTTAGTCACACCAATCAGTTGTAGAGAGTCGATCTCCAATTCTATTTCCCTAACAGTGGGAGAGAAGCAATTGAAACTTTGGTGATGTTTTCTATCACAAGATGAACTTTAGTTGTTTCTAGGTTTCACATTACTGTCAATTTTACATGTAGCAAGAATCTACAACAAGGTTAAATCTAGATAAAGCCAGTCAACTTATTATCTGAATTTACAATGAACAAGGAAGAAAAAAATGTATCTTCGTCATGTATGTAACACGTTGTTTGAAGGATGGTGCCCTTCACACTTCTGACTGAAGTTATAGAGGTTGTATGGATTAACGAACAAATGGGCATGTAATTATCTAATTCCAGAGAAATAATATAATAATGAACACATTGGTCCTTCTATGATCAGATAATTAAAATTAAACACAAGCAGCTAAATACACTGCTTTTTCTGCTTTTAAGATTATCACCCCCTTCAGAACACCACAAGCATGGGCACAGTTATATGACAACAGCACATTGTACAAACAGACAGGAGAGCAGGCTATTGTAATTATAGTGACAGTATAGATAAGTTTTGGTTGACAAAAATGTTGATAAATATAAAAATGAGGAAAATGCTGGTTCCAGAATCCCCATGATAGCCATTCATGCACTGAAACATCACTGCTTGTTGTATTTAGGAATTTTATGTATTTCAGAGTCCCTTTTGAAAAGGAAAATAAATCACAGGAAGTGGTCATAACCCCAACCTTTAAAAACTAAATGCTTAATAAATACAAAATGGACATTAGAATGATAGATAGCCCTGGCTGGCATAGCTCAGTGGACTGAGTGCGGGCTGTGAACCAAAGGATTGCAGGTTCAATTCCTCAGTCAGGGCACATGCCTGGGTTGCAGGCCATGGCCCCCAGAACCACACATTGATGTTTCTATCTCTCTCTCTTTCTCCCTCCCTTCCCTCTCTAAAAATGAGTAAATACAAATCTTTAAAAAATATTTTTAAAAGAATGATAGATAAAGACAATGTACTCATATGTCAAGTTTATGGATGAAAGATGTTTTGTATATCTGTATTTCCAAAGGCATATGAAAAATAGTTTCTCTCTTCCCTCATATTCTGTATAAATAAACTGAATTTCTTAGAGTCTAAGAATTAACAACAACATGGCACAAGACAGATGTTTGAATATATCTAAATATCAGACCTCCAATTCAGCTGAGAGATATGAAAATACTTTCACCTGTCTTGAAGGGAGGGATGGAGAAAGAGAGGGAGAGAAAGATGTGTGTGTTTGCCTCTCATGTGCCTGCCATCAGGGACCTGGCTCGCAACCCAGGCATGTGCACTGACTTGGAATCAAATCTGTGACCCTTTCGTTCCGAGGCTGGTGCTCAATCCACTGAGCTATACTAACCAGAGTGAAAAACAACAACAAACTTTTGATAAGAGCACTTACCCTTAAGAGATACCTTCTTGGCAAATTTTAAGTATAAATTACAGGATTGTTAACTATGAGTGAGAACCACCTAAAAACTAGAATTATCTTCCAGAGGGCAGTCTCCTTGTAGCACAGGCTTCCCCAGCTAAGTGAGTAACAGCTGGCGTTGTAACTGGCTGTGTCCGGCTTCAGTGGATTTTTTTTTTTTTGGAAGAATCTTTTCAACACATTTGCCCATTTCACGATGAGTGATTAATGAGTGTACCTGCCCACACCATGCTGAGTGTTCAGCAGATTTTTGACCAAAATGGCATCACTCCCATGTCCTACCCTTCTATTCCCCAATCTCACCCTGAGCAATCGTTTGTTGTTTGTTTGTTTCCTGGAGGAAAAAAAATATCCTCAAAGGGAACATTGTTAATGTGAAAGAGGTGAACAACAACAACAACAAAAACCACAAAACAAAACAAATGGCAAAAGCACTAAAGGCAAAAATTGACACGTTCCAAAGCAGTTTTGAGTAGTGGAAAAAACGTCATGATAAGTGCATTGCATCAAATGGAGAGTACTTTGAAGGTGACTGAAGTTTAAATGTGTAAGAATAAATACACAATTTAAAAAAAAAATTCTATAGTCATATTGCTGTACCATAGATCTTACAAACTTATTATCTAACTAACTAAAGATTTGTACTTATTCTTTGACAAATACTTCCCATTTCCCCTCACCTCAACCCATGAATCTACCAGTTTTCTTTCTAATTCTATGAGCCTAGACAATTTTAGATTTCTCCCTAAAGTTGGGATCATGGAGTAAGTTTATTTTGTATCTGGCTTATTTCACTTAGCATAATGTCTTCCAGGTCCATCTATAATGTTACAAATGACAGTATTTTCTTAAGGCTGAATAATGTTACATTGCATGCATAAACCACTTTTTAAAAACTCTGTATATCTTTCCATGGGCATTTAGGTTTCTTCCATACCTTAGTTTTTAATACCAATACTGCAGTGAACATGGGATTTCAGGAATCTCGTTGAGATCCTGATGTCAATTATTTGGGATATATACTGTGAAGTAGGTTTGCTGTATCAAACATCTTTAAAAATAAAACACATTTTGTGTGGGCATTGAGCTGGTGTTTCTCCACTTGCTTTCTTCCACGGATGTACTCAGCCATTCTCTGCCCAGTTCTATGCCTGACTCTATCACTTAGGTTCCCTTGGCCTCTAGCTCCTGGTTGAAAGGGCCAAAAGGAGACACTGGCATGTATTTGGAGGGTCAAAAGAAAGAGAGACCAGATTATAGCCCTTATTCCCTCAGCTGTGTTTCAAACAGTAGCTGAAGCTATGACCACACTCCTAAAAAGTGGACTTTTGTCCATGGCTCCAATTTTTCTCTGGACTTTTCTCTTTTTATCTCTTCAGGCTAAGGGGTGGTAATGAAATTCCCATGTCATAGTATCTGGGTTCCCCACCATCTTTGTTTCATTTCATTAATTTGAGTCCACACTTGTATAAATAGTCATTCTATCAACTGTCCTTTTTAAACTCTTTCAGTTTGCCTTGTTTTTTTTTTCCCCCTGCTGGAACCTTGAGTGATACAATAATTGATTTCAAAAAAGTAGTGTCATATATTAATACCAAGTTATTTTTTAATATTTTTAATGGAGAAGACAGACACAATTCACAAGAGTGACAATCATGATAATACTTTACAATGGCTGTGGTCTGCTTTTATAAGAGTAAAATTACATTAATATAAGAATAATTGTATAATAACATAGTGTAAAAGTTTTGCTGAGGAACTTTGTGCATTTTGTGGAAATGTAGAAGCTTTATGCAGATTCTGCTCCATGAGGTTTATTACTTCATCACAGTGCCTTAGCAGGAGGTCTCTTTCACTGTAAACGTGCAGTAATATATTATTCTAACTAAATACTTAAAATTAATAATTAGAAATGACATAGTAATGTTTATTGAATAGTTTATATTTTATAGGTCATATGTGTATATTTCTTTGGTGTGTGCCTCAAAGTATTTTCCATGGATGGCTTGCCACCAAAGATCTCCAGCTGCACATATGTTGTAAATGAGAGGCTAGGGCTCCTCTCCAATAAAATGTAGTCTATTTACTAACTTCTCTTGAATCTGTGAGGGGATAGCTCTATAATTGTACTGACCAGTAAAATAAGGTGATTGTCACACAACTGGGTTAATATTTGACTGGCCTGGAAGCAAACACCACAAAAGTGAGGGAAGAGACCATCATAAGTTGGTGTGCTCCATATACCAGTCACCCAAGCTGATTCCACATGGAGTAGAGACAATCCCCCGGCTGGGCCCTTCCTGATATCTGACCCACAAGTTATGAGTGATGCTTGTTTTTATACTACTGAATTTTAGGGTAGTTATTTTATGTGGCACCATGGACTAAATTGTGTATGTGTGTGAGTGACTATGATAAAACTGTCATTCTCAAAGGATGGAATATTTAATACAATTATTAAACAGAAACAAAGGAACTCAAAGTAAAAGATGAACATTTACCTCACATCTTACAAAATTAACTTACAGACACATCTAAGATGCAAATATTTTTAAGTCTCATACAATTACTAGAAACAATATAAGAAAGTAGTTATGTAGTCATTGAAAACTTTCGGTATATGACCCAAATGTTGGTAACTAAAAAAATAAAAATATTAAAAACTTTATTTACACTAAATACTACATAAAAAGTTAAAGACACACATAATAAACAGAAATATGTTACAGAAAAAGGGTTAACATCCTAAAATATAAAAACTCATACAGATTTTAAAATTATGAATACTCTTACCTCCAAATAAGCCAAGTATGTGAAGGAGAAACTAACAAATAGAAAAATAGAGATAAATAAGAAAATATGTTAACCTTCACTAATAATAAAATATAATTTAAAATAAAATGTGATACTATATTTTTCTATGAGCCTGATCATGAAAAATAAATAAAAGATAATTCTGCTGTATGAAATAAAAAGCAAAAAAATTCTCTCAAAAGAAAAATAAAAACAGTACATAATGAATAAAAATAACAGGAGGGTATTAAAATGCCTTTTTCCAGTCTTTCTTGAGCTAGAATTTGTTCTTGATTTTGGTGTCTATAAATATTTTAAATTTTTTATTATAATCCCCTCTTTTTAATTAAGCTGCTCTGTGTTGGATTTCTGTCACCTGAAAACACTAGTAATAACAACAAAATGATACTGCAATATAATAATATATACAATATATAGTATAATACAATGTGATAAAATAAAAAAATAATAACAGCATAATACAGTAGTAAGTAATAATAACAAATTATATGTTGCAGTATAGATAAAGAATAAGGGGTCATCTATGACATCAAAGTGACAACTCCATAAACTCATTTAAAATCAACTTTTTTAAAAATGGTCTAGTTATGGCCGGTGTAGCTCAATAAATTGAGAGCTGACCTGTGAACCAAAGAGTCACTGATTTGATTCCCAGTCAGGGCACATGCCTGTGTTGCAGCCCAGGTCCCCAGTAGGGTCCCGCGACAGGCAACCTCACATTCATGTTTCTTTCCCTCTCTTTCTCTCTCCTTTCCCCTCTGTCTAAAAATAATAAAATAAATAAATAAATAGCCTACTTTGGGTGGGCTCAGCTGGTTGGAGCCCATGCACCAGAAGAGTTAGTCAGTTTGATTCCTGATGAGGGTATATACCTAGGTTACAGATTCGATCCTCAGTCTGGGTGTGTATGGGAAGCAACCAATGGATGTTTCTCACTGACATCTATGTTTCTCTTTCTCTCTCCCTGCCTCTCTTTCTAAAATCAGTAAAAATATCATCTGGTGAGAATTAAAGAAAATTAATCCAACAATACCATGTGATTCAGCAGCCTGCTTTGCCAGCCAAGGGACCTAGTTCAGGGACAGTAAACCAAACTAAAGGGGGGTAGAATTGATAGTGGGAGGGGGAACAGGTAGGGCAGAGGGGACTAGGAGGAAATGGAGACAACTGTACTTGAACAACAATAAAAAATACGGGGACAATTTAGGACAATATTGTTTTATTTTTATCAGTGTGGTTTGGGAACTGGCCTTATTTTAGAGTGTTATAAATGAACCTGTGAGTAAATTCACAGTGACTAAAATGCCAGACAGTGAAATGTCAGCTTCAGAAATATCTCAAAAGCCTGTGTCAGTGTGCAAAAAACTGGCATTTGAACTTACATAAAGATAAATATAAGGAAATGCCTTTAAAAGAAACTCAGTCAGCCTATACATAAAGAGTGTAAATGACTTATGAATCTTTTGTTTTTTTGCAGATATTGGTCCTGCAGTTTTCACAGAAAAAGGTTTTCAAACAACCTAATGGTGTCAACTTGGCCTAAATCCAAGATACACAAAAATGACAGAGTATTAGAAATTCCTGAGAAGAATGCACTAACTACAAGTTGTTAGGCATATTCCAGAATAATGTTCTGATAAATTGCTCCTTGAATTTTAACTATAGTATTGAATCTCTTAGAGTACTTGTGAGTAGAAAATCTTGCATGGATACATGTTTTTAAAAATTAATTTCCCATAAAAATATCTTAATTAGTATTATTTATCTCAACATAATCTGTAGATTAAAAAAACCTAAATCAGGCAGACTTCCAGCCAAGATGGAGTCATAGATAGACATACTCTGCCTCCTCACACAACCAAAGAAGGAAAACAATAAATAATAAAAAAAAACCATAAGTGAAAAAAATTAAACTGTATGGAATTCCAACAACCAAGGAGTTAAAGAAGAAACATTCATCCAGACTATTAGGAGGGGCAGAGACTGGCAGCTGGGCAGAGACAACTCCAGGCAAAGCAGTGGCTGAAGGACCAGGGCAGGCAGGGACGCAGATGGTGACCAACAAGGCAGCAGATTGTGGACTGGGTACTCCCACATTAGCACGCAAATAAACCAGGAAGACCTACTGGGGAGCAAGACAGACCACGCAACCCAGAGTGCTAGCAACAGGAAATCAACTCTCAGACCTCTGATTGAAAACACCTGTGGGAGTTGAGGTGGCAGCAGGAGAAACTCCCAGCCTCATAGGAGAGTTCATTAGAGAGACCCACAGGTTCCTAGAATGTACACAAACCCACCCACCCAGGAGTCAGCACTGGAAGGGCCCAATTTGATTGTGAGTAGCAGAGAAAGTGACTGAAAATGGCAGAGAGCAGAGCAAGCACCACTGTTCCCTCTAGGACCTTTCCCGCACATACAGCCTCACAATACCGCAACGAGCATTGCACCGCCCTGGTGAACACCTAAAGCTCTGCCCCTTTACAACATAACAGTCATCAGGAGACAAAAAAGAATGGTCCAAATGAAAGAACAGATCAAAGCTCCAGAAAAAATACAACTGAGCAATGAAGAGATAGCCAACCTATCAAATGCACAGTTTAAAACACTGGTAATCAGGATACTCACAAAATTGGTTGAATATGGTCACAAATTAGATGAAAAAATGAAGGTTATGCCAAGTGAAATAAAGGAAAATGTACAGGGCACCAACAGTGACAGGAAGGAAGCTGGGACTCAAATCAATGATTTGGAGCAGAAGGAAGAAAGAAACATTCAACCAGAACAGAATGAAGAAACAAGAATTCAGAAAAAATGAAGAGAGGCTTAGGAACCTCTAGGGCATCTTTAAAGATTCCAACATTTGAATCATAGGGGTACCAGAAGGAGAAGAGAAAGAGCACAAAATTGAAAACTTATTTGAACAAATAATGGAGAGCTTCCCCAATCAGGCAAAGAATATAGACTTCCAGGAAGTCCTGGAAGCTCAGAAAGTCCCAAAGAAGTTGGACCCAAGGAGGAACACACCAAGGCATCATAATTACATTAGCCAAGATTAAAGATAAGGAGAGAATCTAAAAAGCAGCAAGAGAAAAAGAAACAGTTACCTACAAAGGAGTTCCCATAAGACTGTCAGCTGATTTTTCAAAAGAAACCTTGTAGTCAAGAAGGGGCTGGAAAGAAGTATTCCAAGTCATGGAAGGCAAGGACCTACATCCAAGATTATCTAGCAAAGCTTTTCTTTAGAATAGAAGGGCAGATAAAATGCCTACCAGATAAGGTCAAGTTAAAGGAGTTCATCATCACCCAGCCCTTACTCTATGAAATGTTAAAGGGACTTATCTAAGAAAAAAAAATGTAAAAAATATTAACAGAATATTAATATGTCAAAAATATTAATGTCAAAATATTGACAACAAACTCACAGTTATTAACAACCACCCCTAAAACAAACACAAAATAAGCAAACAACTAGTACAGGAACAGAACCACAGAAATGGAGATCACATGGAGGGTTAAGGACAGGGGAGTGGCTGGAAGAGAAAGGGGGAGAAGGTACAGAGAATAAGTAGCATAGGTAGTAGGTAGAAAATAGACAGAGGGAGGGTAAGCATAGTATGAGAAATGTAGAAGCCAAAAAATTTATATGCATGACCCATGGACATGAATGAAAGGGGGAGAATGTGAGGGGGGGGGGTGTGCAGGGCCAAAGGGAATAAAGGGGGGGGGGAATGGGAAAACTGTGATAGCATAATTAATAAAATATATTAAAAATTCCTTTGAAATAAACTGACAGTAACCAGAGGGAGGCAGGAGGGAACAATGTGGGCAAAAGAGAGAAGGATTTTCAGGAACATCTGTAAAGGACACATGAACAAAAGCAAAGAGGGGTAGGATCAAGGGTGGGAAGTGGGGATGGTTGCAATGGGGAGCTGTGGTGGGAGGAAAATAGAGACAACTGAACTTGAACATCAATAAAACGAAGTTAAAAAAAAAACAAACCCTAAATCGGAGTGTCTCTTTTTAAGAAAGGTTGAAAATGGACCTACACATAAGATGGATTTGTATGAATGAAGTAGAAATATGCCTATGTGATCTAGTCAAGTATTTATTTTGATGTTAGGAGAAAGTAGTTCTTGGTTTGCTTTTAAAATATTGTTTTAATAAAAATAACATATTCATTTAGTTTATTTTAAAATAATATTATAAAGTAGTTAAGAAAATATCAGTTTTTTGCTTCCTTAATTTTCATGACATCCTCTTCAGGGTAAGTTCTTTCAAGCCCTTTAGCTGTTTTTATGGTATAATATATATACTTACATGCTTATAATATTTACCCACCCTTCACTATTCAATCACTTAAAATAATAATGAAAACTTTATATAATACTACTCCACCTTTTTTCATCTTCCAGAATAACTCCAATAAATTTGCTGACTGAAAGTGATAATCAGTTTTGATATGAATATATATTTTCATTGCTAAATCAAGTAATATACATTTATTACATTTCTTTTTCAAACTTTTACTTTTCTTATAATTAGCAAAGCTTAGTTTTTTCATTTGCTTATGCTTTTCTACACTTATAAATTTTCACAAATTTTATGACTCTTTAAAACTCTTTTTATTTGTATTTAACACATTATGTAATAATCCTCATCTTCTCATTCTTCTTTTCTGTTTCTCTCTTCTCCATTTGCTTTCCCATTGTTGATATGTTTAAGCCATTGCTGTCTTTCATCTTATCAGTTTACACTTTTTATTGTTACTTCCTTTAATGTCATTACTTTGGTTTGAGGGAAGAATAATTGACAAATGCATGTGTTACTCTACATGTTTAACTGGCGGTGGTAATTCTGGTGATTTAACATGGCTTCTTATGGACCTTACGCATGGGAGTTGTTAAAGCATCTCTAGTGTTCCTCATGGTAGTGCCTCTTCTGATGTGAATCCCTGGTTGTGGCACCAGCACACATATATTTACACAATATATATATATATATATATATATATATTATAAATATATACAAATATATATATATAAAATATATAAATGGATTTTCTAAGTGTCTAATTTAAATGTTAAAATAAATGTACTTAAATGTCTACAAAATGAAACTATACATATATTCAACATCATAAGTATGAAGGTAAACAAAAGCATTAATTTTATGTTTCTTGGCTCAGAATCTTTTCATATATAAACACAGATAGTTATTTTGATATAGAAACTCTTGCTTAAAGTACTTTTACCACCAGACTATATATTCTTGAGTTATTTTATAAAGAGAATGAAATCCTTCATTTCACAATGATACTTTTTACAGTGTACTTATCAATGAGAAAGGTAGTGATATTTTTGTTTTCATGCCAAGTTATAGATACCTGTATTGAACATTGAGCTCTTTCATAATAGTATGTTTTTATAACAGATGAAGAAAGAGTATTAAAAAAATATGATCACCAAAGTAGAGAATTGGTCATCTTTTCTCCTCCAAGGGAAAAGGAGTTCAGAAAGAGAAAACTGGAAGTGATAAAGACTGATTTTTCCTACCTGGTGGTTTCTGTCATGATGGGTTAACATGTAGAACTTCAAATAAGTGCATCTTGGTCAGGCATGATCAGATCATCTTGACCAATACAACAAGGACCATTATCACTGCAGTGCTGGTGATCTTGAAATACTTTAAGTGACTCAGACCATTATCACTGCAGTTCTGGGTGCCTGGAAATCCTTTAGGTGACATAGAAGTGCTCAAACCCCTGGGATTCCTAACATACATTTTGAACACAAAAGAGAGAGAAATATATAAAAGGAATGTAAATTTTTACATTTTTATGATAAATACAACCAGCTAAATTTAGCGATTTTTTTCTGTTAGGACAACTCTTCTAGACTTTTTGAGGATGATACCTGGTACAGCTACTGTTTCTAATTTCTTCTTTTCTATTTTTTAGCTCTGATACAATTTGCTGTTAAAAAATTTTTAGAAGGGCCCTAGCTGGTGTAGCTCAGTGGACTGAGTGCAGGCTGTGAACCAAAGGGCTGCCGGTTCAATTCCCAGTCAGGGCACACACCTGGGTTGCAGGCTGGATCCCCAGTGGGCGCCACATGAGAGGCAACCAGACATTGATGATTCTCTCCCTCTTTTTCTCCCTCCTTTATACTTTCTAAAAAATATGAAATAAATACAATCTTAAAAAAGTGTTTCGAGTTCAAAAATGTTGAACAATTTAAACATCACATTGTTAGCAAGGATTTGACATTGTGTCTGTCCCAGATGGACTGACTTTCAGATGTGATTTATACACAGTGTATCTCAGAAATTATTTGCTGGATTTGTTTAATTATTAGTCTCTTTTTCCTCTTTTGTCCAAGTATCTTTTGTGTTCCAAATTAAACAGTTCCAGATTTTTTCAATAATTCTTCCTAAGACATGATTTTATAGATATTAACTATTATTATGGAAGGAGCATTTCATATTTGTTATAAAGGTTAGATATGAACATGATTTGGGCTCAAATCCCACCCTCACTCTTACTAGTTGCATATCTTTGGCAAGTTATTTAAGTTCTCTACACTTTCATTTTCTAATTTTAAAATTGTGCTGTTATTAGAACTTACCTAAGATGTCTTTTGTGAGAATAAGATGAATTAATTATGTGGCCCATTAAAAGTGCTCAATAAATTTTAGTTTTTAATTAGTTACTTTTAGCTACTCTTCTCAGAGTATTATTGATTTAATAATATTGTCTACATTGAAGAATTAGTATAGGTGTGGGTTGACCAATGTGTACAGGAAATATTCCTAAGATAATATCAATCCAATACTTATTACAATAATTCTATCAACTTTAAATCCACTTAAAGTTGTCAGCCTTAAGTATTTTACTTTCATGTTTACATGTAAATACAAAATACCTTGTCAAACATTATAATGAAATTAATTGGATGGTCTTCCTGGAGTGGCATGTTATGAGCTGTCTTATTAAAAAAAAATAATAATGATGTTCAAGTACACTTGTCTTCAATTTTCCCCTACCACCCCCTCCCAAACCAACCATCCCCAACTCACCCCCATGATCCTACCTACCCTTGGCTTTGTCCATGTGTCCTTTAAACATGTTCCCTAACAACTCTTCCCATTTCTTTCCCCCAAATTCCAATCCTCCTCTCTTCTGGTCACTGTCACTTCATTCTTTATTTCAACCACTTTTGTTATATTTTGATTGTTTCCTTGTTTTGCTGATTACATTCCACTCATAGGTGAGATCATATGGTATTTGTCTTTCACCACTTGGCTTATTTCATTTAACACAATGCTTTCAAGATCCATCCATGCTCTCACTAAGGGTAGGAGCTCCTTCTTTTTTGTGTGCTGCTTAGTATTCAATTGTAAATGTACCATGGTTTTTTGATCCATTCATTTACTGATGGGCACCTAGGTTGCTTCCAGCACTTGGCTGTTGTAAATTGTGCTGCTATGAACATTGGGGTAAATAGGTTCTTTTGGTTGATGTACCAGGATTCTTACGGTATAATCCCAGTAGTGGGATTGCTGGGTCAAAAGGCAGTTCTATTTTTAGTTTTCTGAGGAAATTCCATACTGTTTTCCACATGGTTGCACCAGTCTGCATTTCCACCAACAAGGTACTAGGGTTCCCTTTTCTCTACAACATCTCTAGCACTTGTTTTGTTGACTTGTTTATGAAGGCCATTCTCACAGATGTGAAGTGGTATCTCAGTGTGGTTTTAATTTGCATCTCTCTGATAGCTAGTGATGCTGAGCATCCTTTCATATGTCTCTAGGCCCTCTGTATGTCCTCCTTGGAGAAGTGTCTTTTCAGGTCCTTTGTCCATTTTTTGATTGGGTTATTTGTCTTATAGAAGTGGAGTCATGTGAGTTCTTTATATATTTTGGAGATCAAACCCTTGTCCTAGGTATCATTTGCAATATATTTTCCCATAAAGTTGGTTTCCTTTTCATTTTGTTGATGTTTCTTTAGTCATGCAGAAGTTTTTTATCTTGATGAAGCCCGATTTATTTATTCATTTTTTTATGTCCCTTGCTCTGGGGAACATATCAGTGAAAATGTTGCTGCATGGATTCTCTGGGATTTTTCTACCTTTCTTCTCCTCTAGGACTTTTATGGTGTCACAACTTATACTCAAGTCTTTCAACCACCTTCAGATGATTTTTGTGTATGTTATACAATGGTGGTTTAATTTAATGTTTTGCATTTAGCTCTCCAGATCGTCCAACACCATTTGTTGAAGAGGCTATTTTTACTCCTTTTATGCTTCTGCCCCTTTTGTCAAATATTAACTGACCATAGAGACTTGGGTTTACTTCTGGGTTCTCTATTCTGATCCACTGATCTATGTGTCTGTTCTAATGCCAGTACCAGACTGTTTTGACTACTATGGCCTTGTAATATAGTTTGATGTCAGTTATTGTGATCCTTCCTATTTTGTTCTTCTTACTCCAAATTGCTGTGGCTATTCAGGGTCATTCATGGTTCCACATAAATTTTTGAAATGTTTGTTCCATATCTGTGAAATATGTCATTGGTATTTTAACAAGTATTGCAGTGAATTGATAAATTGCTTTGGGTAGTATGAATGTTTTAATGATATTAATTCTTCTAATCCATGAATATGGTATATACTTCCATTTATGTGTGTCTTCCTTAATTTCTTTCTTCAATGTTGTGTAGTGTTCTGAGTACAGGTCCTTTACCTCTTTGGTTAAGTTTATTCCTAGGTACTTTATTTCCCTTGTGCTATAGCAAATGGGATTTTCCCCCTGATTTTTGTTTCTGATATTCCATTGTTGGTGTACAAAAATGCTATTAACTATATCCTGTTGTTTTGCCAAATTAGTTTATTAGATCAAATCATTTTGTTGGTGGAGCCTATAGGGTTTTCTGTGTCCACTATCATTTCATCTGCAAAAATGTCCATTTTACTTCTTCCTTTCCAATTTAGATTCCTTTTATTTTATTTTCTTATCTGATTGTTGTGTTTAGGACTTCTAATAATATGTTGAATAGAATAGAATAGTGGTAAATATATTTGTATATATTTGTAATATACATAGAGTACAGATATGTGTGTGCTGGTATCACAATTAAGAATTCACATCAGAATAGGCACTACCATGAGGATCACATGAAGAATGCCCTTGTCTTGTTCCTGATCTTAGTGGGAAAACTTTTAGTTTTTGCCCATTGAGTATAATATTGGCTGTTGGCTTCTCATATATGGCATTTATTATGTTGTTGAAGTATACTCCCTCTGCTCCTACTTTGATGAGTGTTTTTGTTTTTATCATAAATGGTACTCGACCTTATCAACTGCTGTTTTTGCATCTATTGATATTATCATGTGATTTTTGTCTTTCCTTTTGTTTATGTGGTGTATTACATTTATTGATTTGCAAATGGTGTACTACCCTTGCATCTCTGGGATGAATCTAACTTGATTATAGTGTACAATCTTTTTAATGTATTGCTGGATACAATTTGCCAATATTTTGTTGAGAATTTTAATGTTGATGTTCATCAGCAATATTGGCATGTAGTTTTTTTTTTTTTCTTTGTTGTGTCTTTATCTGGTTTTGGGGTTAGGATGATGCTGGCCTCACTAAAAGAGTTTTGATGTCTTCATTTTTTTTTTTTTTGATTTTTTGGAATAGTCTGAGAAGTATAGGGGTTAGCTCTTCCTTAAATGTTTGATAAAGTTCTCCTGTGAATCCATCTGGTACAGGGCTTTTGTATGCCAGGGTTTTGGTTTTCTTTTTTATTACTGCTTCAATGACACCAGCTGTTTTCACACACCTGTACAGACACTTCTCCAAGGAGGACATACAGAGGGCCTAGAGACACATGAAAGGATGCTCAGCATCATAGACATGCAAATTAAAACCACTATGAGATACCACTGCACACAGGTAATTAACAAATCAACAAACAATGAGTGTTGATGAGTTTGTGGAGAAATAGGAACCCTTGTACATTGTCGTAGGATTGCCAACTGTTGCAGCCATTGTGTAAAACACTATGGAATTTCCTCAGAAACTAAATAAATGGAACTACCTGTTGACCCAGCAACCCCACTGCTGGGATTATACCCTAAGAATTCTAACACATCAGTCAGGAGAATCTATGCACCCCAATGTTCAAAGCAACACAATGTACAATAGCCAAGTGCTAAAAGCGACCTCCGTGCCCATCATTAAATTTGCGGATCAGAAAAATATGGTACATTTACAGAATTAAATACTAGGCAGTACAAAGAAGGGGCTCCTACCTTTTCACTACATAATGGTTGGAACTGGAGAGCATTATGCTAAGTGAAATAAGTCAGGCAGTGAATGATAAATACCATATGATCTCACCTATACATGGAACTTAACCAACAAAGAAGCAAGGGAAATAAACAAAAACCATTGAAATAAAGAACAAACTGACAATAACCAGAGATGAGGGGAAGGGGAATATTATGGGAAAGAAAAGGAGGGGTTGTTAGGGAACATGTATAAAGGCCCCATGGACAAAGCCAAAGTGGGGGAAGATTGAGAGTGTGGTGGAGGAAAGTGGTGGTGAGTAAATGGAGACGATTGTACTTGAGCAATAATAAATATTTTTTAATTAAAGAATATAATAGTAAAAAATAAAAACAAAATTAAAGAAAAGAACTTATGCACACCTATGTTCAAAGCAGCACTTTTTGCAATAGCTGTAATGGAAGCAGCCCAAGTGCCCATTAGTAGATGAGTGGATTAAAAAACTGTGGTACGTTTACACAATGGAATACTATACAGCATAAAGAGGGAAGGAATTCCTACCTTTTACAATAGCATAGATGGCACTGGAGTTTATTTTGCTAAGTGAAATAAGCCAGTTGTCAAAAGACAAATACCATATGACCTCACCTATAACTGGAACCTAACAAACAATATAAATTAACAATAAAAATAGAACCAGATACATGGGAACATGGAAGATACTGAAAGGTGTATGAGGGGAAGAGTGAGGAGGAGAATGGTGTAAGTAAGTGGGAGGAACTAGTCAAAGAACATGTGTGAATGACTCATGCACATGGACAAAAAAGAGAGGATTGACTTTGGGAGAGAGGGGTGAGCTGGGTGGAGGATAAAAGGGAATAAAATGAGACAACTACAATAGAATAAACAATAAAAATAATTATATAAAATATTGAAATTAAAATATGTGATATTTTAAAGTTGTGTTTTTCAAAATTACTTCATGTATAATGATTAGTTTGTTTAATATGTAATATAATATGGAGCCTCTTATTTTTTAATTCTCACCTGAGGATATGTTTATTGATTTTAGAGAGCAAGAGAGAAACTAATGTGAGAGAGAAACATTAAGCAGTTGCCTCCTGCATATGCCCCTACCAGGAACCAAACACAACCTAGGTTTGTGCCTGACTGGGAATCAAAGCCACAACCTTTTGGTGTTTGAGGTGATGCTCCAACCACTTGAACAACTCAGTCAGGACTGGAGCCTTTTATTTCATTTTTGTAAAGCAACACTTCTCAATATCATGGTCCATACTCATCTTTCATTTCCTGTAAATGTATAAGGAGTTTACATCAAAATAGATTCCTTCACTTCCTAGTACCTAATTCTTTAGTATTCCTTGACTCCTGATTCCTGTTATACATTATATCCATTTAAACATACAATCCAGCCTTAGTGAGTACCACCAAATCCTCACACAGGTAAAACTCCACCAGCCTAAGCAGCTGTACTTGGACTTAGGCAAAGGGTGACATCCCAGGTATACAGATGTTTTTCAACAAAACAGCATCATGGCAATGTTTTCTGGTCACTGCTTCACCTCAAGGTTTCTCTGTTCCTACACCAAATTCTAGTCTCTTGTCATTTTTCCTACTCTTTTTCTCCTTCTCCTTCTCCTTTCTCTTCCTCCTCCTTCTCCTCCTCCTCCTCCTCCTCCTTCTTCTTCTTCTCCTTCTTTCTTCCTCTTCTTCTTCTGTTTTCTCTCTTTCCTTCTGGAAGTAAAACAACCATCATACTAATCTTTTTCCATCATGCACATTAGCCTGCCCCTCACCCTCCATGCTCCAGCATCCATCACATCCATGTTGGCAGGAAGATACTGCATCCATGGATTATTATGAAAACAAGAAGTTCCATCTCTCCCCCAGAGGTATTCTGATTCCATCTATTAAAAAAATAATGGTTTGATCCTGAATAAAGTGGTGTATTTTAGGACAATTTTAACATCTTAAAAGATATCCAAAATATATATTTAAAATTATGACTAATGATAAATAAAAATAAACATAGATTTCCCTGGTAGGAATTGCTTATTTGGTGGAAAGTCATCCCATAACTGAAGTGTTCTGAGTTTGATTCCTGGTCAGGGCATATACTCAGGTTGTGCATCAGATCCCTGATCCAGGTGTGTACAATCCCCTGTCTGAGAGTGTATGGGAGAAAAACAATTAATCTTTCTCTCTCACATCAGTGTTTCTTACTCTCCCTTTCTTTCTCTCTAGAAAGCAATAAAAATGTCCTAAGGTGATTATATATATATATATATATATATATATATATATATTAATGATTAAAATATTTGTCTTTTCTTCTAACATACAATTTTGACTCTACCATCAATGTGTATATTGAGATGTTCTAAAAGAGTGCATGTCTAGGGACTCATAATCTATCCTGATCTCTGAAAATTCCACTTATGCAACATCAGGAAGAACCTAAGCTAGTTCTTTTTCAGGTCTTGTACAGATAAAAGCAACTGAGAAAAATGGGAAACTATTTAGTTATATTTTGATGTAGAATATGGAAATAAAAATTTCCATCATTATCCTTGGGTAGGGATTGGGCTGATGGGTTAGAGGGAGTTGTTGTAATGGTGGCTTTGAGTAGACCATAGGCAGCATGAAAGAATGAGAGGGTTATATATCCTACAAAGAATGATAAAAGCTCACTTGGAGGTAGAATAAATAGTATGAAAAAAATGGTACCTAGTTTCTAGTTTTTCTTGGGCTATTTTATATGTACTCCATAAGAATTTTCAAATACAATATCATCTACTTCTTATAAATTCTATAGTATGGAAGATTATTTGTAAGAGCTATGCCTTGGAAATGGTGATTTTTAGGGATTTAGATATATTTGACTCTTTTAACTATAGTCCCTATTTTTATATTAGCTTTGGAAAAAACACTGAAAATGTGCATTGTTATGACATCATCTAAGATGAAAAAAATCATATGGTTAAATGGAGATAGACACAAATTTTCTAAAAAATGTGCATTGACTATTATTATTTTAAATGACTATGCTGGCTAAATAAATAAATACACTAGTCAATGTAAAAAATTACACTGTGTATTTTACTAAGTAAGCCCATTTGTATTTGAGACTTTTAAATACTATACATAACAGTTTTTCTCTAATGTAAACATTTAAGTTTACATTAAATAATTTGGAATGTGATTACTACTATTGAAATAAAAAATATACACTTGAATGTTCTTTGGATATCTATTAATATTGGATTAATTTTGTTTAATTTTAATCAGTTTTGGTTAGTTAATATTTGTATGCTCTTTCAAAAGGCTTGATCTTCATTATGGATTAATGGTCTGCAAAATGTTGATATTATTATTTTATATTTAATAAATACACAATGCAAAACACAGTCATCTGAATTTGGTAAGTTCATTGAACAGTTTTGAATATATAAAAAGCAGAAAATAGTGGGAAAGGGATATTGTGAAAGAATAGTCAAATACTTTTTCCTTCTGAAAGGCCTCACACTAAATTTTAGCCACAGTGAATACCTATGACTAATTATAAAACCCTGAAAATAGGAATTTTCCATAGAAATGCTGGCAAGCCTTTTTTCATGGCAGCACTGAGAAGAATACTCTATGTTCCAATTTCTTATGGCCATAGTCAAGTTTTCTCTACCCTGTAGAAGTGGTAATACTGGAACATAGTAAGTCAGGATTCTTAGGATTCACTGTAGCTAAGAGAATAGGAACAACAAAAACACTTTCACTGATGAAATTGGAATTTTTTAAATTAACACTTTTAATTAGGATTTAACATCTCACTAGCTTTGTATGAGATTTTTTGCTTCCTTAACCTCACAGAAACCTATCTGTTGACTATAAATAGGCAGTGACTTACCATGAACCACTTGAGGATTTCAATTAATCCCAAATCTTCCCACTTTGGTTTGTGAACTCATCTTTTGTTCTACCATTACTTCTAGTTTGAACATACTCATTAAAAGTCCTCTCAACAGGTTTCTGTTTTACCACCATCAACCCATAACCTTCCTGATCCTATTTCTCTTCTCTCTTAAGAAAATAATTTCATAAAATTAACTATGACTATAAAAGGTCATAACTGTTAGTAATAATTACAATGAGCTAGGCCTCTATGTGCCAGGGGTGTGATGGGCTCTTCATCTGCCATTCCTCTAAACCTGTGCTGCCACCACTACCTTACCCTGATGGTTAGGAATGTGGCTAATACAAGCATGTAATTCAAAACAGCAGCTCTTTTGTGTACTCTTCTAATCTTATCAATAGTAATGAAAATATAAGGCTACTAGTGATCTTTGGTTCTAAAAAATAAATGCACTTTGATGTAACCTAGATCATCTCAAAGCATCTTCAACCAGACACATTTGGACATTCTGTTGTTTATGTACAAAGAAAGGTCAATTTACTCTGAAGCATTGACGACCTCAGTCCGAACTGAAAACCTGGCTGATCTTATCCTTTGACATAATTCTAAAGAAGACTCTAAGAATGACAAAAGATCATCAATGCACCTACAAGAGTCTACAAAAAGTCATCTGGTCTGCCTATTATTCTCAAACTAGGAAATAATGTAGGAGCTGAAAAAAGCAAAATCATAACAAAATTAACACCTCTATAAAATCTAATAACTGCATGTAGCTGTTAGCATCTTTGGATCTCTGAAATCTTGAGGCACTTGACCCTGAATCCAAAGATTTTCCTTTGTAATCTGTGAAACCCTCTGTAACAATAACTTTAAAAATCTCATCATTAGAGTCATTTATTTAAGTTTCTCATTTTTAAAGAAGTTGTTTAATCCCAAGAGATGTAGGTAACATTTAACTTGGGTAAATGAACCTCCCAAAATCTCTTCTGGGAGGTGGTTAGGAAAAAGATAAACACTGGAGCAATATTAGCGAATGTGATTATTAGGTGGCTGACAGCCTTCCAGAGTGGGTAAATGGGGAAAGAGAGAGCTCTTTGGGAAACCTTTCCCACCCATTATTCGGGTTGCTCTACCTTGGCCAAGCCACTGTCTTTACACTGCTTGAGAAGGTGTCAAGTGCATTAGCAATAGATGAGATTTAATGGGGATGTCACAGCCTTGCCACAAGCAAGCAGCTCTGAGAGTATAGGAGATTTTTTAATATAATAATTATAGCATAATCATTTAAACATAATAATTATAACATCTTTTGTGTAAAGTCTTTCTCCATGGAGATGTGCCAACATTCATCAACATCAAAAGTATTTATTTAGCATACGCATGGGTATAGTTCTGCTGAGTGCTAGTTTTTTTCTTTGGTAATATTTATAACATCTTAAGTGGGTAAAAATAAAAGCTGGAAGAAGAGGAAATTTAGGGAAGAGAAGGTTAAAGAAAAGCCTTGGCTATTTCAAAACTACTTTCAGTAACTTTGGAGAACAGAGGACTAAAACAACACTACAACTTGAGAAAGGCATTGCTTAACAGAGGATGAAATAGAAAAGTTATTCCCTAACAATCTTTCTATTTTTCTAGAAAGGTCATTAATTAATTAAATTTTGGAAAGCCCAAGTTTTCAGAGCATTCCCTGCTGTCAATATCACATAAGCTAAGGAATGAATAATATAACTAAACATATCTATATTTCACCCAAACTTCTAAGAATTTTAAAGAAATCTAACAAAAGTGGGAGCTCTCATGGTTGTTGTTATTAAATGTTATCTTTGCTAATCGCCTTAGGTTGGCAAAGCCTTTCCAAACGCAGAGATGCTTTTACATCTAAGCAAGCCTAGTGTGAAACACTTAAATATTTCTGATGCATACTTACATGAAAAACACATTCAGCCAATTGAAAGCAATTGGGTGGGGAATTATATAGATCTAGAATTATTTCCACAATTATTTTCACACTATAGCTTACACATATGTTGAAAAGCCTATTGTAGGATATACAGTATTTTGAAAATTCCATAAGGACTGGAAAATAAAGTGTAGATATTTTGTAAAATACTTAACCAAATGGTTCACACAAATATAGAAGCAGGCTGTGCACTTGGAGATTCCCATTTAGGTCCTCTCCACTTGAATTTAACATATGTGTCCTACTTTTTTAAAATACTGAAAATATTTGCAAGTATGTTTATTGAAATGTTTCTAAATTCTTTGCAGTATTCATTCCATTTGCATCCGTACATAATTCCCTCTTCTTTCTGTAGGCATGGTGAGTGTGGGGAAAAAAAACTTGGATAATTATGTCTTATGAGTTTATAACATTTTAAATTTCCAAAGGAAAATTAGACCCATAAATTTTGTTCAGATGTGCAGCTGAGAAATACATTTTTCAATCTCTAATTTCACTGCAGATTAACACATTCAGTTCTGCCAAAAATCTGCCTCTTCCCATTCTTTCACTCTTGTGCCAACCATACTTCCCATGCCTCACTGTTTCTTTGATCTTTTTTAGATAAAAAAAAAAAATCTCTTTATTCCCCTGGAGAGAATATAGTTTCACTTCAGGGGAAAGTTTATAGTTTCTGCTTTCAAAAATAACTTCTCTTAAACTGTAAAGAAAACAGTAATTAATTGAACAATTATTAAGCCAGGCACAAAGATGATAATAATGGAGGCAAGTATTTATTTAATATATTAGTCCCTATACCTCAATAAACTAATTTAATAAAATCCAGGATATTATACAGATATCTCCAGAGCCGATTTATCCTTTTTTTAAAGCATTTCTTTGGAATTAATTCCCAATCTCAAAAACATGATGCAATTTGTAAAAAAATAGAAGTATGCTTTTTCAGGTGTATATATTTTATAAAATATAATAATAAAATATAAAAATTGCCTCACTATAAAACCAAGTATATTTGTAACTGTTTTATTTTTTTCCAAAGAATTTTATTTTGCATTGACTACCTCTGGAAATAAAATATATAAGAGATAAACTCATTGCATAAGGTATCAGAGTCTATTATAAATTGTATGCTAATAGAGAATGACAGATGATCTAGAAATTTATTTTGACATTAGCATGGGTTATATGATATATTACCCATTCAATGTCAGATGAAATTATTTTATGAGATATATGTTATGTGTGTGTGTGTGTACATACATATATCCTTTCTTATCAGGGGTGGGATGCAGAGAAGAGAGCTGGCTGTCAGAGTGGAAACAGTCCATAGCAAAAATATCATCAAGGATAAACTCTCCAGAAAACACTGGGGCCATACATAGATAATTTTCTGCTCTGACTTTAAATAATTATTCTCAGATGACTTAAACCAATATAAAACTTCCCTTGAACTATAGATTTATTTAAAAGAATATACTTTTTATCCTTCATTATATCCTTCAATGTAATAATTTTAAGCCATTTTAAAATACTAACATGATGAGAAAGTCTACCACTAAATTCTACTTTTAATTATAGTCCCAACAAAATGAATCATTACATCTCCAGAAGGAATGAATGAAAGCATTTTTATTAGACTTTAACAGGGTAAAAAAAAAAATCATTGTACTTAAGAGGTAAAATGCCTGTACATACCTTTCTAATAATCCCCCCTTTCACTTGAGGTCAACTGTAAACTCATGAATGTAAGGAAATAATATCAAGCACTCTGTTGTTTACTTCAATAGCAGGCTGTATACAGTAGTTAAAAGCAGACAGGATTTAAAAACAAAATTTAAAAAGTTCAATTTTTCCCTCCATTTCTGGTTCTATCTATTCAAAATTGTGGACTAACACAGGAAATTAAACTGGCAGCCCATGGATTAGATTAAACCCAAAAGTGTTTTTGCTTTGTTTGTTATTTTGTTTGTGGAGTAAGGAGCCTGCCTCTATGTAAGACATCTGTCCTCCTTTTTCTTTTTAAAATCTAATGTAATTGTCAACATTGAAAATAAAAGATTTTATCAAAAGCTGGTTTATCAGCTTCCCTTGAAATTGAAAGATCTGGAAACACCAACCCCTCCTTCATATGTTTCATTGGTTCAAGGGGCTCTTTGTAGGAGGCCTCGTCATTCTAGGATGTTACTGTCAGTCTAGCTTGTGCAACTCTCACCTTTCATTTAAAGGATTAACTAGATTTTTCTCCCAATTCAGCAAGTAGCTGGGTCAAAAATATTTGTTAACAAAATTTTTCTAGAATACTTTTACAGTAGTGTGTGCCAAATCCCATTCTATACAATTTTAATTTCTCAGAAACTAGACATTATGGAAAAAATAAAAGGGCTTCTTATTGTCAAGTAACTTTCAGAAAAGCTGATTTAAGCAAAGTCAGACAACTTTATGCAAAAATTCTCTATGCCTCTGGTGTGTGATGTGCACTATGAATCCTCAAGTGATTTATAATGCAGCATTTGCCAACTTTATTCAATCATAGACTATTTCTTTTACAAAGTCATAACTGTTGAAATGTGGTACTTCGTAGTTATTATTATTTATAAGTACATGTAGGTGCAGGTATAGTCTTAACTTGAGTTTTAACAGAACGTAAAGTGTGTCTGGAGTCCAAACTCTGGCATTCTGTCTTTGTACATCTTTACTTGATTTAGCATTTTCCACAACAGAGGGAAAATTAAGTCAGAATTTTGAAAGCCATGTTTAGAAGAAGAACTAGGATGAATGAAGTAGGTTGGGAGGAGCACAAACATTAACTTGGGTCTGGATCCTCAGAATAAGGAGCAAATTAAGAACTTAAAAAAGCTTCTTTCACAAGGGACTCCACTAAGTGTGAAAGCAGAAACTGTCATCCCTGCCTTGGTACCCAGAGAAAAAGCAACATATGTCAGGGGAGAAGATGCTTCTTTACATTCTTTTGGGTCCTTGTCAAAACAGGCAAAGGGACAGGAAACAGTTGACTCTTCCATTAGATGATGCAATGCCAGGAGCCTCAGGTGAGGTGCTTGCACAACAGCCTGGGGGGATGCCCAGTTGGTTCTGGCAGTAGTAACAGTGGAGAGCAACTTCTTCAAAGATTCCCAGCAGCAGATATTTACAAGGGGGCTGGGTCTAAGATCATGAAAGACAGTCCAGGCCCACCTGGGAAATGCCCTGAAGACACCTTCAAATCTCTGGAGGAATGTGCATGGAGTATCCACAGTTGGTCAGAGCAGGGGTTTTTGACACTTGTCTCAACAGCTGGATGGAGCAGGGGTTTCTGAAATGTGTGTTTCTGCTGTTTGGCATCTGTTATATTCTTAAATGCTGTAAGGTTTCAGAAATTTTACATTTTATATCCTATTGACCTATTTTATATCCTTTTAACATTCCTGATTGCATAAAGACTGTGGGATTTTTTTTTTTCAAAATTTCCCTTAATGTACAACACTTATATTTGCCTAAAATTTCCCATAAAAATGGGAAAGGAGAAACATTCATTTTAAACAATGGTATTATTTATCTTGAGATCTTATATTTCCTATATATGATGGCATTGCTTCTTTTGAGGTCTGAGACATTGCAACTTTCTTTTTAATAGTAGAGGGAAAGACGGCATGGAGTATGCCAGCTGACCAGGTGCTGGGTGAGGGCCCTGACACCTGGTGGTAGGTTTTAAATTTTAATGTCCCATGCTGACTGTCAGTGCACCCCCCTGCCACTATAGTCCTAATAGTAGTAGGTATTCAAGCACTTGAATATCTGAATCATGCTGCTGATATTTAGTCTTATGCATTAAAGAAATTGATATAAAGGTCAAAAATTCAGCCTGGAAGAATATAAACTGTGCAGAGCACAGCATGCCAGGACTGATGGATTTCCTCACACTCCCCACCAGTCCTGCTCAGCATATGCCAGCTGGAGGTGATAGATTGGCCTTTTAGGTGACCTCATATTGAAATGCTTCCTTGTGAATCAACCAAGTTCTGTGCAGGTGAGACTAAACCATAGCAGGTTTGCTGCTGGGCCATGACAGCCTCACTGAAAGCATTAACCATTGTCTCACTGTGAGACTCTGAGGGGGAATGTGTAGTTAGGGGCCAACTCTCACAGCCCATCTCAGATAGCCATCTGCTCTGGCATCTTTTTCTGCTTGAGCCTGGAGCTATTGAAACTTGCCAAGTTAGTGAATGAGATCAGGAGTCCTTTGGGACCTCTTCAGAACTGATTATATGACAACCTCTATGTCTACTCCCAAAGCTTTTAAATCTTTGGTTATTATATGTCTGTTTTTCCAACTTTCCCACTATAAAATATAAGAAAGCAAACCTAAATTTGAAGAGTAGGGTGAGGGGAGCCGGTAAACTTTAAAGTATCAATCACCAAGTACAGAGTACTTCTTTGTTCCTAAACTCAGGATAAATATTTGCATAGAGTTGAAGACATAGGGAAATTTTTAACACTTATTACACAAGATATTTTGCCCTTTGAAAAGTGATGCCAAAGAGAAATTGCCGGCATTTTTGTGATTTTTTTCTACCTGGAGTAAATTCCTTTCCTAGATTTTCTACATTAAAAATAATGTATCTGCCCTGGCTGGTGTAGCTCAGTGGGTTGAGTGTGGGCTGCGAACCAAAGCATCGCAGGTTCGATTCTCAGTCAGGGCACGTGGCTGGGTTGTGGGCCACATCCCCAGTGGGGGCCACATGAGAAGCAACCACACATTGATGTTTCTCTCTCTCTCTTTCTCCCTCCCTTCTTGTCTCTAAAAATTAATAAATAAAATATTTGTAAAAACAATGTATCTGTGCTTTCAGATTTCTAGTTAAACTTCCTTGAAATGGACTTGAATAAACATACCACTTTAGTTCATTAATTCCTTCCTTCCATTTTCTCTTTCTCCCTTCTTTCCCTCATTCCCTTTTTTTCCTTTCTTTCCTTTTATTCTTATTTGTTTACAGGACATGAGCAGTATATGATTGGCCAACTCAAACACCCCAAACACATCTTGTACTTGATAAGAAGACACACAAATGAAAGGATTTCCCTAAATGTCTTTTCAATGTCTAAAAATCATTTTAACTGCTAATAAGTCACCATCTTCCCCAGAACCTTTCTATGTTCATCTCTTTCATCTACCCTAATCTTTTCTTTGCTATTCCTTCTTTCTTGCTTACTATTTTTGTCCATCTTAAACTCATTCATTTATTTTTATTTTTTTTATTTTTTTTATTTTTAATTGTTGTTCAAGTAGTTGTCTCCATTTCCCTTGCATTACTCCCCCCCCCCCCCCCCCCGCAACTCCAGCCATCCCTACCTCCCACTCTCAATCCTACCCCTCTTTGGCTTTGTCCATGTGTTTTTTATACACATTCCTTGATGACCCCTCCCCCTTTCCTTCCATTATCCCCTTCTACCTCCCCTCTGGTTACTGTCCATTTTTTCTTAATTTCCACGTCTCTGGTTTTATTTGCTTGCTTGTTTTGTTGATTAGGTTCCACTTATAGGTAAAATCATATGGTATTTGTCTTTCACAGCCTGGCTTATTTCACTTAGCATAATGCTTTCCAGATCTATCCATGCTGTCACAAAGGGTAGGAGCCCCTTCTTCCTTTCTGCTGTGTAGTATTCCATTGTGTAAATGTATCATAGTTTTTTGATCCACTCATTTACTGATGGGTACTTAGGAGGTGACATCTAGTCTCCACTCCATGAATTTGGTTCCTGGAACCCTACCCAACTATAGTGTAATCAAGTGGTGTTGATTTGCTAGATAATGGTAGATCCAATGGGACAGAGAGGATCTATTCCACCTGAGGACATCCTAGACTACCAGGCCCCAGCCAACATGGCAGAGGGATCACAAAAGCATTAGAAAGCTTAGCTAAATTCAGAAGAATTTTCTTGAATACATACATTTTGAGCGTACCCTGGCTGTCTACATGTGTGCTGTTTAAGCTACCATGTCTTATGCTAATTGTTGTATATCAGCTAACCAACCACCTTTGGACTTGAACTGCAATTCTTCTTTAGGTCTCCAGTCTGTTTACTCTGTAGACTCTGAACTTGCCAGACCAACTTTCATTTCTCTAGCTTCCCAAGTGTCTCCCCCCTTCATCTGCCTATCTATGGCGTTAGTATTAACAGTACCAGAAGCATGGTGCTGCCCTTGGTAAATGTTGATCACTTTCCTTCTCTTCCCAAAGCTGAAAATGCAAAAGAGTTATTGACAGTGTCAGATCATGAATATAAGGATAATTCTAGCTTATTTTCCAGGCTCTTTACCAAGAATTTTGTTCATAAAAAATGCTTATTCACCTCAAAGGGATTGTAGTCTAGCATAGAATGATGTGTGTGTGTGTGTGTGTGTTTTGCTTTTATTTAACTTTGCATAATCTTCAATTAAAATCTACATTCTATAATATCTTATATTTAAATACTTTGCATAGTCAACTATGAAAAAGGAACAATGGGATACATATGTACACTTGATTACCCTTTCTGTTTTCCCACACATACCCCTATAAGCAAAAGGCTTACCCAAACTACAAGGTTTCTTTCTTGTATGAAATGGATCTTGTATTCATTGTGTATGTCATTGTATCCGCAATTCTTGATGTGAACACCCACTATATAAGAATTCAGTAAACTGCAACATTAAGTTAAATTTTTAAGCAAAAAGGAACTAACTTCCTCTCTCCTACAGGAGAATAAAAAGAAAAAGTGGAATGTTGGAACATTTCCCAGTCCCTGTGGGCATTTCAGAGAACTCAGCCTGTGGGGGCTCTGTGGCCTTCTTAGCCTGTATTTGGAATAAGCAGGCTGTCTGAAGAGCAGGCAATGGTAGTTACTGCACAGGCAGCCTTCTTTTCCATCTCTCCTGGCAACAAGTTGGATGGTCTGACCTTGAAGAAGCCTCACCAATTCTTCTGTGAGCAGATGTATTTACAGGTTAGTAATGGGTGTCTACCACCCTGGTTAAGCTGGGCATAGAGCTATTTACATAAAGGAAAACAATAATATGTGGTAGACCACCAAATCTTATGTGTATTTATTTTTTGTTCAAGAAGAAGATACAAAATAGAAAGAATGTGACAGAAGAGGTATTTAAGGAGATAATGGCTGAGAAATTGATATAAACTGTGAAATCTTCATGTGTCACATTCATAAAATATTATAAAGCAAGAAAAATGCAAAGAAAATCCCAGCTAGAGATATAAAACTAAGATTTATGGAAATCAAGATAAAGAGAAGAATTAACAGTAGTGAGATAAAAATGACATCACTTTCAATGGAGCAACAGTAGGAATGTCAGCTGTCTTCCCATTGGTATTATGCCTTTATGGAGCTTAAGGAAAGTAAATTCCAACTTGGAATTCTATATCTAGCAAAAAATTTTTATTTAAAAAATTCAAAGTAAAGGCATGTTTTAATAAATCAAAACATAAATAATTTGTTACAAGCACAGCCTCATTAATGGTGATCTTAAGAGAGAAGAAAAATGATCCAAGATGAAAGCTAAAACAGTGAAGAGTGAAGAGATGTGGGTTAATTTAAATAAAATTGTTGTAAACAGTAATAATTTCAACAATAACATAATAAATAATACACAGTATATGTATTAAAAAGAGGTTACTCAAAATTTAACTACTAAAACCTATATCAACTGTGGTAAAGTTCCTAATTTATTATAGACTTTAATTACTAGTTATGCATATTGTATCTTTAGGAAGATTAACTATTAAAAGAGTAGTATATTTAGTTACCAATAGTACTAACACACTAATGAAGAGAAATAATAAAAAAAACTTCTTAAATATATCAAGAACAGCATTAATTAAACTAAAATTCTAATAGAAAATAACACAAGGATTGGCAGATTATACCTTAAAAAGAAAGAAGGTAAAGATGATCAACTCACATGATCTTTAAACACATGATAACTAGAGAATAAGGATTAAGAAATATTGGGTGGGTTAGTGAACAGTAAAGTTAACTATAGAATTAATGAAAAAAACTGATACTGTTATATTGTTATATTTATATAAGTGAAAGTAAGCTATTATGCAAAATGCATTACACAAAATATAGTGGTGCATTTATCCATGATAAAGTGTACATTTTAGGAAAATGAGTTCAAAATGTGTATAGACATAAATAACCCAGCCTAAAAAATATATAAAGCAAAATTTACAGAAGTAGAAAAAACAAAACTAGAACTATAACAAGAAATGTGGACATACCTACAATGAACTACAAAGTCAACGAGAATATAAATTTTAGTAAAATTATTACAAAACATGACCTAATTAACATATATAGAATTATGTCTACAAATCACAGAACATTTATATAGTTTATCATTGGCAGGGCCACAGTGCAATGTCAAACAAATTTTAAAAATTGAACATTCTGGTTATACTCTTTAGACACTAAAAAATTAAGCAGGAAATCAACTCAAAAAGAAAACTAAAAAATTCCAAACATTTGAAAAATAGTCAAAAGTCAAAAAGAAATCATAATGCAAATTTTAAAACAGTGAGAATTAAATAATAAAAAATATCAAATTTGTATATGTGGCTGAAGCCTTATTTATTTATTTACTTATTTATTATTTATTTATTTTAAAGATCTTATTGGCTTTATTCAACAATTCCTGAATCAAAGACATTCCAAAGAGCTAGCCACTGCAAGAGACTTTTCTAGGCAGAAAGGAACCAAGAACAAGGAAGTTGTATTAGGCAAAAAGTAGATTGGTTTTGTCAAGGTTATTTTTCTTAGGGGATAACAGGGGTATTTAAAGCTTCTTACCTAGTTAGATTTGACCAGACAATTCCTGATTGACTGGTTAAAGATTCCATTTCTGCAAGAGCTGAAACTGTAATCAAGTTAAGTCTCAGTTTGGTGATGTGGGGCTTAGTGTAAGCAAATCATTTAGGACCTGTTATCTTGTTTTTAACACCCCTCAAAGTTCAAGAGAGAGAAATGATGTATCATAGTGCTTGGTCCAGGACTCCAGCCCTTTAAAGTAGACATTACATGAGGACTTATATCTAAGTAAAAATAAATCACACCTTTTCTTTTGTTTGACTATGTAGGTTAAATAGTTAATACGTGAATTTCTGGGACTGCCTGCCTCATCTATAAAACTAAATTGCATGTTTAACTCTATTTCTACAACATCCTATTTTTATTTTATTATCTCAGTGTCTCAATTCTGAAAGAACTAATTTAGCACCATGTTTGCACACATCACAGGTTTGTGTTGACTCACTTGTATATTCCTATATTGAACAAATGTATTTTTATATAATGCATTTTAATACATCAAAAATGTATTTTTGATATAATAAATAACATTGTTTAAATATTTAAGCTGTTATGCAAAACTTTAGAACATAAAAATAATACTGTTAATAGTAATAACAAAGTTTTTTTTCAAATCTGGTATCATAGAAGATTAGATAATGTCCATACCAGTTTTGATATCAGATAATTGAAATTTTACTTAAACAGTATTAATATTTTCAAGGATTACTTATTTACCTTATAACATTTATAAAATTTATTCCATAAATATTTCTTCTCACATAGAGAAAGCTTACATTTATTTCTTTTTTTGTGATCTTTAGAAAGAAACATAAATTTGCTGCCTCACCCATTTATTCATTAATTGGTTGATTCTTGCATGTGCTGTGACCAGGAATCAAACCCACAACCTTGGCATCTCAGAATGACACTCTAACCAACTGAGCTACCTAGCCAGGGCAAGCAAGCTTATGTTTAAATGTAAAAAGTTTAGTTAATACTTGAAACATTAAATGTTGTTTTCATGGGTATAATATATTAATATCTATGTGAAGTTAATGGTCTCTATATGAAATGTTTCCAATTTCTGCGGCCTTTATAAATATATCAGTGTTTTTGCAGTTTTCTCTCTCTTCCTTCACTCTAAGACTTTCAAATGCCCTTTTTACTTCTGTAGTGAGTCTGTTATCTTCAGGTACCATCATCGTTTTTCTAATAAAGCCTGCACTTAAATTACGGACTTTATAATAAAGGGCTCACTGTAGTTTTTTTAACTGTTGGAAGCTTTTCTTTTTCATCCTGCTTCCAGATTTTTTTTATTGTTGTTCAATAACAACTGCTCCCATTTTGCCCCCATATGCAGTTGCCCCCTTTTATATTTAAAAGGACTAAATACATCCATCTTGAGACAAATACCATATGATCTCACCTATATAGGGAACTTAATGAGCAAAACAAACAAATGAGTAAAATAGAACCAGAGGCATGTGAACAAGGAGAAGACTGAAAGCAACCAGAGGGGATGGAGACAGGAGTAAGGAGAGAAAGAAGGGGAAAGGTCTAATCAATGAACAGGTATAACTGACCCATGGACTTGGACAGTAGGGTGGGGATTGACTGTGGGAGTGGGTGTTAGGGGCAAGGAAGAGCAATGGGGGATAATTGGGACAACTGTAATAGAACTACAATAAAATAATAAAACAAGAACAGTAAATTAAACTCATAAGTAGTAAAATAAGAAAAATAATTAAGAGCAAAATCTAGTGCAATAAAAAACAATGATACCTTACAGAGATTGAATAGATTTTAAAAGTTGATAAACTTCTGACAAGATAAAGATACAAAAATTTATCTGAAATAGACAATGTCAACTTATCAAATTTGACATAAGGGGAATTAGAAAAAAAATGAAAGCCTTACATTCATGATAGAATTTGAATAGATATTTTAAGATGTTATTAAAGAAATAGAGATGTGCAGATGGCCTCAAGTGTTTGTTGATTCCATCAGATATCAAAGAATGTAGTGTCCTCAGAGGTACAAGACTAACTCCTATTTCTCCAGTCTTTAATTCATTAATACCAAATATTTATTTTATGTATTGGAAACTTGAGGTATATTTTTTTTCCATAAAAACACACTGGTTCATTTGTTAAGAGAATATTTAGGACACTGTTGAGTGCTGGGTGTTTAATGAAGAAAAAGGCTTTGTTCCATTGCTTGATATTTGAAGTAAAATTATATTTGCATATTCTCTTGGAAAAATCTTTCTGCAGAATTCCAGTTTTTCACAGCAGTGGGGGGCGTTCACCCTCACCTGTGACCCCAGCAGCATGCAATGTACTCTGACACCCCCATGGCTGCACCTCCTGCCCCTGTCACAGCAGCAGAGGCCACTCACCCATGTCAGCAGCCTCAGTGGTGCCTGAACGCCTGACCCCACTACCCCAACCACAGCAACGGAGAAGGTGGTGATCACATGCCTGCCACCCCCTCCCTGCAGGGCCGGTAGGGCTCCTAAGATGATGGAGAGGCACCCCCTCCCCCGCCCTCCCCCCCCCCCCCCCCCCCCCGAAGGAAAGCAGCAGGGCTCAGAGAGTTATCAATCCCCAGAAAGACTTATCTCAGTGGGGGAGCTGAACTACTCTGAAGAGACTTTGAGAGTCCCTAGCACCTAGGACAGCAAAAAGCTAGGAGGTAGTTTGTGAGTTACCCCTAATTGGTGTACCTCAAGAACAGAACAACTGCTGAACTGAAGGCATAGGCCTCACACAGAAGGGCACTGGGACTAAGAAACTGAGCTGGAGGCCAGGCACCTGTGAAGAGCACAGCTCAGACCTGGCCCCCAAAACGACAGGAAAGGAAAAAAGTGACACCCAATCTCACTCAGCCTGCCGCAGCCAGGAAGACCAGCAAAACTTGCTTGGCCTGCAGAAAGCCAGCAGGAGGTCTTTTCTTTCTCTCTCTCTCTCTCTCTCTCTCTCTCTCTCCCTCTCTCTCTCTCTCTCTCTTTCTCTTTCTCTCTCTCTCTTTCTCTTTCTCTCTCTCTCTCTCTCTTTCTCTCTCTCTCTCTTCTTTATTTCTTTCTCTTTCTTTCTTTTCTTTCTCCTTCCTTCCTTCCTTCCTTCCTTCCTTCCTTCCTTCCTTTCTTCCTTCCTTCCTTCTTTCCTTCTTTTTTTTCTTTTTCTTTTTTTCCTCCATAAGGGAGACAATAAGACTTGGAGCTATAAAAGGACCAGAGTCAGACACAAAGAGGGGTCATCCCAACAACTGAGAAACAGAGACAAATTTAAATTTGCTATTCAGGAGAACTTGCAAGTTATTTTTATTTCTATTATTATTTTAAATTATTTTTACTTCTTTTATTTTATTAGTATTTTTTATTTCTCCTTTTTCTTTAGTTTTCTTTGTTTAATTGCATTGTTTGACTGTTTCCCCTTGTCTCTCACAGTGTATTTTTAATTTTCCATTTTTACTTCATTTGTGTTCCAATAGCACACTACTCTAGGTATGTACTTTGTATTCTTGTCATTCAGATCACATAGATTCTGTCATATAATTGTTGCTCCATTACTATTGTAAATAATTGTTCCATACAATTGTAGATACTACATAGCACCATTCCCAGATCTTAGCTCATTTCACTGTCTTCCAGAACTTTATTAGTGTAGTGGTTAACTCTAGTCTCTCACAAACTACACCTATTGTCTGTCCTTTACTCTTACTATATTTCGTAATCTGACTTCCCACAAACTCACTGTTTCCTGGATCCAACTCACAATCTTCCCTCCTCCCCCAATGGGAGTCTTATCTTTTTCCCACTCTGTCTAAAAAGTGACTAGTTGGGTGAAAAAACACAGCTAACACTATATGTATCCAAAGGATCTCCTTTCTCTTCTGTACAGGTTGGTACTTTTATTCTTATAGAATACAATACTGTTGTCTTAATTCATTTTGCCTTCCCCTTCCAACTGATCATATAAAAGAATAGGTGGGAGCTGTGAACAACAGTATGCCTGCTGGAAGAGAGAACCCATCAACATAGGAACCACCAAGAGATAATAACAGAAGAAGGTGAGAAGGTGAAGGAGCAAGTGAAAGCCACACTAACCTCTACCCAGGACTAATCTGGAAATACAACTAAACAATGGAGAAATTACCCAGAATGGACAACTGAACAATAGAAAGAGAGAAGCCTCAAAACCTTAGACAGACAGAAGAAGTAGCTTCGACACAACCTGCTTGCACCTGAACAACAGAATACAAGATGTGGTGGGCTGAGTGTCCCTCAGCTAACCAGCTGGAGGGAAGGGCCCATCAAAGAGAGACCCAACAACAATCAAAACCCAAAGATAAACACAGAGCCAACTTAAATGACAGCCCAAGAGAAGCAAGTTCAGGAGATCAAGAAGACTGCACTACTTAATCTCACATGTCCCCTAACATAGAAGGTCACAACATAAACCAAGGGAATCAGAACACATCAATATAAGAAGCAGAGACTAACAAGAAGAGTCTTATAAGCAGTGGGAATACAAAGAAACAAACCCCAAATGAAAGGAAAGAAGGAAGCCTCTGAATGAATGCTAAAAAAAATAGAGGCAAATCAACTATCAGATATTGAGTTCAAAGCAATGGTTATAATGAAGATCAAAGATCTCACAGAGAATTACCAACAACTACAGGGAAACAATGATGAACTCACCACAAAGTATATCAACATGAAAAAGGAAATAGAAACTATCAACAAGGGCCAAGGGGAAATGAAGAATACAATCTCTGAATTGAAGAACACAGTAGAGGAATCAAAAGCAGGGTAGATGACGCAGAGGATCGAATCAGTGAGCTGGAGGACAAGGTAGCAAAAAACACCAGAATGAGCAAGAAAAGGAAAAGAGGCTCAGAAAGAATGAAGAGGGGTTAAGGGAACTGCAGGACAACATGAAACATAATAATATCCATATAGTAGGAATACTAGAAGGAGAAGGAGAGGAGCAAGGGATACAAAACCTGTTTGAAGTAGTAATGATGGAAAACTTCCTTAACTGGATGAGAGAAAAAGTCACACAAATTCGGGAAACACAGAGAGTCCCAAAAAAGAGGAACCCAAAAAGGCCCACTTCAAGACACACCATAATTAAAATGGCAAAATTCCAAGACAAAGAGAGAATCTTAATGGCAGCAAGGGAGAAACAGGAAGTAACATACAAGGCAGCCCTGATAACACTAGTAGCTGACTTTTCAACGGAAATGCTCTAAGACAGAAAGGAATGGCAAGGAATATTACAAGTAATGAAGGCCTGCAACCAAGACTACTCTATTTAGCAAGGCTCTCAGTTAAAATAGAAAGCCAAATAAGGAGTTTCCAGGACAAAAGAAACCTCAGAGAACATTTTTTTGGAATATGACACACTTCTTTTTTCACCAAATTTGGTAGGAAAATGGGGGTGAATCCTGTAGTCTGAATGTAGTTTAACTGGCTTTCTGTGGGGTGGGAGATGGAGCAGGGTCACAGGTTATTAAATATTTTACCACATTTTCTGCTTCAAATTTTTTCCTATTTTCTTCCTCTAAAACCTAGGTGTGTCTTATTGTCCAGTGCATCTTATAGTCCTAAAAATATGGTACCACCTCCAAAGCAGCTCTGCAAGAGATGCTAGGGGTCTAATTCAAGAAAAGGAAAAAAAAAACAGTGAGAGAGAAACACAAGTATGAAAAAATGTTGATGAATAAGTACCTATCAACAATAACATTAAATGTAAATGGTTTAACTGCCATAATCAAAAGACATAGAATAGCTGAATGGATAAGAAACCATGACCCACACCTATACTGCCTACAAGAGACCCACCTGGGAACAAAAGACCTAAACAGACTAAAAATGAAGGGCTAGAAAGAAATATTCCAAGAAAATGGACAGGATAAAAAAAGCCAGGGAAGCAATACTCATATCAGAAAAAATACACTTAAAAGAAGAGTGATAAAAAGGGACCCAGAAGGTCACTTCATAATACTTAAGGGAAGAATACATCAAGAAGACATCAACATTGTAAATATATATATGCACCCAACATAGGAGCACCCACATACATAAAGAAAATCTTGGAAGGCTTTAAGAAAGTTATTGACAGTGACATAATCATACTAGAAGATTTTAACACCCTGCTGTCAAAAATGAATAGATCTTCCAAACAAAATATCTACAAAGATAATGTGGCATTGAACAATGCTCTAGATGAGATGGACTTAACTGATATATAGAATATTTCATCCCAAAGAAGAAAATTACGCATTCTTTTTTATGCACATGGAAAATTTTGAAAGACAGATCACATCATAGGACACAAAAAAAGTCTCAACAAACGCAATAAAATTGAAATCCTATCAATCATTTTCTCTGACCACAAGGGACTGAAACTAGAAACCAACCACAAGGAAAAAACTCAAAAACACTCAAATGCATGGAGATTGAATAGCATGCTATTTAACAATTAATGGGTCAAGAATGAGATTATGGAAGAAATCAAAAAGTTTCTGGAAACAAATGAAAATGAGCTCACAACAATCCAATCTTATGGGACACAGCAAAGACAGTCCTGAGAGGGAAGTTCATAGCAATAGAGGCCTATCTGAAAAAGATAGAAACATTTCAAATAAACACCCTAAACCTACACCTACAAGAATTCAGCAAACAACAACAATGACAGCCCAGAGCAAGTAGAAGGAAAGAAATCACCAAGATCAGAGCAGAAGTAAACAACATAGAGATGGAAAGCACAATTCTAAGGATCAATGAATCCAGGAGCTGCTTCTTTGAAAAGATAAACAAAATTGACAAGCCTTTAAGCAGGCTCATCAAGAAAAAAAGAGAGAGGACCGAAATAAACACCATCAGAAATGAAAGAGGAGGGATTGTAATTCTCTCTGAGAATTTCTGTGATACCACAGAAATACAGAGGATTACAAGAAATTACTACAAAGAACTATATGCCAAGAAATTTAAAAACCTAGGTGAAATGGATAAATTTCTATAAAAATATAGCCTACCAAAACTCAATGAAGGAGCAGAAAGCCTGAACAAACCTGTAATAACTGACAAAACTGAGGCAGTAATCAAAAAAATCCCAACACACAAAAGCCCTGGAACAGGTGGTTTTACAGGAGAATTTACAAAGCATTTAAGGATAAGCCAACCCCTATCTTTCTCAGACTACTTAAAAAAATTCAAGATGGAAGATCCCCAAACTCTTTTTATGAAGCCAGCATCATCCTAATCCCAATACCAGATAAAGACATAACAAAGAAAGAAAACTTCAGGTCAATATTGTTGCTGAAAACAGACACTGAAATCATCAAGAAAACATTGGCAGTCCAAATCCAGCAATACATTAAAAAGATCATATACCATGGTCAAGTGGGATTCATCCCAGGGGTCCAAAGATTGTACACTATTCACAAATCAATAAACATAATACATCATATAAACAAAACAAAAGACAAAAAATGCATGACCATATCAATAGATACAGAAAAAGCATTTGATAATGTACAGCACCCATTTATAATAAAAATCCTCAGTAAAGTGGGAATAGAGGTTACACATCTCAACATAATAAAAGCAATATATGAGAGATTTACAGCTAATATCATACTCAATGGGAAAAACTTAGAGCTTTCCACTAAGATCAGGAGCAAGAAAAGTATGTCCACTTTCACCACTTCTATTCTACATAGTAGTGGAAGTTGTAACCATAGCAATCAGAAAAGAAATATAAATAAAAGGAATCCAAATTGGAAAGGGGGAAGCAAAACTATCATTGTTTGCAGATGACATGATAGCGTACATAGAAAATCCTATAGACTCCACCAAAAAACTACTTGATCTAATAAGTGAATTTGGCAAAAGAGCAGGATACAAAGTCAATATTCAGAAATCAAAGGCATTTTTGTACACCTACAATGAAATATCAGAAATATAAATCAGGAAAAAATCTCATTTGTTATAATGACAGGAAAAATAAAGTACCTAGGAATCAACCTAACCAAGGAGGCAAAAGACCTGTAGTCAGAACACTACACAACACTGAAGAAAGTAATTAAGGAAAACACATAGAAATCGAAGCATGTACCATGCTCATGGATTGAAAGAATTATAATCATCAAATGCCCATACTACCCAAAGCAATTAATAGATGGAACTCAATCCCTATTAAAGTACCAATGACATATTTCACAGATATAGAACAAAACATTTCAGAAATTTATATGGAACCATAAAATGACCCCAATATTTACAGAAATTTTGAGAAAGAAGAGAAAACCAGTAGTGATCACAATATCTGACATCAAACTGTATTACAATGCTATTGCAATCAAAAGAGCCTGGTAATGGCAGAAGAATGGAGCAATGGAACAGGATAAAGAGCCTGGAAATAAACCCAAGTCTCTATGGTCAATTAATATATGACAAAGGGAGGGGAAGAAGGACAAAATATGGTAAAATTAGCCTCTTCAACAAATGGCATTGGAAGATCTAGACAGCTATGTGTAAAAAAAAGAAACTCAATCACCACCTTACACCATACACAAAATAAATTCAAGGTGGATAAAAAATTTTAATATAAGTTGTACACCATAAAAGTCTTAGAGGAACACTCAGACATTTCATGCAGCACTATTTTCACCGATATGTTCTGTAGAGCAAGGGACATAAAGAAAAACAAATACGATCTCATCCAATTAAAAAGTTTTTCCACAGCTGAGAAACCAGAATTAAAATGAAAAGAGAAGTAACTATACTGGAAAATGTATTTGACAATGGTACCTTGGACAAGGGTTTAATCTCCAAAATGTATAAAGAACTGACATGACTCAACTCCAGTAAGACAAACAACCCAGTTAAAAAATGGGCAAAAGGTTTGAAGAGACACTTCTCTAGGGAGAACATACAGAGGGCCCAGAGAATATGAAAAGATGTTCAGCATCACTAGCCATCAGAGAGATGCAAATTAAAACCACAGTGAGATACCACTTCACACCTGTAAGAATGGCCATCATAAACAAATCAACAAACAAGTGTTGGAGAGGTTGTGTAGAAGATGGAACCCTAGTACACTGTTGTTGGGATTGCAGACTGGTGCAGCTATTATGGAAACCAGTATGGAATTTCCTCAGAAAACTAAAATTGGAACTGCCTTTTGACCCAGCAATTTCGCTGCTGGGATTATTTCCTAAGAACCCTGAAACATCAATCCACAAGAACCTATGCATGCCAATGTTCACAGCAGCACAATTTACAATAACTGAGTTCTGGAAGCCACTTAAGTGCCCATCAGTAAATGAATGGATCTAATAACTGTGGTACATTTACACAATGGAATACATGCAGCAGAAAGATAGAAGGAGCTCCTACCCTTTGTGACAGCATGGATGGATCTGGAGAGCATTATGCTAAGTGAAATAAGCCAGGCTGTAAGGGAGAAATACCATATGATCTTGCCTTACCTGGAACCCAATCAACAAAACAAACAAGCAAGCAAAATATAACCAGAGTCACTGAAATTAAGAACAATCTGATAGTAACTAGAGGGGAGGTGGGATGGCATAATGGAGGGAAGTGGGGTAGGGTTTTCAAGAACAACTACAAAGTTCACATGGACAAAATGAAGAGTGGGTGGAAGCAAGGGAGTGAGGTGGGGATGGCTGGGGTGGGGGGAGTATTAGGAGAGTAAATGCAGACAACTGTAATTAAAGAACAATAAAATAATTTTAAAAATCTTTCAGAAATGATGGTGAAATAAACACATTAAAAAAAGAAAAAAGAAAGAGCCATGAGTAAGCTAAAAGTGATGCTACTTTCATTCTTTTTCTTAATCAGAATCCTACTGGCTTTAGTTTGCAAATGGCAGAGAATATTTATAGTAAGAGTTTTCATTGACTGAGGGCATTGTAAGTACTGGCACTATATAGGCATTTTTCTACAAATAACTCATTTAATTCTCAAATTAAGAGTTAAAATAATCTTTTTCCATGTGAGGAAAGTGAGACTTTGGAGAGGCTAATTATTCATGATCACTCAACTAAAACTGGCAAAGGTGGGATTCTATTTTCAGTCTGTCCACCAAGAGAATTAATACTGTTTAGCCCATGAAAAAGATTCAGATGAAAGAATGGCTTCATTATAGATGCAAATGTTTTAAAAAATTACATTATGGTCACATGAATACAGAAAGGATGTACACTAAATAAAATTAGTACTTATTGGACAATTTGAAAGAAAAATTTTTAATTGTCATACTGACTTAAAACAATATAAGCATATTCTATTACCCATGCCTTTTATTTTTGTGTTTCTGATGCTTTGGCAGCTGAAGTTTTGCTAACCCTGGAGGGACTACCCTATCTATGGCTAACCATTTCCTAGAAGTAGTGATTTACTTATTAATATGCCTTTCAAATGCAAACCAACCAACCCAGAGCCTACACCCCCAACAACCTGTTCTATAGGCTGTCACACTCCAGGACATCATCTACTGCAGTAATCACCACAGGGCCAGGTACCAGACAAGTAGAAACAACCTTCCCTGAGCCTACTGAAATTACTGAAAATAGTTGTTTCTAAATCTTCTTACTTTTCCTCTCACATTTTCTCCCACAGATTCCACACAAAAAAAGGCTCTTTCTCACCTTTACTCCCATAACCTCTTGACTTACTCTGATGCTCCTCCTGCATGGCCCTACACAGCATAGCACACCACCATCTCCTGGGACCTGGAGTAGAAAATGTCTGTTCAATAGCAATTGTCTCCTGATGTCTAGACCTTAGCAAAACTGATAATAAAATGTGCATTTTTAAATATATACCTGAACTTCTCAGATAGCTTTGTTCCTAGAAAGCTATCTCCTCCCCTCATCCAAACATAATTGAAAAAATAGAAAACATTTCTCCTGAAATCATAATTAAATCATGAATTAAATGGTTATGTTTCTGAAAGAAGTAGAATGGAATAAACACTGCTTTAGAATAAAAAATGTCATGACTCAATATTTTTTAAAGATTTTCCTACATAGATAAGGAATGTGTAAATTATATATCATAAATACATAGATTTAGATTTTTATTTCATTAGATATCTTTAAGCTTTGTAAAAGTAAATATTTTAGGAGAAAACAAAAGTACTCTAAAGAAGCTTTCATTCTATTGAATAGCTTAGGGTTACTAATTTATTATATGTCTTTCAGTGAATGCTTTTTGTATTATTTTGTGTTCAATGTAAATTTAACCAGGCAGTAATATTACACAAAGAACAGAAAGTAATCTTCCTCTGTGTGCAGAACCTTTTTTTTTTTCTTAGAGAAAGTGGTGTTTAGGTGTTTCCACACACAAAATGTGTGTCCTTTTGAGAAATTTAATAAAAAGCTAGAATTAAAAACAGAACATTTGTATGTGTTTTTATATTGTACTATTAAATGTTTCACTGTTCTGATAAAGACAAAGTTTGAGGTGTTTTCTAATACTACTTTAATAGTAATTTCAATCTAATGTATAAATAGTAGTGCTATGATGTGATTTACATATCAATACGGTTTTATTAATTTCTATCAAATCACAAAAGCTAACCAAGCCCTCTAATTTCTACTTTAATGCATTAACTAATTTGTTTGCAAATATCTTCTCAAAATTTACAAATATAACTTATTCTGCAGAACATCAAGACGAGTTGAAATTTTTAGAAAATTAAACAATATTCAGAATATTCTAGTTTTCATCAACATGTTTAGGTCAATTGGAATTTTATTAATAGATATATTAACAATTAAATTCTAAAGAATTTAAAAAGAGTAAGGCAGCAAAGCTATTTTTGTTTGCTGGTTGAGAGCTTTTGTTTTTCCTCTCCCTAGCCACATTAAATCTGAGTATTCAAAAAGCTCAATTTAATGGTCCTGTATTGACTGGCATCCAAAGAAAAACTGCTTTTCTTCTAAATATCCATGACATAACTGTATGTCTAATAGGAAGACCTGCAAAGTACCATTTTCTGTTGTATCCAGAAAGTCTGCACTGTGCCTCCCAAAATTAAATCTGCAATTTATATTTCTTTTGGCTGAAACTTTGAAATGGATGTCCCCAAAGTATATTATTTTTTATAAGAGGTTCTTGCAACTATGCCTTCCATTCTCTTTTGAGCAGTCTTTCTGTCTTGGGCTAGACTGTTAGAGAGGACCCTGTCACATTTTTTGGTCGTTAAAATGTAGAAACAACCTCCCCTTGGATGGATTTGTCTCATTTTGAAAAATTGCCGCAGAAATCCACAGCCTGCCAAGCTGACAGATTCTAAGCCCAAAGCTGGAGGGCAGCCAGTCATCAATGGCACATTCCAAACCTCTGAGTCAGCAGGCAATTCCATGCCATTCTCTTATGTGAGCAAAGCATCTCATGCCTTGGAATCATTGCTAGCCAAAGGCTAAACCTGTTTTTGAAACTAAAACTTTTATGTAGTGGTCTTATAACCTAAAGTGGAAAATATAGGAAAATTGTAAATTCTGAAAAGTTCTAATACTGGGGATGATTTCTTCTGAAGTTTGGTGGATTTAAGCCTCCACAGTTTTTAGAGAGAGAAAGAAAACTATGAATAATTTTTTGGCTTGAGTTGTAAAACACAGGTTCTGACCCCTTGTCATCATTAAAGATCCCAGGGGCTCTTTTGAAAAGACTTAGAGGGATTAACCTTTCTGTTCTGGCTAAATTCCTAATTGGATAATTGCATTCTGCCTCCCTAAATTATCTCTGTAACTCCAATTGGATATGGAATTTTCACTTCCTGTCATAAAGAATTGTAGGGTGTTACAAAATTTCACCCCAGGGGTGATACCAATTAAGTCGTTAGTGAGGTGAAATCTATACATAGTCGTCTTTCTTTTTTTCTCTCCCTCACCTACCTCTTTATTTGGACTTGAAAGTGTGTGGAAATCATTCTATCATTTGCAATGAAAAGGGATGTCATAAATTAGTAACACTGCATATTGCCACATTATTTCTAAAAATATAACAGTGGCAGTCAATAACTGATAAGCATTTGCAGAAAGCACTATCATTTTAAAGAGAACTAAAGTGCATTGCTTAAAATGCCATAGTCCAAACCCAGGGCCATGATGAAAAGGAAATATAAAAAAAATTTTATGTGAGTTCAGAGATTGCGGTTTTTTTACTGGACAAAATGAGTTGTGGGTAGCTTTGTGAGATTGGGTGTCTCATACCTTATGGTAAGTCAGCTCAGTATTCATAGAAACACTTAGGCCCAGGAATAGGCCCAAGGGGAATCAATATGTCTCCTGAATGTGGATGCAGGCATTAACAATGGGCACATTATACATACACTTAATTTGGAAAGTGAAAGTCACACATCAGTCTCTTCAGCTGTATTTATTCACGATGAAAATCATTATCCATAGAATAAACTATAAACCTAAAATGCAGCCCCACCAGCATCAGGCATATGTTTACCCTGAGTGGCAGAAAACATTAATAATAAGCTTATTTAAATTATTTGACTTTTCAAAAATTTTATTTTAACTCAGTCAAGAAAATGTTTTTAGTTCAACTATATTTTTATTCTCTATGTATACTATCTCATTCAAAGTTATTTTTATAAGAACAGTTATTTTCAGAGTTTTATAATAAGAAATATGGACCAACTCTTCAGAAACAGAGAAGTGGAGATACTGAATGCTAGATTTAGGAGTAATATCCAAGTCCATCCTCTCATGATCTAACAGTTACATTTTGGACTAGATGAAATTTGTCATCCACCCATGAAATTCAGAAATAAATGGAGTAAATAAAAAACCATTACCAAACTGAAATACCCTGTAGACCAAAAGTGGATTTATCTGATATAGAAATGAAGAGCTCTCTGTGCATTCTACCTTATCCACATTACAAATCCATCCTCATTTTATGACAATGCAATAAGAAATGAATAACCAAATGGCTGTAAGCAAAGGGCTTTAATAAGCCATTTCCATATTTGAAAGTACATTTCAAAAATAATGCCTTTGTATTATTAGATCACATTTTATTTTGCTTTCTTGGTATATAATAAATACAAAGATTTTTAAATATTAAATGCAGTTTAATAAACATTAATTACACTAATCTCTCTGACACAATAGAAACCATCTGATATGAGTAGCTTTAGTATTTTCCATTAACCACAACATCTTTGTTTAACTTGACCTTCTCTGTTTTCCTGTTTCTTATCTCTGAGAAGGCAAGAAGTGCCTTTTGCTGAGGCCAAACTCATTCCAGTGGGTGCCTTATAATCTAAGATTTATCTAAGAACACCCCAAAGGTAGCTACTAAAATTACAATTGGTGAAGACCCTGTTTTTTTCCATAAATTATTACCACAGAAGATGCCATTTGTCCCCTACTAATATATACATTTTTCACTTGTTAGAATTTGCATTTTACCATTTAAAAATTAATTTGCTATTTTTTAAAATTTCTTTTTAATGAATTTGTCGGGGTGACATTGGTTAATAAAATTATATAGGTTTCAGATATATGATTCTATAATACACCTTCTGGAAATTTCACTGTGTGTTCACCTCAAGTCAAATTTCCATCCATTACTATTTATCCCCATTTTACCCTCTTTTACCTCCCCTCACCCCTCTTTCCCTCTGGTAGTCACGATACTGTCTTCTGTGTCTATGAGTTATTTTTGTCTTCTTTGCTTAATCCCTTCACCTTTTTCGCCAAGTCCCAGTCCCATTCCTTTCTGACAACTGTTAGTCTGTTCTCCATATCTGTGTCTGTTTCTATTTTGTTAGTTTACTTTGTTTATTAGATTTCACATATAAGTAAGATAACATTGTACTTGTCTTTCTTTGACTGGCTTATTTCGCTTACCATAGTACTCTGCAGGTCCAATCTTTATTTCTGTGTATTAGGAAGATCCTGTTTTAAGACCTCTTCAGTTCCTACTTCAAATAAATTTTTAAATATTTTTGATGAAGATATTTCACTAATTACAACATTTATACTAGATATGCATTGAACCCAAATCTCTCCACCATACCTGCCTGGATATCTTTCAAAACCATGTCACATATGTAGTTGAGATTTGGATAGTATTTTTAAGGGAGTTTTTATTTATAAATTTAAGTGCTGATTAGATCTATCTGTACAGTGACTTTCAGACCTGCTGGTTTTGAGACAAACATTGCATTTTCTCATTGGCCTTGAACCATTCAGCAAGTGATCACTCATAGTTTAGAAAATTCACTTCAAATTTTCAGTCATTAAAGTGAATTTACCCACCAAAGAGTCAGCTGATAACACTAGAAATGATCATTTTAAGTTCATAACAGTTCTTTAATTTCTTTTTTTCCAACCCTGCTTAAAATAAGCATATTGTAAAAATTTCAGCCATAAATTTCATCTATTCATCTACTCATCAAGAGCTTATTTAACAATTGCTAGAGGAAATGTTTTAAAAAATTAAAAAGACATTTATAATAGTGTAATTATTTTAGAGGAGGTAAAACAAGACCTTTTTCTGGTTACACTGGCTAACAGGCATATCTATTCCTCCAACCTTGTTAATTCTTTAAACTTTTCACCCAGGAAAAAATATTCTTCTTTAGTAACAAGAATAAATAGCGTGGTTACACACATACCCCCACACCCATATATAAATGCACTTATATATTTATTAGTGATCATGTAATTTACTAAGCAGTTTTCTAAATTTAATTCCATTCCATCATTATTTTAGAAAATATATAATGTAGAATAGTTTGAAAACAATAAGAGAACAAAAAGGTATTGACCACTTGCTTTCCATACCCCCTGTGGTTGGGGATCCAAAATGTACTAATTAAAGCATGAGCTGGTTATGCCTCTTCCCTTTTCCCTCTGGTCACTGTTACTTTGTTCCTTATTTCCATAGAGAGGAAAGAGGGATAATGGAGGAAAGTAGGGGAAGGGTCTAGTCAAGGGACATGTATAAAGGACCTATAGACGTGGACAAGAGGGTGGGCACTGACTGAGGGAGCAGGGGGTGGGCAGGGCAGGAGAGAACAGGGAAAAAATTGAAACAACTGTAATTGGACAACAAAAACAAAACAAAAAAAAACAAACAAACATGAGCTGGTCAAACTAAGTGACAGGTATTACTGTGAAAATACTATCTGAACCACTAGGTAACAGCCTGTTAGTCAGTAAAGCAGTTGTGTTAAGTAGTAAGTAAGCATTTACTACCTCTCCAAATTACTCCACTGAGAGTTTCAATTTATTGCCAGACCACTTAACTGATTCAAGAATCCACCCGCTATTGTACCAATATTGTACCGGCTACCTCAAAATACATACACACCCACACAAACAGTTTTGGGCACATAGATGTATGAGAATAAAATTTTTGTGACTCATTGTTATATTATTATCACCAAGTTATAACATCAACCAAAATATGTGAGCAGCACATAATAGTGCTGAGAGTTAGTGAGACTTAATAAGATAATAATAATCTTATCAATAAAATATTATTACAATTATCAAAATACTTGAATAGTAATATACAATTAGCATAGGATACACTTCTGACAGAAGCACAGAACTAGGGTACGATACAAGCACAGACTGAAGACTAGTAAAGTCAGTACTAGTAAAGTCATTGTCCTCACCTTTCTTTCTGCTGCTCTCTGCTGTATTCCTGGTAAACAGATGAAAGCAGGAATTTCATGGCTAAAGAAAACAACATTAAAATGAAAAGAGAACCAACTATATGTGAAAACATACTTGCCAATGATACATCAGACAAGGGTTTATGCTCCAAAATGTATAAAGCACTCACACGACTCCACTCTAGGAATACCAAAAAAACAATTAAAAAACAGTCAAAAGACTTGAACAGACACTTCTCCAAGGAGGACATGTTACAGAACAGGCCCGGGGAGGAGGTAACAATAAACTATTACCAAAAGGACCCGACTTTTTTTCTCTAGGGATTCCTTCCCTGTACTAGGTTCACTTTGGAACCCAGGAAAGCTATCTCTCAATGCCAGAGATTGGAGAAAAGGAACAGAATTATTTATTTAAAAGTTATACAGACTTAGAGTAATGACTTAATATCTTCATCAAAATACTAAAGTCCTTTAGAATACCCACAGACATACACAGTCCTTCCTTCTCCCTCTGCCCAGTCTGAGGTACCATATCTTAAGAAAATAAGTAGAAGTCCATGGCTCAGGCTCCCGGAGCCATCAGCTGTGTCGCCACCACAATCTCCAGTTAATCTAAAGCCATGTGGCACCTTCTCATGGCCCACCAGCAAGAGTCCTTTCACCCCTTTTCTTCCAGGCAAATTCTCTCCTGCTTCCTAAGCCATGTGGCAAAAGGGAGCACCCCAAAGCCACATGGTCCCAACTCCTACGCTGCACCTGGGTTTAAATCCCTGCACCAGTCTTCCTCTGCAGCCCCATTTCCAACTCCTCCCACAATCAGTTACACCTGCCAGCATTCCCATATTCTCCAGCTTTGCTGGGCTGCCATAGTAAGTAAGTCCCAGCAGGCATGGCCCATGCTGTGGAGACAATCATCTCCAAGCTTTCACACAGGTGCTCTAACCAGGGGGAGTTGCCTCCCAGTTACATCTTGGGTGGAAGTAACTTCCATCCCCCGACTCAAAGAATGGTCACAGCCATTTAACCTATCTATGAAACAAGTTAAAGGCTACAGATATGTTAAATGACAATGCCAGAAGTTAGCTGCAAAACTGTTGCTATACAAAACAGCTCTCAATGGCCCTGATCCATGTGTCCCATCCTCCAGCTCAGACTGGTGGGGGTGAGGGCATCATATATATTTTTTTTCTCTAAAGTTTCCTGAAAACCCTGAGTTCTGGACCCCATTAAAAATCCCTATTTGGGGACCCCTCTTGGCTGCACCCTGTTATAGACATACAGAGGGCCCAGAGACATAGGAAAAGATGCTCAGCATAACTAGCCATCAAAGAGATGCAAATTAAAACCACAATGAGATACCACTTTATACCTGTGAGAATGGCCATCTTAAATCAACAAAAAAGAAGTGTTAGAGAGGTTGTGGAGAAAAGGGAACCCTAGTACACTGTTGGTGAGAATGTAGACTGGTGCAACCACTGTGGAAAACAGTATGAAATTTCCTCAGAAAACTAAAAATGGAACTGCCTTTTTGACCAAACAATTTCACTGCTTTGAGTATATCCTAAGAGCCCCAAAACACCAATCCAAAAGAACTTATGCACCCCAATGTTCACAGCAGCACAATTAACAATAGCAAAGGGCTGGAAGCAACCTAGGTGCCCATCAGTAAATGAATGGATCAAAAAAATATGGTACATTTGTCACAGGTGAGCACAAGTAACCAGGTTCTTGGTGATTGGGACAAAGAATTGAACTGAACACCCAGAGTTTATAGCAGAGAACATGGGAGCAGGCCACCTCCAAGCAGAGATTGACCTCACGGGCTGGAAAGACTCTATTTTTATAGGGCAAATCCTTTCTCGCTAATTTTGGTGGGCTTTTACTGCACACGTACAAGTAGTTATATTACTTTAAAGCTACTGCACATGTGGTCTCCCATGATTTTCCCTGGTTGGCCACCACAATGCTGTCAAATTGATCTCCCCTTCTCCTGGGGTCCTCCTGTACTAGGTCCACCTTTCCCTTCACCAGGAAATTATAGCTCTCCATGTTAGAGATTGGTGAAAAGGAAAGGAGTTATTTATTCAAGTTACACAGACTAAGAGTAATGACTTAATGTCTTCATCAAAATCCCAAAGTCCCTTAAAACACCCACAAACACACACAGTCCTTCCTTCCCCCCTTTGCCAAGTCTGGGGTACCATATCTCAGGAAAAAAAAAGTAGAAGTCTGTGGCTCAGGCAGCCCCCAGTTCTTCCCAGTAATCTGTGCTCGGCTGGGAGGCCTCCCTTGGTTCCCAGAACCATCAGCTGTGTCACCAGGATCTCCAGCTAAAGCCGCGTGTTGGTGCTCTTCTAAAGCTGTGTGGTGGTTCTCTGCTAAAGCTGTATGGTGGTTCTTCTGATGGCTGGGGGGGGGGGGTCCCCACTCTGCCAAAAGTGCTTGGTTCTCCTCACTGCCACAGCCGCATGGTCCTACCTTCAATGCCTGCTGAAACTGGGTTTAAACCCCACTCCAATCTTCCTCTGCAGCCCCATTTCTGACTCCTCCCACAATCAGCTACACTTGCCAGCACTCCCAAATCCTTCCAGCTTTACTAGGCTGCCATCATGAGTCCGGGCAGGGATGACCCCATGTTGTGGAGCCAATCATCTCCAAGCTCTCACGCAGGCACTTTAATTAGCGGGAGTTGCCTCCCAGTTACATCTTGGGGGGGAAGTTCCTTCCATCCTCTTGGCTCAGAGCATGGCCACAGCTATTTAACATATCTTTGCAACCAGTTAAAGGTTATAGATGTATTAAATGACCACACCAGAGGTTAGCTGCAAAGCTGTTGCTATGCAAAACAGCTCTTAGTAGCCCTGCTCCATGTGTCCCTTCCCTCAACTCACACCTGTGGTGGAGGGTCAGGACATCCTATGTATCTTTCTAATATTTCCTGGACACCTTGAGTTGTGGACCCCATTACAAATCCTTCTTTTGGGAGCCCCCTGGCTGCACCCTCCAATACATTTATACAATGGAATTTTATGCAACAGAGGGAAAGAAGGAGCTCCTACCCTTTGTGACAGCATGGATGGAACTGGAAAGTATTATGTTAAGTGAAATAAGCCAGGCGGTGAGGGACAAATACCATATGATCTCACCTTTAACTGGAATATAATCAACAAAAGAAATAAGCAAACAAAATATAACCAAAGACATTGAAATTAAGAACAATTTAACAATAGCCAGAGGAGAGCTGGAGGAAACAGTGTGGGGAAGGGTTTTTAGGAACTATTATAAATGACACATTTATAATAGTGGAGAAAACCAAGGGGGTGGGTGGAAGCAGGGGAGGGAGGTGGGATTGGCTGGTGTTGGGGGAAGTGGTGGGGGGGAAATGCAGACAACTGCAATTGAACAACAATAACACAATTTAAAAAAAAAGATGAAAGCAGGGATTTGTGCATCAAGGCACTTGTTCTTGACTGACTTGATCTAGGCCTAGAGGGCAAGGGGATAGCAGGAGAAATTAGCAAGGTAGACCATCTGCTGCACTGGCTGCCGGAGTTGCAGAGAACACCTGAAGCACTCTTATGAAATCATGGTTTAAAATAATATCTTGACAATATGCTTTCACAATTTTATTGATATTGAATTAAAATAATCAATTAATTTTAGGGTGCATTACTTTAGAACTGAATGGGTAAGTATAGTGGAAGCAGGAAAAGAGTGCCTAATAGATAAATTTATATTTTTTCTACCTAAGGCTATGTGGCATCTTGTCTTTGAATTTACTAGAAAAATATGTTGACAATTCTGTATTTTTAAAATACAAATGTTTTATTTCCTAAGAGTAGACAAAATTTAGATTGGAAAATTATAATGTTACTATTAAACTGCTAGCCCTAAAGTACCACTTTATGGAATGTTAAGGGTTATATGTAAGCCTCTAATATTATAAAAAGGCCAACAGATCTAAATCAATAAGCACCTGAGATAAAACTTATTGTATTCAGTTCACATTAAGTAACTAACAGGGTTTAAAGCATGCACATATGTTTATCTGTTGCTGGATAATAACTGCAAAATGTGTGGTGACAAATGTCTTCCATTCTACTTAAGATTCTTTTGCTTTATTTGTGCTTTCTTGCCTTGTATCTACTTCAGGTGAGTGGATGTAAGCCTGTTTAAATGTAGAGATGTGAATTTTTTAAATATTTTGTTTAAGCACTAACTGTGAAAAATGATTTCCTGTCTTTATAAGAGAGATTGTTTTCCATTCATTCTTTGTCATTCTTTTATAAATCTTACTTGGCAAAATCACTGATATAAAAGAAAGTTGATGATGTAAGGGCTGTAGGAACAGTCTAAATCCTTTATACAAGCTAATCTAAAAGAAGCAGTTTTTGCCTATAAGAAGATAAAAGAGAACAAAAATGTGAATGAAAATAGAGTCTTTCTATTAATGCAAAGAAGAGAGACAGTGCAGAGATGGTGTGAAGATATTTATTGTGTTTTCTGTATTGAAGAGATGAAATAGTTATAGAAGAGTAAAGGATGCAGAAAGAGGAATTAGAAAAAAAGAAAAGAGAGAACTTGGAAGTGCTGAAGCAGTGCTGAGAGCTAGGAGAATGGAAAAAAAGAAATGCACAGGCAAGAATTACTAAATGAGTGAGTTGGCTAATACCTCATCCACCTTTGCAAGCCTCCACCCACCTGTCACCTCCCTGTGGCCCCAAAATGCCTGAATTGGCAGTGTGCTAATTTGTCCTGGCTCTAGATTCCCTTCCCTTCACAACTTGTCTGTAAAAAGCTTCAGGGAGTCCCTACCATCCCTGCTTCTTTTAATAAATCTCCTCTATTTATAAGGTGCAAAGGTAACAAAGTGCCAGAATCAATATTCTTTTCTCGTTAGCACAAACATCAATTCAGCTTCAATGAGTAGTTGCTTATAAGATGCTTATTGACTGCATAAATAATTTGTGGAAGCCCATAGAAATCAGGGAAATAGCCTATGTCTGGCCACAGAAAGATACACATCTTCAAGAAAAGCCAAGCTAAGTGCATTTTGCTAAACAAAAATATTACTGGTTTTTGAAGCTCCATGTTCACACCAATATGGTAAATGCCTATAAGTTCAACCAGTGAAAGGAGCCAACCTCAGCTGCTTGATAAAGATGAAGCAAAAAAACAAAAACAAACAAACAAACAAACAAAAAAAAACAAGAGTAATAGGATCTTGGGTAGCCTTTAAAAACTTTTCTAATTTTCTCAGTTTCCAAATTTTCTCTAATGAGTCTGTGTGTGACATGTGATTTTTTTCTAAATTAGTGTTTGTGAGGAAAGGGTGGCAATGAAAGCAGACTGCTTTTCCTGATTCTTCTTGCATGCACCCTTCTCTCTCACCTTCGTCCTGAAACAGTGGCCCCACTCTGAAGCAAGCCCCTGAGTTGCCTGGAGAGCTTGTTATAACAAACACATATTATTGTGCCCCATACCAAGAGTTTCTGAGTTAACATCTCTGGGATGGAGCCTGAGAGTCTGTATTCCTAAAAAGTTATCCAGTGCAGTGGCTCAGAAGACAGCACTTTGAGAATTACTGGCCTACAAGAAAGCATTATAGGCATGTGATGGTCTCAATTACAGCTGATGTTAGTTCAATTCTCAACATGATGTAGGCCTCAAGCCTTAATTAGAAGAGCAGAGACTGGGTGGCATATCTAGTGTTCAAACGAGGGTAATGAAACTTGGGGCCATTGTTGACCTTGGATGGGAACAGTATCATCAGGTTGGCCTTGGTTAGGAATACTGTCATAAGATTGGCCTGGGTAGGATAGAGATGACAATCATTTAGATACTGAGGCAATAAAAAGTTAAAATCAGTTAAAATTCTACCCACAGAGTATCTAAATTTGATTGTGGTTGGTTCTCTAGGGGAGAAGAAATGAATGCTGCTTACCAAAGAGAATCAGAATAGACTTTCCATCTGTTCTTACCACATGATCTTTCACACATAGATTGTCTGTTTTCCATGTGCTTTGGCTCCACAAACTCTCATCTGCTCAGGTCATCAATGCTGCATTTGTCTCCTTTCTCTCCTTTCACATGAGGTTTCCCCTATTCACCAGGCATTTCCTAGAAGCATACCAACATGCTGTCATATTCCCTGTCTCCAAAAAAAATAAGCAACACCTTCTTTGACCTCATATCTCCTTTACCAGCTGCCACATTCTCTGCTCCCCTTTAGAGAAAATACTTAAATATACTAGAAGTGACTCTTTCCTACTCAAGACCGCCTCCTTCAGGGGACATTCCAGGCCTTTCTTGAGCTATCATTCCCAGCACCAATCAGACATTAACAATAATAACACTGGCTAACATGTATATTTCCATTTAATCCACACAACAACCTCTGAAAGGAGACATTGCTAGTGTATCCATTTCATCAATGGATACAGTGAGATCTCTAAAGGTCACATAGCTAGTCAGTAGTGAAACTCACCCATGAACCAGCTCCTTTGATGTCAGCTCTTAGCCAGTTCCCTCTTCCTCTCCCCTTCCTGGACCTTTCAGTCTCACTCACCCTTAGGGCTCAGGCTACACTTCACTACTTCAAGGAGGTCTTCTCCAGGACAGAAGTGCTTCCCTGTCCTTATAACACTTTTCCTGCCCTATCTGGTGTGGTTTAGTTGGTTGGAGCATCATCCTGTAGTTGAAAGGTTGTGGGTTCAATTCTGGTCATGGGGCATACCTACTTTCTGAGTTCATTTCCCAGTCAGGGTGCATACCACCCTCCTATCCAGGAGGATGTGGGACACGACCAATGGACATTTCTCTCTCACATCCATAATTCTCTCTCCCTTTTCCTCCCTCTCTAAAAGCAATGAAAAATCTCCTCAGGTGAGGATTTAAAAAGCAAAAAACCTGAAAAACAAAATACTGTTCCCCACATAAGACCATCTCAACTACTTCAAGTACTTGTTCAAATGTCTCCTTTCCTACTTTTTCTTTTTCCTCACTCTACTCCAACTTTCTTGGTATTTTTTATACCATGTATGCTTCTATCTCAAGGTCTTTATCCTTCCCATTCTACACATATGTAGGCTGCTTTCTCCCTGGCTTCATTTGCCTTCATTCTGTGGTCATCTTCTCAGAGAGAACTTTTCTGACCAGTGTGACTAAACACACCCTGCAATTCCATAAAGCTCTCTTTTGCCATGCTTTTGTACATGATTGTGTCACTTGATATACTTAATGTATATATGTTTTTAAAAAATCTTTACAGTTTTTGGGCAGAGTAAGTGTAAAAAATGTTTGTTGAATGGATGGTTGGACCTCAACAAAAGGAATATCTTACACCAGTAATATAGATTGAATATAACTTATAAACAGGCGGAAGACACATGCCAAACTAAGTTAATTTCAGGGACTCAGAATAATAAACTTCATTTTTAAAATTTCCAATGTAAATACTTGTTTTAGGTAAAATAATGTTTATAGTAACTAGAAATCCATGCTTATGTGTATCCATATATTAACTATAGATAAAATACATTTTATTTCAACACTGCCTACCTCATCAACTTATTTTATATCACCATCCACCCAAAACTTTACTACACTAGAAACATCCCAATTCTGAAAATTTTCCTTTCTGTCTCCAGTGAACACACACATGCACACCACATTGCATTCCTATCTCCTATGGGCTAAACCCTATCTTTTATGATAGTTCCCTGTATCATATAACCACTCTCTGTCCTCTCCATTCACAAGAAGTTCCAGCCAGATGTCAATTATAATGTGATTATTCTTAATTGGTTAATGAACTTGGAGCAAGAAGAAAATGCTTTGAATCCACAAGGCCAAGACAGTCATATTGAGAGTCAAAGCCAAAGAAAAGACTCTAGCAAACAGAAAGCCCATTCATCACAGTAAGAATTAGACCCTGGGGTCTGCAGAGAGAAGGTGAATCACAAATACTGAATTGCACAGGTCAATGATAGATATTATTAAAGCTGTCTTTCCTTTCTGGAAGCCTCTCTTTCTAAAGCCAAGTCTGGGGTTCCTTAGGGTCATCTACTGCTTGACATTTTGCAGTTATCTACTTACATTTTCCTCTCCCTTATTGATTGGAGAGCAAGCCTAGGGTACCATATAATCCATTACTCTAGGACATGTGTATATAATGCCTGTCAATCTGTAGACATTTATATATATTATACTAATTACTGAATAAATGAATGTTTTTCTTATTTTAAAGATTTACAGTCTTTAAATTGTACTTTAAATTGATTTCTAAAATATTATATTTGAGAAAGCATATTATTTTGGTTTTATAATCCCATAAAACTTATAAAAATATGCATTTAAGTACCTTGATAATGGCCTAATCCCAGTGTGTGTATCTGATATTGAAGTGACATATTTCAAGGATTGTCTGTGGATGTTCATGTTTGTTCACAAATCCCATTACTCAAAACAGAATACACCCTTTGCAGTCAGTTTTGCCTTGTGTGCTCCAATACAGCAGCAACAAGTGCAGTGGCAAAAGCATTGCAAGGTTCATGTAGATTTATAGGCTTTCATTTTGCAGCTAAGGGTTCATACTGCAGTTCTTTTTTTATCTTTGGGAGAGAGGTGAAATAACATTGATACCATAAGCCCATAGCATAGTTTCAAAAGCAAAGCTGGAGGCATATATAATAATTATTAACAAGAACAGTGAATTTTAGTATTGGAACAGATTCAACTTGGCAACATGGCTATTCTCTGGTTTGGTCAATAGAATAAAGTGGGATTGTTGGCAAAAGCATATGATGAGGTCATAGTGCTCCTTATTATCCTATCCCAATTTTGTAAATGAAGTCTTGATTATTTGACAGTTTCTTAGTAATGGTATCATCATTATTACCTATTGAAAAGTATGGAAAAATGTAGTTGTTCCCAATTCTAATTATTATGATCGTTCTGTTCTTGTTTCTAAATATAAGACTATACAACTACCAGATGGTCACAAACGGTGAGGCATTGTGGTGAAGGTGGATGAACAGCACTCAAATCCTAGTTCTGCCACTGATGGGCTGCATGTGGCATATAGGCTGCCTGTCACTATGCCTGAAAAACCATTACTCCAAAGTTAACTGGCAAGTTCCTTGTCATCATTTAAGTTGAATTCAAGTATACAAGTATATCCTCTCTATAGAACTTTCTTGATGTCCCAGGAACTTTGGTGCTCCCTGCTCTCTATTCACACAATAATTTTTCATTCACTTTATTAAAGCACGTTTTATTTAATTGGCATTTTCTCTTCTATTTTCCGCTAGACATTGCTTATTGTAAATGCTTGACTCATTCTATATCTTAGAGAGAAGTAATACATAAGTTTGAAAAAAAAGCTTGGAGGCAGATTGTGGAGTCTAGCTTGTTGTAATGTGTTTGCAATTTTTTTTAATTCCATTAATAAAAATATTTTTATTGGCCCTGGCTAGTGTGGCTCAGTAGGTTGAGTGCCAGCCTGTGAACAAGGGGTTGCCTGTTATATTTCCAGTTGCGGCACATATCTGGGTTGCTGGCTGGGTCACCAGTGGGGGGCGCGCATGAGATGCAGCCACACATTAATGTTTCTCTCCCTCTCTTTCTCCCTCCTTTCCCCTCTGTCTAAAAGTAAATAAATAAATCTTTAAATATATATATTTCATTGGCTATTATTAATTATGTCACATTTTACATAACTCTGAAGTTAATGGGAAAAGCAAGAATGTAAAAGAAAATAAAGATATACTAATAACATAATACATTCCCTTCCCATGATGATATTTTTGGAGTCATGTGTTATGACTTTCTCAGTTTATACAGTATATTTAGACATAGCTTAGATGGTATTTTTAAAATAGTATTAGTGTAAAAGTAATCTTATAATAAAATATGGAAAAGCATAGAAAAGTATAAAAACAAAATAATTTTTAGTGGTGAATATAGAATATAGTATACAGGTATTGAATTATGATGCTGTCCACCTGAAACTTCTGTTATTAAGCAATATTACCTCAGGAAAAAAATTTTATCATTCTTTCTCTTAACTCCCTTTTCCCATAAGTAGCAATTGTAACAGTTTGCCTTTTTAAGCATTTTGATTGTTTCCATAATAACTTTGAATGTCAACCAGTTTTTCTTGATAAAACTAATTTAAGTACATTGTACAGATAATTTTCTTTAGAAAATAAAGAATTAGATAAACCATCTCCCATCTCTGCTCCATCTTCAACTATTGAATTTTATCTATTATATTGTGTTTGTTTTTAATTATAAAGGATATATCTATTTTACATTTTAGTAATTTAAAAATAATCTGCTGTAAAAGATAAGAAAATTAACATATTGACTATTTGTTCTCTCTCTTCTGCACATGTGTATTTTGCATAGTTAATAACAATAGCTAAGTGATAGCAATGTTCTGAGTGATTTCTGTTTCTTAATGCATTATGTCCTCAATCAGAGTGCTATGTCCAGATCAATGCAGTGCTATGTCTCTTATCACCCTCATTATATAAATAGACAAATAGAAACTTAGGAAGGTTAAATAACTAGATCAAGTTCACATAGGCTAGTCAGACATGAAGCTGTCTAGCTAACACACCTGGTCTAAAAACAGATATTTATTCTGTCACATTCTTACATTTACACTTTTGAGACATGTCATCATTACATTCTGTTTTATAAGTGCAATTAAGTCTTCAGTATGTTAACTGTCAGTGATATAATTTTTGAAATAAATATTCCATTATTTAATTAAGAAGATATTTACTTACTGTGCAAGACACAGACCATAGAAAAGTAAATAAAACCTTTGCCAACAAGTCTGTGTTACTGGAATGAGAATTTCCCTAATGTTATGCTTAAATAAATTATCTCTTCATTTCTTTATTGACTCTCTATTTTCCCAAGGAAAATTTTCAGAAAACAATTGTTTCTTGGACAAAATGCTATTTATTTATGACTTCTGTTTTAAGTTTTACTGGTATATGTTTAAATAATTCTTTCACAAATGTTCTGTGCTTTTTTAAAACTTGGTATACCCTTAAATGTCTACAAATTCATTTATTTTATTCTCATATGTAACTGAGAGTTTGGCTGGGTATAAAATTCAAAGGTTATAGTGATTAAAGCATTATTCCATTTTCTTCATAGTTTATTATTATAAATGCAGCATCAGTTTAACAGTTTCTCTATCTGTCTTTGCTTTTCAATAAAGCAAAGTGTTATGGAGTACTATCCAGGTATTCTGCAGAATATCCCACAATCTATGGTTGTATAATTTTTGTCTCATAATTAGGCTGGCTATGAATTTTTGGGAAAAATATGACAAATGTAAACTGTCCTTCTTGTCACAGCATATCCATGTGATATCAATGTTGATATAAACTTAATTAATTGGCTAAGATCGTACATGTCAAATATTTCCATTGTAAATTTATTACTTTCTCTTCTCTACTTTAGTCTTTGGTAGAATCAGTAAGTCCATTCCATGACTATGGGGAAAAGAAGCAGGAATTAAGCTCTACTTATGAAGTGGAAAGTAGCTAAATAAATTATATGTATTTCAGTAAGGAAGATTTTGACAATCAATTTTTAATTTTTCAAAATATTACTGTTCTATTATTCTTCCCTATATAAAGCTGCATCTTCTTATACAATAATGTTGAATCTTTGTGAGAATATTTATTTGACTCTTTTCCTTTCATGTTTTTAATTACCCATATTTTTCTACATTTTACTCTTTATATGGATGAGATTACTTTAGTTATTGACTAGGTTTTCTTTGCAGTTATGTATATATCTAATCATAAGACAGATTACAGGGTTAGGTTTGGGTTCTGTTTAGGTAGTGGTTCATGGAAGGGGGATCATGTTGGCCAGTCAGGAATTTCCAAAGGTATCAAATTAAAAAGCACATTTTAAAAAAGGTAGGTATTTCTACTAAATATCACTCCTATGTAAAGCTAACTTTACAGTTGCACTATTTCCCCCTTTCTCTTCCACATTCAGTGCTTACACATTAGAATATTTTGAGTTCCTTCTATCTCTGTTCCTTTTTCTCAATCTACCATAACAGTGATATTCTCATCAATTCCTCACTTGTATTTTTTCTACATTTTATTTATTTTTATTGTTCACACTATTATATATGTTACCATTTTTCTTCCCTTTGCTTGCCTCCACCCAGCCCCTGCCTACCCCCAGCTTCCCTCTGGCCATCATAACCACACTGTAATCTGTGTCTATGAGTTATGCATATATATCCTTTGGCTAACCCCTTCACCTTCTCTCATCCAGTCCCCATTCCCCCATCCTCTCTGACAGCTGTCAGTGTATTCCATGGATCCATGCCTCTGTTTCTATTTTGTTTGTCAGTTTATTTTGTTCATTAGATTCAATATAAGTGAGACCATATGGTATTTGTCTTTCTCTCATTGGCTTATTTCATTTAGCATAATAATTTCCAGACCCATCCATACTGTTTAAAAAGGTAAGATATCCTTTTATTTTTATGGTCATGTAGTATTCCATTTTGTGTATGTAACAGTTTTTTTTTTTTATCCACTCACCTACTGATGGATACTTTGGTCTATTTCCAGAACTTGACATTGTAATAAATATGGCTGCTATGAACATGGTTAGGGGGTTTGCATATATTCTTTCTGATTGATGTTTTAGGATTCTTAGGATATATTTCCACAAGTGGGGTTGCTGGGTCAAAAGGCAGTTCAATTTTTAAATTTTTGAGGAAACTTCATAATGTTTTCCACAGTGGCTGTACCAGTCTGCATTCCTATCAACAGGGAACTAGGGTTCCCTTTTTTCCACATCCTTGCCAGTACCTGTTGCTCATTGATTTATTAATAATAGGCATTCTGACAAGTGTGAGGTGATATCTTATTATTTGTTTATCCTTACCCAAGAACATTTTTTTCATTGCTTTTTGAGAGAGAGAGAGAGAGGAGAGAGAGAGAGAGAGAGAGTGAGAGAGAGAGAGAGAGTGAGAGAGAGAGAGGAAGAGAGAAAGAAACACCAATGTGTGAGAGAAACATTGATTGGCTGTCCAGACTGGGGCTATTGAACCCATAACCCAGACCCAGGCCTGTGCCCTGACTAGGTATTGAACCTGCAAACATTTGGTCCATGGGACAATGTTCAGCCCACTGAACCCACACACAAGCCAGGGCTCATGTCCATGGGCCCTCTGTATGTCCTCTTTGGAGAAATGTCTGTTCAGGTATTTTGCTCATTTTTTAATTGAACTGTTTGTTTTCACGTTGTTAAGTTGTATAGCTTCTTTACATACATGGATAATTACCCTCTTATCAGATTTTCTCTGGCTGTTGTCCTCAGTATAAAAGGGAGAACTGACAAATTAAAAAAGGGATTAATAATTGCTTTAATGATTTCCTCAAAGTCCATGCCTATCTTTTATAATTTTTGACTAGGGAGATTGATTTTTCTCTGAGCCTCCTTGGAAAAAAAATGGTCCTGCCATTGTTGTTTTGGACTATGGATTCACAGCACTGTAAGTTTTACAAATCTGAATGGTTTTGCTTTGGGGGAATTCCTCAGACTTTACATCCTGCTAAAATATTTCTCATTTTTTAGTAGTTTTATGGTGTTCCATATAGTAGGGTATACATTATATTATAGATATGTATGTCAGTATATATGTGTATATACATATTTGTGTATGAATCAATACTCTATCCCTTAAATGATTTTTAGAATGATAGATAGATGTGGATCAATTGTTTGTCATCTTGAATGAGAAATCTGGTCAGGTATTAAAATGTGGCTGCATCATGGAGAAAAGGAAAATGCTATATCTGAAAATTTTATCTCTGATCTAAAAGATTATAATGCCTAGTCCAGTAGTACCTACAATAAGAGAAAGCATTTCAAGTAGTTGGATTCACTCAGAAGCCAGAGTGATCTATTTGCAGAAATATATTCACAGACTCTTAAGAACAATCTTTTCCAATGATCATGTAGATATGTCCTAATAAGTACTTTCTCCAAATCTATTTCTTCATTCTCCCACATCCTATTCCCAAGTCACAAGGCAACGAGATCTTGCATATAAAATTGATGAATCCATGCATTGTAATGTAGAAAGGACTCCAGGAAATCAAGGTCAAAGCAATGTGAGGTTTCAACTAGTATTAAGGCAATAGGAAACCTGTACAAAAAGGAATGAAGAGTTGCCTATATTGATGTATAAAGGAGAGACTGCTTGGAGAATTTGTTATGTCAGGGTTACCATGTTTATTACTTTTAGATGGACTAATTTTATTTTAGAAAATAAACCTAATAATTGTGCTTTGTTTATTTGTGTTTACCTTACTTGTAATGATTTCCAAAGCACATGCAAGTGTGTTTTCATTAAGTTCTCTCAGAGCAATTGTTTTACCTTAATAATACACACAAGTCCCAAAATAGTAAGTTGCTTATATTTAAATATGATCATGTGAAGAAGCCCATAATTGTTATTGATCATAAAGGCAGGTAAAAGTGGTAAATCAGATGTAGTACTTATTGATCTTTTCTGAGCAAAAACATAATACATTATGCTTTTGATCATCTCCATCAAAGCAATACTTGATAGAGAGTCCCCATCAAAGCAATACTTAATACAAACTATTACACATTAGGTTCCCATCTTACTGAGTGTACTTTAAATGTCTTCTTTGTGAGAAACATATATAAAACACATTTTAATTCAGTATATTTTAAGAGTGATTTTATAGTATTTTGATGATAATGCTGAAAACATTGAGATATTCAGAATTTTATTTTCAGACATGTGCTTAAGGCTATTGCTGTCACTAATTTTATTATTTTTGCTGGAAGCAAGCTTATAAGTAACTATTTTGACAGGTATAAGTTTGCTGGAGGACAGAGAAAATTAAAAACAAAGAGTAAACACCATCGTCATAAATGTTAGAAGATTTTTCATGATTCTTACATTTCTAACAGGATCCTTATTATTCTATTTGATCGGAAGCCTTTTTGCACCTCCAAAACCCTTGAGCTTTTTCTAATGAAACAATAGAATATGATGAATGTTGCCTAACAGTATTTAACATGAATCATAACAAAATATTAAATCCGTTTTTCTAGATAGAATTTCCTGTTTTGCTTTTGGGCTGCTAATTGTTTCTACCTTTCTCCAACACTGGAGCACATCTGAGTTTTTCATTTCCCCCCATGATTGAAAGACCACACTTTCAGATGGCAAAGGTTTGGAATTTGCTGCCAAGAATTGAATATTAATAATCTAATTGAGAAGTGGAGTGCTGAAATCTGTAACCCACCTACTGATCCCCCACTCCACATCTCCCCCACACTAGGGAACTGGGCTTGTAATGTCTAATGGGTAGCATCCATCTAAAATGTTCTCTTGCTTGAAGGGATACAGATTCATTCTAATGTCAGAACCCTCCTTTCCTATTTCATAATATTAAGCTTAAATTTGGGGCATGCAAGTTGGTGTTTTCCATGACTTTTGGCTTTGAAGATTATTTACCATTCATCTTGCTCTTCTGAGAGAAGATTTAATGCAGCATAATGTAGGAACAGGATTGTGGGCAACATTGAGTTAATTATATTTTCAAAGCTGTCCTTAGGGAGAGTTGTTGCAAAAACTTACAAAGTCATAGGAACACATTGAACACCTCATACATCACCCCACATCATCTGTCTGTGACTGTAGACTCTTTTTAAAAATATTTCTTTATTTATTTTTAGAGAGGGAAGGGAGGGAAATAGAGAGAGAGAGAAACATCAATGTGCAGTTGCTGGGGGTCATGGCCTGCAACCCAGGCATGTACCCTGACTGGTAATTGAATCTGCGACACTTTGGTTCGCAGCCCACACTCAATCCACTGAGCTATGCCAGCCAGGGCTCTGTGACTGTAGACTCTTGTTACGTGGCCCAGTTTCACACAAATGTGACTAGAAACACTTTTCCTTGTTTATACTGAACATTTGATAGTTTCTATCTCATGATTTCCTGACTCCAGATGAACCCATTTGCCTGGAAGTCCAAGTGAATTAATGCCCTTTGGGTACCCCATTAACTGATAGAAGAATGCTTTCCACTTCAGCCTCACAGGCCAATAATTGTGAAGTTAATTCTACTGCTTCTCTGAAGATTAGTCTACTGCTTCTTAGATGGTTCATATAGGTTTAAGCCCCAGTTGCCTACAGTGGTAAATACCATAAGACAACATGGCTTATTGGCCTTTTTTCTGTGTTTTACACAAAACTCTTCCCAGTTCTGCACTCTTATTTTCTAAAGTAATTTACCAAAATAAAATACCTGTATGAAAGCCTTTCTCTCAAATGCTTCCTGGGATGACCCACTAAGAAATTTAAAACATGTGTTTTGCAAATTTGGGGACATGAACAATCTAGTTTGCTAACAATATAACATTAATTGTACCTCATATTATTGCCTCAATTATGAAGATTCAGTCATTAGAACAGTTAACCAGTATTACTTCATCAGAATCCTTTAATTAAAGATATTAAATAAATGTATTCCACAGAATAAAAATTATGTTTGATCCCTGGTTGGGTGGCTCAGTTGGTTGGAGTATTAGAGTATCATCCTGTACACTAAAGGGTTGCAGGTTTGATTCTCAGAGCACACAGCTAGGATGAGTATTTGATCACCAGTCAGAGGACATATGGGAAGGAGCCAATCTATGTTTCTCTCTCACATTGATGTTTCTTTCTCTCTCCCTTCCTTTCTCTCTAAAATCACTAGACATATCATCAGGTGAGGATTAAAACAATTATATTTGATATGAATAACCTTAAGAATTCAGTGTATACTCTTTTAGATAGTAATGTAAGAAAGATCTTCATTGGCCCAAAGGTAAAAATAAGACTTTTAGTATGAATAAGCAGCTGGATATTCACCACATGATTATTTCATGCTGTGAGTTGACTGTCCTTTCAATGACACACTTACTTACTTACACAAGCACACCCCTCCATAGTGGACTGTTATCAAATCATATAAATGGAAATGTGCACAATAGAAGTACCAGAGAAAGTCTATATCTCCATTCAACAACAGAGATCCTATTCAGGTTCAAAAGTCAACTGAGATTGTGCTTAAACAAAGAGCTTGAAATAGAGCTCTGAGACTTGTAAAAGACTCTGAAGTAGTGTCAACTCAGGGAGGTGAATAGCACACATATGTCAAAAATGTCTTGAGGAAGTGTTTACAGGCTCAGAATATATACTCTTTTTGTCCACCCCAAATGCTAGTTTTAGCCTCTGTGGAAATCTTAACCAAAGATTTCAGTTCATATCCATTGGGCATATCTACTAGTTTAGCTATCTATAATACCAAATCTTAACTGAATTTTTACTAAAACTATGTCCTAAGCATCTTTGAGGAAAGGCATTAATGAACACACAACCTAAAGAGGAAACTACAGTCTGATTTCTGTCATTCCTTCTGATCAAACAGCACCTGGGATAGTCTGGTAGGCAAATATAGTTTTGATATTTTAAAACAAGCTTCAATGACGAGTTTCTACCTCATTCACTATAAGTAACTAAGAAAACATGCATAGCTATTGTATTGCAAGGCTATTATAAGTTGTGAAAATATGTTTGCAGAAGCCTAATTGAAAATGTAGCTATGGATTAAATTTCAGTTGGGACAATATTTCCTTATACTTTGGTCGATGCTCTTCTTTTGTTTACAGGCAATAAACATATCTTGGAAATTTTTAAAGTATATTATGTTCATTACTAAGACAAAATGTATTAATTAAGAAAGATTAACTAACAATGAGATGATATAGTCCTCAGATTTGATAGCCTTGGGAAATGTGAGTAGCCTTGGACAGGTTGGACAGGTTTATGAACAGTGGGAAAACCTTATGAAGAGTGACAGTCCCATAAATAGTTTAATAGCTTGTATAAATGATATTTGAATTGATTTAAGAAAAGTGGGATAGTTTTGGGGAGAGTGGGATAATCATACAATCATTGGGATAGCTTCAGGAACATTGGGATAGGCTTAGCCAATTAAGGCTTGGAGATTAACTCTTTTTGTGAACCTGTATGGTCAGGAGAATCAGTAGTTTTGATGTGGTTTCACTTTTTTATAGTGAGGTTGGAAATTTTGCAAAAGAAATATTTTCCTCCAAATTTAATAGACACCACATCATAGATTACCACTAGTTAGATAATAAAATGGTTCAATTTCTTTAGTTCAGCATTTTAGCTACTTAGTAGTATTTATAAGGAATTACCATTTGACTTGAATAGTGATAAAAAGTAAATATTTAGAGTTGACACATGCTCTATAATGGTGTATGAGGCCATGTGATAACTTTTCTGTGTAGTATTATCTAATCTAATCTTCACAGCAACATTAGGAAGTCAGCTTCACTGGACCCATTTCAATAATAAGAAAATAAAAATTTAGAAAATCTAAACAACTTATTGTATGTTGCAAAGATAGAAAATAAAGGTACACAGTTATAAAGTGAAGGATCTTATCACCAGACCCATTCTCATAACTTCTGGGTTACTTATCTTTCTTCTAGATAAGTAAGGGAAAAAAACTAAATATAGAGCAAAACAATGTAGTAACTGAAGCTAGAACACCTAGACATTCATTTGGAAAGAAAATAAAGCTTTACTAATGCATTACAACATGCAAAATTAACTCTTGATTAATTAAAGTTTCATGTATAAGAAAAGTAAAAAATGAAAACCCTTGTGAGAAAATGCAACAGAATATTTTCTTAATAAAGGAAGGGTGTAGATGGGGGAAGAACTTTCTAATTGAAACTGGAAACCCAAAACTGCCTATACCATATATCCTCCTATAAAAATGCAATAGAGACTTCCAGCCAAGATGGAGGCATAGGTAGACACACTATGCCTCCTCACACAACCAAGATAGGAACAACAACAATTTTGAAATAGAATAACAACCAGAACTGGCAGAAAATTGAACTGTATGTAAGTGAGACAACCAAGGAGTTAAAATAGACATGTTCATCCAGACTGGTAGGAGGGGCAAAGTTGGGCAGCCAGGCAGAGGGGGGTCTCTTGGCATAAAGATTGTTAGGAACTGGTGCTTAAAGCCAAAGCAGGCAGACCCTGGGTGTGTAAGCAGCAGCTAGCAAACGCTGACCAGGGGTGGAAACCAGCAGACTCAGCAAGGCGGTGATTGTGAAGCAAGGCACTCCGCACAGCCCAGGATCCCAGCGCTGGGAAATAGAGTGTTAGGGCACTGATTGAAAACACCTGTGGAGGTTGACACACACAGGGAGAGACTCCCAGCCTCACAGGAGAGGTCGTTGGAAAGTCCCACGGAGCGCACAACCCCACCCACACAGGAATCAGCACCAGAAAGGTTCAGTTTGCTTGGGGGAAGCAGCAGAAAGGACTGAAGTCTGATGAAGAGCAGAGCAAGCGCCATTGTTCCCTCTCAGACCCTGCCCCCACATACAGTGTCACAACCCAGCAACTGGATTGCCCTGCCCTGGTGAACACCTAAGGCTCCGCCCCTCATACATAACAGGCACAAACAAACCAAAACAAAAAAAAAAAAAAGAGAGAGAGAGAGAGAGAGAGAGAGAGAGAGATGGCTCAAACAGAGCAAATGAAAGCCCCAGAACCAACCCTTTTAAACAACAGAGATAGCCAGCCTATCAGATGCACAGTTCAAAACACTGGTGATCAGGATGCTCACAGAATCGGTTGATTCTGGTCAAAACTTAGATGAAAAAATGAAGGCTACAGTAAGTTAAATGAAGAAAAATACACAGGTAACCAATAGTGATGGAAAGGAAGCTGAGTCCCACATCAGTGGAGTGGACCAGAAGGAAGAAATAAACAATCATACAGAAAAGAATGAAGAAATAAGAATTCAAAAAAATGAGGAGAGGCTTAGGAACCTCTAGGACATTTTTAAACATTCCCACATCCAAATTATAGGGGTACCACAAGGAGAAGAGGAAGAGTAACCAGTAGAAAACTTATTTGAACTAATAATAAAGGAGAACTTCCCCATTCTGGCAAAGAAAATAGACTTTCAGGAAGTCCAGGAAGCTCAGAGAGTCCCAAAGAAGTTGGACCCAAAGAGGAACACACCTAGGCACATCATAATTACAGTAGCCAAGGTAAAAATGAAGGAGTGAATCCCAGAAGCAGCAAGAGACAAGGAGACAGTCACCTAAAAAGGAGTTCCCATTAGACTGTCAGCTGATTTCTCAAAAGAGACCTTACAGGCAAGAAGGGGCTGGAAAGAAGTATTCTTTGGCCCATGAAAGGCAAGGGCCTCCATCCAAGATTGCTCTATCCAGCAAAGCTTTCATTTAGAATGGAAGGGCAGATAAAGTGCTTCTCAGATAAGGTCAAGTTAAAGGAGTTCATCATCACCAAGCCCTTATTATATGAAATGTTAAAGGGGCTTTTCTAAGAAAAAGAAGATAAAAAACATGTATAGTAAAATGACAGCAAACTCACAATTATTAACAACCACACCTAAAACAAAAACCAGCTAAGTAAACAGCTGGAACAGGAACAGACCCACAGAAATGGAGATCACATGAAGGATTATCAACAGGGGAGTGGGAGGAAGAAAGGGGTAAAAGGTGAGGAGAATAAGTAGCATAGATGGTAGATAGGAAATAGATAGGGGGAAGGCAAGAATAGTATGGGAAATGTAGAAGCTAAAGAACTTATGACATGTGGACATGAACTAAAGGGGGGAATGTGGGTGAGAGAGGGTGTGCAGGGTGGAGGGGAATGAAGGGGGGTTAATGGGACAACTGTAATAATATAATCAATAAAATATATTTAAAATGCAATAGAATACATAAAGAATAGATTTTTAAATGACGGAAAATATAAAAAAACTCATACCTATTATAAATATGCAGCTTTTAAAATAAACACTAAACAGACATGACTGGTGTGGTTCAGGGGATTGAGCACTGGGCTTCAAACCAAAGGGTCACGAGTTATATTCTTAGTCAGGGTACATGCTTGGGTTGTGGGCCAGGTCACCAGTAGGGGGTTCATAAGAGGCAACCACACATTGATGTTTCTCTTTCTTTCTCCTTTTTTTTCCCTCTCTCTAAAAATAAATAAATAAAGTATTTAAAAAAAAACAAAAGCAAAACAAAAATAAACCAGTAGAAAAATGGTCAAATGATATGCATAAATGCAACACAACAATGGACCCATATCAGTAGGCATGGAACTTCAAAGTATAATGTAACAAAATAATGGGACATTTCTATTCCCCATGAACTCAACAATAGCAAGAAAAAAAGTCATATACTTGAAACTGAAGCTGGTAGCAGTGTGTGGATGATGACACATTGCTGGTGAAAACAGAAGGTACTACAATATTTTGGAAAGCAAAATCAGTGTTAGGGGTCTCTATACCATCAAAACAAAATTCCTTGAGGTCGTGAAATTATAAGTATGTGGTCATTGTTGTACTATTGCTTATGAAATAATTTATAGTCTATCAATAGCATGTAATTCTATTCAGAATTCAAAATAAATACACAAATTATTATTTATGTGGTAGATAACAATTATTGAGTGTAAAAAGCAAAATGGTGAGAAATCTGTATGATATGATTTAATTTTTATATTGTGTACATGTATTTATACACACATCCATATGTGATATAACTACATGAAAATTAAAACATATTAGCAAATACCTAATAGATTTTCAGATGTGTTTGCTTGGGGTGGTTTGTAGATAGACTTGTAAGAATAGAAGAAGATTCAGAAGATGAAAGCCTAGTATGTGAGAGGTGAACCCACTTGTTCTTGCACACAACACAGACACTAACTGATCTTCTGAAAAACAAAGTGAACAGTCAATTGAATCTTAGCTGACATGAAGTTTGGAAGCCAAAGAGTACAGAGGGCACCTCAAAAGGGGTACATACAACACTTGGTGAGAGTTGTGACTATCAGTAAGCCAGCTGGAGGGGAAAACCCATCAGCTAATGAGCCACCAATCAACAAAACCCAAGTACAATACAGCCCACACAAACTGAAAAAAGGGCAACCCTATAGCATTCAGACCAGGAGATAAAAGAGACTGAACCAATGAGCCCCACAGATCTCCTACCACAGAAGTCCAGCCCACAAAGACAGGCAGGCAAAGCAGAGCTTCCAGAGATGCAGACAAAAATGCACAAAAAAAGCCACCTATAATGGGAAGACAAAGAAAGAACTCCTAATCAAAAGGGATGGAGGAATCCCCAGAAAAAAAAGTTAAATGCAATTGAGGCAAGAGATCTATCAGACATAGAATTTTAAAAAAAAATGGCTATAAGGATGCACAAGGAACTCATGACAACAACAAGGAACTGCGTGGGAACTTCACCTGCATCAAAAAGGAAATAGAAAATATGAACAAGAATCAGGAAGAAATGAAGAGTATAATATCTGAAAAAAAATACACTAGAAGGAATTATAAGAAGGGTGGATGAAGCAAAGGACTGAATCACTGAGCTGGAAGACAAGGTAGAAAGAAATACCCAGGTAAAGCAAGAAAATGAAAAAAAAAAGACTTAAAAAGTACAAAGATAGTTTAAGAGAACTTCAGGACAATACAAAATGTAGCAACATTCATATCATAGGAAAATCACAAGAAGAAAAGGAGTAAGGGATAGAAAACCTGTATGAAAAAAAAAATGACCATAAACTTCCCAAACTTGTAGAAACTTCCGCAAATTGTGGAAGCACAGAGAGTCCCAAATAAGATGATCCCAAAGAGTCCTGCTCCAAGACACATCAAATTAAAATGCCAATTTTTAAAGACAAAGACAGAATCTTAAAAGCAGCAAGAGAGAAACAAAAAAGTAACATACAACAGAGTTCTGATAAGGCTAGCAGCTGATTTTTCAACAGAAACATTATAAGCCAGAAGGGAATGGCAAGAAATATTCCAAGTAATGAAAAGCAAAGTACTACAACCAAGAGTACTCTACCCAGCAAGGCTCTCAATGAAAATGAAAAGCAAAAAACAGATTTTCTGATACAAAAAGAAAGCTGAAAGAATAAACCTCCACCATACCAGCACTGCAAGACATGCTTAAGGGACTGCTTTAAGAAAATGAAGGGAGAGAGTGAGAGAGGGAGGAACATAGCAATGAATGGAAAAATACCTATGAATAATTACCTATCAATAATTACCTTAAATGTAAATGGATTAAATATTCCAATCAAAAGTTATTGGTATCTGAATAGATAAGAAAACCTGACCTGCACATATGCTGCCTACAAGAGACTCACATCAGAAGAAATGACCTACACAGACTAAAAGTGAAAAAATATTCCAAGTAAAGGACAATAAATAAAAGCCAGGGTAGCAATACTTATATCAGACAAAATAGATTTCAAAACAAAGGCAAGGATATAAAAAGAGACACAGAAGGACACTTCATAATACTTAATGATAGAATCCCTCAAGTAGACATAAACATTGTAAGCATATATGCACCCAACATAGGAACAACCAAATGTATAAGACAAATCTTGCAGGACTTCAAGAAAGATATATGCAGCAGCATACATAAAGTATGAATTTTGACACCCCACTGTCAACAAACAGATCTTCCAAACAATCAATAAGAATATTGAGGCACTGAATAGCACTCTAGGTCAAATCGACTTACTGATATACACAGAACCTTTCACCCCAAAGAAGCAAAATACACATCTTTTTAAATGCACATGGGATATTTTCAAAGATATACCACATGGAAGAACACAAAACAAGCCTCAATTAACACAAGGCAATTGAAATCATATGGAGAATCTTCTTGGATCACATGTCTTGAAAATAGAAGCTAACCTCAAGTAAAAAGCTCAAAAACAATCAAATACATGGAGACTGAATATCATGCTATTAAAAAATGAGTTGGTAAACAATGAGATTGAGGAAGAAAAAAAAGTTTCTGGAAACAAATGAAAATTAACACTCAACAGCTGAGAACATGGGACACAACAAAAGCAGACATATGGGGGAGTTCATAGCACTACAAGCCTATCTAAAAAGGATAGAAACATTTCAAGTAAACAACCTAAGCCTACATCTATAAGAACTGGAGGAATAACAACAAACAAAGCTCAGAGTCAGTAGAAGGAAGGAAAAATCAAGATCAGAGCAGAATTAAATGATATAGAGACTAAAAGAAAAAATGGAAAGAATCAATAAATTCAGGAACTAGTTCTTTGAAAAGATAAAATAAAAAAGCCTTTAACCATACTTAACAATGAAAAAAAGGAAAGAGGACCCAAATAAATAAAATCAAGAATACAAGAGGAGAAATTACAGCAGATACCAGAGAAATACAAAAGATTGAAAGAAATTACTATGAATAATAATATGCCAAGAAATCTGAAAACCTAGGAAAATATACAAATTTCTAGAAATATATAATCCTCCAAAACTGAGTTAAGAAGATGCAGAAAGTTGAACAGACAAATAACAAATAGTGAAATTGAAGCAGTAATCAAAAATTTCCTGGCATAAAAAAGACCTGGACCAAACAGCTCCACAGGTGATTTTTACCAAACATTTAAAGGAGAACTAACTCCATCCTTCTCAAACTATTCCAAAGAATTCAAGAAAAAGGGAAGACTCCCAAACTCCTCTTATGAGGCCATTATCCTAATTCCAAAACCAGATAAAGATACAACAAAGAAAGAAATTACAGGCCAATATAGCAGATGGACAGAGATGTTAAAATCCTCAACAAAATAGTGGCAAACCACATCCAGAAATACATTAAAAAGATCATACACTATGATCAAGTGGTATTTATCCCAGGGATGCAAGGATGGTACAACATTCGCAAATCAACAAATATAATACATCACATAAACAAAATGAAAGAAAAAAATCACATGGTCATATCAATAGTAGCTGAAAAAGCATTTGATAAAGTTCCACACTCATTTGTGACAAAACCACTCAGCACAATGGAAGTAGACAAGGCAACTCTCAACATAATAGAGGCCATATATAAGAAATCTAAAGCCAACATCACACTCAATGGGCAAAAACTAAAAGCATTCCCCTAAGATTAGGAAAAATATAATGGTGTCTGTTTTCACCACTTCGATTCAATATAGTATTGAAAGTCCTAGCCACTCCAATCAGACAAGAGAAAAAAAAAACACTCAAATTTGCAAGTAGAAAGTAAAATTGCCATTGTTTGTTTAAGACATGAGAGTGTACATGGAAAACTCTAGACGCCACCAAAAAACTACTTGACCCAGTAAGTGAATTTGACAAAAGAGTGGGATACCAAATAAATATTAAGCAACTGAAGGCATTTTTGTAGACTAACAATGAAATATCAGAAACAAAAATTAGAAAAATGTTCCCATTCATCATAGCACCAAGAAAAATAATATACCTAGGAATAAACTTAACCAAGGAGGTAAAAGATCTGTATGCTGAAAATGACACAGCACTGAAAGAAATTAAGGAAGACTAACATAAATGGAAGCATATATCATGTTCATGGATTGAAAGAATTAACATCACCAAAACATGAAAACTACCCAAAGCAATCTATAGATTCAACACAATCTCTATTAAAATACCAATGATATATTTCACAGATATAGAACAAATATTTCAAAAATTTATATGGAACCATAAAAGACCCTGGAAAGCCTCAGCAACTCTGAGAAAGAAGAGAAAAGCAAGATGGAACATGGGACCTGATATCAAACTATATTACAAGGCCATTGTAATCAAAACAGTCTGGCACTGTCATAAGAACCTATTAAAAGGCCAATGGAACAGTATGGAGATCCCAGAAATAAACCCAAGTCTCTATGGTCAATTAATAAATGATAAAGTTGGGAAGAGCTTAAAATGCAGTAAAAATAGCTTCTTCAACAAATGGTTTTGGGAGAACTGGAATGGTACATGGAAAAAAATGAAGCTTGATCACCAACTTACACCATAAAGTAGAATAAACTCAAAATAGATAAAATATTTAAACATAAGCCATGACACCATAAGAATTCTAGAAGAGAACTTAGGCAAGAAAATTTCAGATATCCCATGCAGCAATATTTTCACCAATATATCTCCTAAAGCAAGGGATGTAAAGGAAAGAATAAAAAAAATGGGACCACAGCAAATTAAAAAATATCTGTGGCTAAAGAAAACATCAACAAAATGAATAAGGAACCAACTATATGGGAAAGCATACTTGCCAATGATACATGGAACAAGGGTGTGATCTACAACTATATAAAGAACTCACATGACTCCACACCATGAAGACAATGCAATTAAAAAATGGGCAAAGAACTTGAACAGACACTTCTCCAAGGAGGATATACAGAGGACCTGTAGACACGTGAAAGAATGCTCAACATCACCAACCATCAGAGAGATCAAATTAAAACCTCAATGAGATACCACCTCACACTGGTCAGAATGGCCATCATAAGCAAATCAACAAACAAGTTCTGGGGAGGACGTGGAGAAAAGGGAACCTTAGTACACTGTTCATAGGAATGCAGACCGATGCAGCCAGTATGAGAAACAGTATGGAATTTCCTCAGAAAACAAAAATGGAACTGCCTTTTGATCCACTAATTCCATGGCTGGGATTATACCCTAAGAATCCTGAAACACCAATTCAAAAGAACCTATGCACCCCAGTGTTATTACCAGCACAATTTACAATAGCCAACTACTGGAAACAGCCTAGGTACCCATGAGTAAAAGAGTGAACCAAAAAACTGTAATACATTTACACAATGGAATACTAGGCAACAGAAAGAAAGAACTCCTAACCTTTAGGACAGCATGGATGTAACTGTAAACTAAGTGAAATGAGCCAGGAGGTGAAAGGCAAATACCATACAATCTCACATGGAACTGGAACCTAATCAATCAAACAAACAAGCAAAATATAATGGGAGGCATAGAAATAAAGAACAAACTGAAAGTGACCAGAGAGCAAGGAAGAATGGGATAACAGGGGAAAGAAGGGAAGAGACAAGTCAAGGAACATGTGTGAGGGACCCTTTGAATATGGAGTGGGAATTGACTGTAGGAGTGGGGGCAGGGTGCAGGGGAGAAAAACTGGGAAAATTTGGGACAGTTTAATTGAACGCAAATTTATAAAAAGAAAAAAAAGGAATGGAAAGACATGTGTAAAGGAGATAGACGCCAAACAACAAAAATTTACAAAGGAAAAAAATAGAAAATAAAGGAAATAAAGATTGCAGTAGAATAAAAGTATGAATGAGAAGTTCACATTTGTCTATTCATGTAAAGTACAAAAGTCTAGAAAATTCTGTCATAGTTTGTCACTAAGAAAACCTCTTTCTCATCATATACATTTCTTGTTGAATCTTAAATTTTAAGCCTCTTGGTTTGTCCTCTAATCTGTGCTTAATAAATGCAAATGCTAGATTTTACATCTTATCTTTTTGCCTTCTCCAAAAGACCATTTTTCTAATGGTCTTTCACAACTCCCTGAGCCACGGTTACTTTTCTTCTCTCTTTCAATTTCCTTACATTCTGTCTGGTATCTGTTACAGCACTTGCCATGAACACATTCACTAAATATTTATTCTAAATATACTATATACAAAATCCTGGCTATGTATTGTGGGTATCACACAGACAGACAATGAATTCTTGGATGAATAATACCATGAAGATTTCTATTCTCTTGATTAACTTGATTTGTAAGAGTCAAATCATTCATGGTAACAAATTAACATGTTAATTTAAAATTTTATAATATTTTAAATTCAGAAATGTCATCAGCTGTATAGTTAGATGTGTATGCATGAAAATATGAAACAATTTATACATAATTCTCCAAATTATTAATGTGTATCTTGAAGATCAATGATATTTGTATGTGTAGTATTTAGATCTTTGTGATAGAAATATGTAGACCTCATTAAAATCAAAATGCAAGGAACCAAAAAAAACCCTTTAATTTAGTCAATTTTGATTTTCTAATATTTTGTTTGATAATATTAAAATTTTATATAGCTAGAGAATAACAGTTGTTTTGAATTATGCATATTCTGAATTAAGACACTAGTTTTAATGTGGTGTTACCTCATGAAGGGTTGTTACAAGTTTATAGACTATACAGGATTACCATTTGGTAATGTTTAGTAAAAACTGTAATTTAACAGACACACACACACAAAAAATAAATTTGGCAGAGATGACTATCTAATATGAGCTCATAGAAGTGTGCCATAAACTTCAGTTACTTCCAAGTAGCCATGGAAAAATGAGTGAGATGGGAAATACAGAAGATGACCATCTATATGCAAGTGTAATTTTACAAATTAATGATTTGCAAGTAAACTTTTTCTATTATTTGGTAGCGATTTGTCCTTCAGCTTTTCTGTTCACTGAAGAATATAAATACTTACTTTCTCACCATATGCACCTAACAATTGTTTGAATCGTGTCTTCTGAAGAAATAGATAATTTACTTTGATTTTTATGCCATCGATTCCTGGCCTTGCCAATAGCAAGTGCTTAAAAACCACCTACAGATGCCTTGGTCTGTAATTGGTTGTTGGAAATGACATAATACAAACTTAGGTAAATAAGAACAGGGTCAGAGCTAACTGCTGGCATCATGGAACATTAGTTCTCCATTAAAGACCTTGTTAAACACAGGCAAGTTTTGGGTAGCACAGAGAACTGAACTCTTAGGAGAGGCACCAAATTTGACTCCAGTGCTATGGTGGCCCAGGAAAGAGGTTGGTGTTCATTATAAAGTGTTGAGTAACATTTGCAGCAATAACAAAGGCTGTTTTGCTGCAGATGAGTCACTTTCCCTTTTTCTGCATCATTAAGCAAGGAAATATGTGTAGAAAAAGATTTCATTTTGATAGGCTGAAGGGACTTGGGGGCAGGAGTTCTGAGTAGTCTTAAACTGCCAAACACCATTCTAAGCAGTTTGTGTAAACCATCTCATTTAATATGTACAACCAACCCCTATCAAGTGCATGTTACTAATATTATTGTTTTAGAGATGAACAAATTGAGGAAAACAGAAGTTATCTTCTCTACTGAATGTCACATAACTATTAAGATAGAGTCAGAGGCTCTAGGGAAAGGCCAGGCGGAGTTAATCCTAAAACCTGCAGTCTAGGGTGCTGTGTGTGTGTATACATGCATGGCAGGAGGGTAATCATAAAAAGGATCACTAATATTTATAGAATGCTCTTTTTTTGGTCATATACTGTCCTATGAGCACCGCATGTGCTAACTCATTTTATCCTGACAGCACCCTTAGAGTTGGTGTTCAACTCCCCACAGAGGAGGAAATTAAAGCAGTGAGGTTAAATAATGTGCCCCAAGGTTACACATTTGCCAAATACTTGATAAGTTTATTTATATACCAAAATCCTCATAAATACAACCCAAATCTTCTGGCAAAAATCACAGAACAAAAATATTCACTAGAGCACAGCTTTCAGAGTGATAAAGTGTTAGATTTGAATCCTAATTTGTAATTTACTAGCTGTGTGCAAGTTTACATAACTTACTTAAACTCTATGAAGAGTAGTTTCTTTATCAATACAATGGACTTCATGCCTACTTTCAAAACATGAAGTATGAACGTGATACAATTAATATGAGGTACCTCCCAAAGAGTCAGGCACTAGAGACATTGCAAATTATTGTTGTTCCTATAATGGAAGAAAAACATAAATTGTTGTTTAGGTGTAAGAAATGCTCTTCATTTTTATCTCTTTCTAGATTCTATTTGTGGGACTTCAGTAGTTGAAACTCGAGTGAAATAACAAAGTCACTTTTGTTATGTATTGCTGAAGTCCACTAAAGTCGACATGACATTATGTTGAAGTCTTGTAATAAATATAATGACTATGAGAAAAATAAAATTATGGGAAGAGTTGGATATTCTCAGTTTTCAGTGGAATTCTCCCAATTAAATCTTCAATGTTATTTCCATTTCAACTGCTAAGTGCACATTGCTATACTTCCTAAACTCAGGTGTTAATATCTTATTCATATATATTTTTTAAAAATCTCAAAATGTAAACAAATATTTAACACTATCAAGTCCCCCAAAAAAGAAAAGGAAAATAATCCTTTTAAAAATATTCCACTTTTTTTTCCTTAATTTCATTGTCTCTGGTTATATTTTTCTTGTTTGTTATTTTGGAGGGGAGGCAGGAGTGGATAATGGGGGGGAAGGGGGAAGGGTTTTCAGGAACATATATAAAGGACACAAGGACAAAACCAAAGGGGAGATAGGATCAAGGGTGGGAAGCGGGGGAAAAGGAGACAACTGTAAAAAAAATAATAAAAAATAATAAAAAATATTCCACAATTTTAATCCTCTTATTCCATGTCAATTGATTTATTTTTACAGAAACAAGAAGTAACTAGCCAGCCTAGCATCAAAAAGACATGATTTACTTTTAAACATTATTCCAAAAATACATCTGAAAATACATTTTGAAGATGGTAGATTAAATAATTAGAATAAGAAATAAATTATGTCACTTAGATATATGTTTATAATTTGTAATAATTTTGTTGAGCTTCATTTTGTGAATTGCTAATATTTTGAAGTAGAAATGTTATCAATAAAGAAGTACCGTTAATCTCATCATGACAATCATTAAGATATATTTGCTTATATTATTTACCAATAGATGTCAATAGCCTACATATGTTTCATGGATATTAATACAACACTTCTTTTATGACTGAATTACAGAAGTCTTTAGGAGAAAATGTGCTTCTATGTATTTTTTCTTGTTTGTATTGAACAACTTGAAATAGATATGAGTTTTACTATATTTAAATAATAGAAAATCATATAGAATATATATGTTTATGGTGGTTATGTACAACTTTACTATTTCAATATGAAAAATTTAACAAATTACTGATACATGCATTAATGGTTGTATGACATAAAATGGCCTTTCATTCAGTTTTTAAAACATTGCATAAAATATATTTAATTTTTAATTTAGGATACACTTTAATTTTTTAATTTTTTGCTGGTGAGAATAGAATAAAATGTATTACATAACATATTTATTTATTTAAATTGTTGTTCAAGTACAGTTGTCTCCATTTTTACCCAACTGTGCCATATCTGCTCCACCCATCTACACCTGCCACCCTTGAATCTACCCCCTTTGGCTTTGTTGATCTGTCATTTAGACGTACTCTGTGATGGCCCTTTTTCAATTTTCTCCCTCCTCCTTCCTTTCTGTTAACTGTTAGTTCATGTATTGTTTCAATGTCTCTGGTTGTATTTTGCTTGCTTATTTGTTTTTTTTTTCATTAGGCTCCACTTATAGGTGAGATCATATGGTATTTCCCTTGCACCACCTGGCTTATTTCACTTAGCATAATGCTTTCCAATTCCATCCATGCTGTTGCAAAGGGTAGGAGCTCCTTCTTTGTTTCTGCTGCATACTATTCCATTGTGTAAATGTACCACAGTTTTTGATCCAGTCATTTACTGATGGACATTTAAGTTGTTTCCAGCACTTGGCTATTGTAAATTGTGCTGCTACGAACATTAGGGTACATAGGTTCTTTTGAATTGGTGTTTCAGGGTTCCTAGGGTATAATCCCAACAGTGGTATTTCTGGGTCAAAAGGTAGTTCCATTTTTACTTTGTTGAGGAAAATCCATGCTATTTTCCACAATGGATGCACCAGTCTACTTTCCTATCAACAGTGCACTAGGGTTCCCTCTTCTCCACAACGTCTCCAACACTTGTTGTTTGTTGCTTTGTTTATGATGGCCATTGTCACCTGTGTAAAGTGGTATCTCATTGTGGTTTTAATTTGCATCTCACTGATGGCTAATGATGCTGAACATTTTTTCATATGTCTCTGGGTCCTCTGTAAGTTCTCCTTGGAGAAGAGTCTGTTCAGGTCCTTTGCCGATTTTTTAATTGGGTTGTTTGTCTTTCTGAAGTGGAGTTGTGTGAGTTCTTTATGTATTTTGAAGATCAAATACTTGTCCAAGGTATCATTGGAAAATATGTTTTCCCATACAGTTGGTTCTCTTTTCAGTTTACTGTTGTTGTCTTCAGCTTTGCAGAAGCTTTTTATTCTGATGAGATCCCATTTGTTTATTTTTTCCTTTATGTCCCTTGCTCTAGGAGACATTTCAGTGAAAATATTGCTGTGTGGAATATATGAGATTTTCCTGCCTATGTTCTCCTCTAGGACTTTTGCTATGTTATAACTTTCATTTAAATTTTTTATCACCTTGGCTTTATTTTTGTGTATGGTGTAAGTTAGTGGTCAAATTTAATATTTTGCATGTAGCTGTCCAGAACTCCAAACACCATTTATTGAAGAGTCTATTTTTAGACCAGTTTATGCTTCTGCCCCCTTTGTTGAATATTAATTGACCATTGAGACTTGGGGTTATTTCTGGTCTCTCTTTTCTGTTTCATTGGTCTATGTGTCTATTTTATGCCAGTACCAGGATGTTTTGATTACAGTGCCCTTGTAATACAGTTTGATATCAGGTATTGTAATCCTTCCTACCTTTGCTCTTCTTTCTCAAAATTGCTGCTGCTATTCAGAGTTATTTACAGTTCCATGTAAATTTTTGAAATGTTTGTTCTGTATTTGTGAAATATGCTATTGGTATTTAAATAGGGTTTGTAGCTCAGTGGATTGAGCACATAGCTCAGTGCATTGAGCACAGGCTGCGAACCCAAGTGTCACAGGTTCAATTCCTAGTTAGGGCACATGCCTGGGTTGCAGGCCATGGCCCTCAGCAACTACACATTGATGTTTCTCTCTCTCTCTTTCTCCCTCCCTTCCCTCTCTAAAAATAAATAAGTAAAATATTTTATTAAATAGGGTTTGTGTTGAATCTATAAATAGCTCTGGACAATATGGACATTCTGATGATGTTAATTCTTCCAATCCATGATATATGATTCCATGTATTTGTTTCTTCAGTGTTGTGTGGTTTTCAGAGTACAGGTCATTCACCTTCTTGGTACATTTCATTTCTAGTACTTTATTTTTCTTGTTGCTATACCAAATGGGATTTTTTTTTCCTGATTTCTGATTCTGATATTCTGTGGTTGGTATATAAAAATGCCTTTGATCTCTGAATATTAACTTTGAACTCTGCTCTTTTGTCAAATTCACTTATTAGGTCAAGAGGTATTTGCTGGACTGAGTGGGGTTGAAAAAATATACCTCCACCAAACCAGCACTGCAAGAGATGCTAAAGGGACTGCTTTAATAAGAGGAAGAAAAAGAGTGAGAGAGAGTAAGAGAGAGAAGCATAGGTAAAAAGGGGGAAAATGAATAAATACCTATCAATAATAATTTTAAATGTTAATGGATTAAATGCTCTAATCAGAAGACATAGGGTAGCTGAATGGATACAAAAACATTACCTGAACATAAGCTTCCTAGAGGAGACCCATCCGCCCCCCCCCAAAAAAAAAGACCTATACAGACAGAAAGTGAAAAGTTGGAATAAAATATTTGAAGGAAATGGACAGGAAAAGAAAAACTGGAGTAGTAATACTTATATAAAGAATAGACTTCAAAACGAAAGCTATAAAAAGAGACACTGAAGGACACTTTATAATAGTCAATTGAAGAATCCATCAAGAAGACATAAACATTGTAAACATATATGCACCCAACATAGGAGCACCCAAATATGTATAAAAATTACTCGATGACTTCAAGGAAGATATAGACAGCAACACACTTATACTAGGGTACTAGGGGATTTGAACACCTCACTGTCATAAATGGATAGATCTTCCAAACAATATATCAAAAAGGATATTGTGGTGTTGAACAATGCCCTAGATTAAATGCACTTCACACACACACACACATACACACACACATAATCTTACATTCCAAAGAAGCTAATACACATTCTTTTCAAATGCACATGACTGGGACAATTGCAAAGATAGACAACGTATTAGGACACAAAACTAATCTCAACAAATTCATGAAAATTAAAATCATATTAGGTGTTTTCTGAGACCACAAAGGACTAAAAGTACCAAACTCATCTCAGGAAAAAGACAAAAATACTCAAATTCATGGAGATTAAGTAGTAGGCTATTAAAAATAAATGGGTTAATAATGAGATCAAGGAAGAAATTTAAAAGTTTCTGGAATGAAATGAAAATGAACACACAACAGTGCAAAACTTATGGGACACAACAAAGGCTGTCCTGAGAGGGAAGTTCACAGTGACACAGGCCTACCTAAAAAAGATAGAAACACTTCAAGTAAACAAACTAACTTACAATAACTCAAGGAACAACAACAAATAAAGCCCAGAGCAAGCATAAGGAAAGTAATAACCAAGATCAGAGTAGAATTAAATGACATGGAGACTGAAAAAACAATCCAAAGGATCAATAAATCCAGGAGTTAAATCCAGGAGCTGGTTCTTTGAAAAGATAAATAAAATTGATAAGCCTTTAAGCAGATTCATCAAGAAAAAAAGTAAGAGGGCCCTAATAAACACAATCAGAAATGAAAGAGGAGAGATTGCAACTGATACCATGGAGATACAAAGGATTGTAAGATATTACTACAAAGAACTATATGCCAAGAAATTTGAAAATCAGGATGAAGTTAGCAAATTTCTGGAAAAATATAAGCTTCCAAGACTGAATGAAGAAGGAGCAGAAAACATGAACAGATCAATAATGGCTGATTAAATTAAAGCAATAATCAAAAAGCTCCTGGCACACAATATCCTGGACTGGATAGTTTCACTGGAGAATTTTACCAAACTTTTAAGGCAGAGCTAATCCCTACCCTTCTCAGACTACTCCAAAAAATCCAGGAAGATGGAGGACTTCCAAACTCTTCTTATGAAGCCAGCATAATTCTAATTCCAAAACCGGATAAAGACACAACAAAGAAAGAAAACTACAGGCTAATATTGCTGATGAACACAGCTGTTAAAATCCTCAACAAAATATTGCCAAACCACATCCAGCAATACACTAAAAGATCATAAATCATAATCAAGTGGGATTCATCACAGGAATACAAGGATTGTACAATATTTGCAAATAAATAAACATAATACATCACATAAACACAAGGAAAAACAAAAATCACATGATCATATCAACAGATGTGGAAAAAACATTTAATGGAGTGTAGCACCCATTTATGATAAAAACACTCAGGAAAGTGGGAGAGAGGAAGCATTCATCAACATGATATAGGCCATATATGTGAAACCTACAACCAACATCATACTCAATGAGCAAAAATTAAAAGCTTTCCCTCTAAGATTAGGAACAAAACAAGGATGTCTGCTTTCACCACTTCTTTTTTTAAAAAAATTGTCATTCAGGTACAGTTTTCTGTCTTTTACTCCCATCCCAGCCCCCCACCCCAGTCCTCCCTTCCTCCCTCCCATTTCCACGCTAGTTTTTCTCCATGTGTCCTTTATACTTGTTCCTATAAACACTTTCCCTTTTCCCGTGGAATTCCCTCCCCTCTCCCCTCTGATCACTGTCAGCTTATTCTCTATTTCAGTGTCTTTGGTTATATTTTTCTTATTTATTTGTTTTGTCGTTTTCCTGTTAAAGGTGAGATCACCACTTCTATTCAATACAGTATTGGAAGTCCTAGCCACAGTGATCAGACAAGAAAGAGAAATGAAAGGCAACCAAACTGGAAAGTAGGAAGTAAAACTGTCAATTTTTGCAGATAATATAATAGTATATATAGAAAACCTTGTAGGATATATTTTAAAGATAGGCTATCTTTCATGCACTTTTTAAAAATTTTAACGCACTAAGGATTTCCTACATTTGGGGGGTTCCTTTTTGTCATAAAATATAAGGTAAGTATAACTTTCATGAATCAGTTAAATATATTATAATTTGAGCACTAGACTAGAGCTTTATTAATGAGAAATTCATCAAAGAGAAATACAAAGAAAAAAGAGATGTTATTTTTTTCAAAATAGCTTTTGTCTAAAATTATTCAATCAAAAATAAAAAGATGTGCGCCTTTAACAATAAGGTAAAAATCACTCTGAAAAGAAAACTATGTTCAAATTCAATAAGTTACACTCTCCTAAATCCTGCTCATTTTGTGAAGAAAAAGAAAAATAGGAAAACCGTGTTTTCCATGTGTGTCACATGCCAGGGAATTAATACAATGAGATGCTGGTTTCAGAAAGAGTCTATACTAATTCTCTAGATTCTATTACAGTTAGGAACTTAGGTGTTTTCTGACACAGCCCCCTTTCCACACTCCCTCTAGACTGTGAGTTGTTGATGTTCTGGAACATATCTTATATGTAATTTATATCCACACTTTCCAGCAAAACACTTGACACTTAACAAGTTTTCAACAATTTATTTCTATTTTTATTTTTTATGAATGGATGGATATGAGAGTATAATGAGTGCTAATGTACAAGCTGTGAACATATTAAAATAATAATTTTTCTTTTTTAATTTGAAGATTTAAAAACATAGCTCTTCTGAAAGAAAGCCCAAATTAGATTTCTAATCAAAAATTAAGAAAAAATGAACACAGTAGAATCTATCAAAAACAGAAATCAAAATAGATGTTAGAAGAGTAAAAGTGGCTTTCCACAATGTCTATCATGAATATTTGATAAACAACTTAGGTGATACAATCTTTGTTTGAAAGTTGTGTTTTTTTTATTGCTCCAGACATAGCAGTTCTGATAAAATTAATAATAATAATAATAATAATAATAATAATAACTTATCCTTATTATATGCTTAGTATTCCTATGGAATTTGTCCCAATAATTCTGAATACTCCAAGGGGGTACACTCACTGGCTAATTGCACTGTTACCACATTTTCATTTCTACATATGAAGACACATGAATTTTTCATATCTCACATATGTAGGCCATGGCAAAGTAACCAATATGTTGATTTATTGTATAATGTGAGTACAATCATATTTACCTGATACTACTTTTTAGATGATTAAATACTATATTTAGAATGGTACTTATCACTTATTTATTCATTCAACAACTATTTTAGCACATAGTACATACAAAGCCTTGTTCTTAGTGAAATTTATGACAGAACTTTTATTCTAGCTAATTTAGAACCTGATTCTTATTCTTTACCTAACATGATTAATTTCTTAAATCATTAATTTATTTTTGGATGTTAAACCAATTTTCTATTTCTTGGATAAATTCTATATGGATAAGATGTATCCATATCTTTAAATATTGATGAATTCTGCCTGCTAGTATTTGCTAAGAGTTTTTGCATCTATATTCATAGGATTTCTTTATAGTTTCTTTCTATATTTATAAGAGATCTGTAATTTTCTTTCTGTGTGATTCTTTTGTCTGACTTTGGTATCAGTTAATTATAGCCTCATAGAATGAGTTAGAAGATAGTCTCCCCTCTTCTACTTTTTAGAAGAATTTGTAAATATACTATTACTGTTTCTTTATACTCCTTGGAAGTTTATTAAGATTTTTAATTTCTTTTTGAGTAATTTCCAGTAGTTTGTGTCATTTTAGAAATTTGTTCCTTTCATTAAATATCAATTTTTTGACACAGTTATTCATGTTATCCACCATAATTTTTTTTATTTCTATAATTTCTCTGGTAATGTCACATTTTTTTCCAATATTTTAAATTTCAATCTTCTCTTTTTTTTGTCAGATTTTGCTTTTTGTAATTTGAGCTGTGTTTTGGTTAAATATATATTTATACTTATCATAACTTCCTCAAATATTGACCCTCTTATCATTATAAAGTTATCCTCTTTACCTTCATCAACTTATCTGTCTTAAAGTCTATTTTGCCTGATATTAATATAGCCATTCCAGTTTTTATGACTGCTATTTACATGATCTAAAACACAGAGTAATGGTCACCTATAGACATCAGGACATAATCCCTAAAACCTATAAATGTAACCTTAGTAGGAAAAGGGTCCTTGCAGATATAATTAGATTAAGGGGCTTGACATAAGGAGATCATCCTAGGTTATACAGGCAGTACCCCAAATACAATCACAACTCCTTTTATAAGAGAGAAACAGAGGAAGACTTGGTACACACAGAAGAGGAGGAGACAGTGTGACTAAGAAGCAAAAACGGGAGTTACATAGCAAAAAAAAAAAATGGGCATGACAAATAAGAAGAAGCAAAGAATAACTTTTACTGTACTGGCTCCACTGGGAGTGTAGTCTTTTTAACACCTTGATTTTGGCCCAGTAAAATTTATTTATTTATTTATTTGACATTTTAGGAAGCTTCATTGTTTTTTTCATTGTCCTATTACATTGTCTCAATTTCCCCCCACTGCTTTCCCCTGCCCCATCAACTCTAGCCCTCCCCCTCTGGTCACTATCAATCTGTTTCTTCTTTTCATGCCTCTGGTTCTATTTTGCTTATTTGTTGGTTTTGTTCTTTGGGTTCCTCTTAGGATGTCATAGGGATCATATGTCATTTGTCTTTCACCACCTGGCTTATTTCACCTAGCATAATACTCCTCAGTTCCATCCATGCTGTCACAAAAGGTAGGAATTCCTTCTTTCTTTCTGCTGTGTAGTATTCTATTGTGTAAATATACCACAGTTTTTTGATACATTCATTTACTGATGGACATCTAAGCTGTTTCCAGCATTTCACTATTATAAATGATGTGTCTATGAACATAGGGTTGAATAGGTTTTTTGGAATTGGTGTTTCAGGATTCTTAGAGTATAATCTCAGCAGTGGAATCAATGGTTCCAAAGGCCATTCCATTTTCAGTTTTCTGAGAAAATCCCACACTGCTTTTCAGTGACTTCACCAGTCTATATTTTCACCAAGAGGGTTCCCCTTACTTCACATTCTGCCAGAACTTGTTGATTTATTGATGATAGCCATCCTGACCAGTGTGGGGTGCTACCACATTGTGGTTTTAATCTCTCTTATGCATCTTATGCATCTTTGCATTTCTCTTATGGCTAGTGACACTAAGCATCCTTTCATATGTCTATGGAATCTCTGTATGCCCTCCTTGGAGAAGTGTCTGTTCAAGTCCTTTGTCCATTTTTTATTGTGTTGTCTGTCTTCCTGATGTTGTATCATATGAGTTTTTAGATATTTTTTAGATCAAACTCTTGTCTGAGATATCATTGGTAAATATGTTTTCTCATATAGTTGGTTCCCTTTTAACTTTGCTGATGTTTTCTTTAGCTGTGCAGAGCTTTTTAATTTGATATAGTCCCATTTGTTTATTCTTTCTTTTATTTTCTTTGACCTAGAAGATTGAAACTTATTTCACACATCTGACTTCCAGAAAAATGATAAGATGAATTTGGATTGTGTTAAGCTAATCATCTTGTTCAAGCAACCATAGAAAACTAACACACTTGATGTAGCATTTTTTGTCCTTCAGGTTAATCTATTTGTCTTTTTTAATTTAAAGTTTATCTCCTTGTAGACAGATATAATTGGATCTTGGTTTTCTATCACACAGAAAAACCTTACCTTTAAAATAGTAATTATCATTATTGGTGGGATACAGTGAAAGTAGTACTTATAAGAACTTTTATAACATTGGTTGAATATATTGGAAAGAAAAAAAGCTAAAATCAACAATTTAAACTTCCATTTTAATACACTAGAAAAATAAAAATAAGTATAGCAAATTAAACATAAGAAAATAAATAAGTCAACTTACTTCAGAAATCAATGAAATTGAAAACAGGAAAAATAGAAGAAAATCAACAAAACAAAAAGCTATTTCAATAAAATCAGTAACACTCTAGCTAAGCTAAATAAAAAAATACAGAAAGAAAACATAAACTACTGATATCTGAAATAAAATGAGTCATTCATTACAGATCCCATGTTCATATAAATGATAAAATATATTATGAACAATTTTATGCTCACAGATTTGATAACTGAAATAAAATGGAAAATTTCTTGAAAGGTAGTCTGCCACAATTTATACAAAATGAAATAGACAACCTGAGTAGCCTATATCTATTTTAAAAATAAATAAATAATAAATCTTCCAAAACAGAAAGCACCAGATTCTTATGTAGTCACTGATGAGTTCTACCAAACATTTAAGGAAGAAACTACAACTGTTCACAGTCTTTTTCTAATGCCTAATCAGAGGGAATATTTCCTAACTCTATGAGAGCAGCCACACTTTAATACCCATATCAGGTAAAGGCATTATGAGCAGAGAAAACTGGAGGCTAATCATTCTTCTGAACACAAATGCTAAAATGTTCAATAAAATATTGAACATATATAACATTAACAATTTAAATCCAGCAATATATAAAAAGAATAATAGAACAAAACAAAGAGGAATTTATCGTAGATATTCAAGTCTGGTTCTATCTTTGAAAATAAATTAGTGCAGTCCATCATATTCAACGAAAGAAGAAAATTCACATGATAAATCAATAAATGCGGAGAAAGAATTTAGCAAATTTTAATACTTATTCATGCTAAAAAAAACAACTCCAATGAGACTAAGGCATGGAGGACAAGTTTCTTAACTTGATTAAAATAACTCTTTAAAAACTTACAGCAAACATTATACTTAATAATGAGAAACTGGAATTTTTACTGGAAATATTGGAAACAAGCCCAGAATATTTCTTCTCATCACTATTTTTCAACATCATACTAAAATTTCTATCTAATATAGTGGGACAAGTACATAAAACAAAAGATATAAATACTAGGAAAAGATTAAAATTTACTTTCTTCTTGCACAACCAAAAGAAGTGCAACAACAAATTTAAAAACAAAGTTAACCAGAACTGCCATAAAATCTAACTGTATGGAAATCTAACAACCAAGGAGTTAAAGAAGAACTATTCATCCAGACTAATTGGAGATGTGTAGATGGGTAGCTGATGTAGAGAGGATTTGCAGTAAGGTGGTGGCTGGCAGACCAGATGGTCCCACATTTACTTTTGGATAAACTGGGAGGGACAACTGGGGAGCAAGACAGACTGCTCAATCCAGGAACCAGTGTGGGGAAATAAAGCCTCAAAATCACTGACTGTAAAAATATGAGGGGGTTGTGGCAGCAAGAGAAACTCCCAGCCTCAAAGTAGACTTCATTGGAGATACCCTAAGGGTACTAGAAGGTAGACAAACTCACAACTTGTGAATCAGTACCAGAAGAGCCCAGTTTGTTTATGGGTAGTGGAGCAAGTGACTGAAAGCCTACAAGAGCCCAGAAAGCAGTACTGTTCCCTCTCGGGCCCCTCCTCCACATATAGCACAACAACAGAGTAACCTGGGCTTCCCTGCCCTGGCAAATACCTAAGGCTCCACCCCTTACTACAAAACAGGTGCACTCACACACACACACACACACACACACACACACATATAGTGTGTGTGTGTGCATATATATATATATATCCCAAAGGAAAGAGCAGATCAAAGCTCTAGAATCACAACTAAGCATTGAAGAAATAGCCAACCCATCAGATGCTCATTTCAAACCACTGGTAATTAGGATGCTCACAGAAATGGCTGAGTATGGTTGCAAAATAGAGGAAGAGATGAACGCTATGAAAAGTGAAATAACAGAAAATGTGAAGGGAACTAACAGTGAAGGGAAGGAAACTGGGACTCAAATCCATGATTTGGAGCAGAAGGAAGAAAGAAACATTCGACCAGAACAGAATGAAGAAACGAGAGTTCATAAAAATGACAAGAGGTTTAGGAAGCTCTGGGACAATCTTAAACATTCCAACATATGAATCAGAGGGGTGCCAGAAGGAGAAGTGGAAGAGCAAGAAATTGAAAACTTTGAAATAATAATGGAGGAGGATTTCCCCAATCTGGCAAAGGAAACAGACTTCCAGGAAGTCCAGGAAGCTCACAGCATCACAAAGAATTGAATCCAAGAAAGCACACACCAAAGCATTTCACAATTACATTACCCAAGGTTAAAGGCAAGGAGAGAATCTTAAAAACAGCAAGAGAAAAGGAGAGAGTTACCTACAAAGGAGTTCTCCTAAGACTATCAGCTTTTTCAAAAGAAACCTAATAGGCAAGAATGGGATGGAAAGAAGTATTCAAAGTCATGAAAGGCAAGGACCTACATCCAACATTATCTATCCAACAAAATTATCATTTAGAATGGAAGGGCAAGTAGTGCTTCCCAAAGTAGGTTAAGTTTAAGGAGTTTATCATTTACCAGACCTTATTCTATTAAATGTTAAAGGGACTTATCTAAAGAAAAGTAGATGATCAAAAATATGAACAGTAAAATGACAACAAACTGACAACTATCAACAACTGATCCTAACAAAACAAAACAAAACAAAAACAAACTAAATGAACAACTGGAACAGGAAATAAGAAGCATAAATGGTAGGTATGAAATAGATTGGGGGAGGTTAAGAATAGTATAGGAAATGGAGAATCCAAAGAACTTATATGTATGACCCCTGGACATGAATTAGGGGTGGGGATGCTGGTGGGAGGGGGCATGCAGGGCAGAGGGTAATAAAAGGGAGAAATAATTTGACAACTGTAATAGCATAATCAATAAAATATATTAAAAATAAAGAAGGTAAGCAAGCAAACAGAGAATAGACAGAAATTAAAAAAAAAAAAGAAAAACAACCAACAACCTGTGTTTATTCCCAGATTACATTACTGTTTGTATGGGGTCGGGGGGAGTAACCCTCCAGAACTAGTATTTAACTATAGCAAGGTTACAGAATACAAGATTAATACCAAAAATAAAAATCAATCACTGGCAATAAACAAAAAGAATTTAAATTTCAAACACAACAGAACTTACATAAGACTGCCAAAAAATAAATACTTGGGTATAAATCTAACAAAGTCTATATTAGGAAAACAACAAAATCTGATGAACTAGATGAGTGGACAGATATTCAATGTTGATGGACAGAGCCTCAATATTGTCAGAATATCAATTCTTCCCAATTTGATTATAAAATCAATGCATCAGAATCAAAATACAACAAATTAGTTTGTGTATATTTACAAATTAATTCTAATATTTATATAGAAAAACAAAATACACACAATGGTCTACTCAATATTGAAGTCAGGGTACTGGCACTAACTAACTTCAAGAACTTCTATAAACATGAAAGAATCAAAATAGTGTGATGTTGGTGAAATAATAAACAAATTGACCAATGGCACAGAATACAGGCCAGAAATTAACATACACAAATCAACTGATCTATGACAAATAAGCAAGTAATCAACTGATCTATGACAAATAAGCAAGTGCAATATGATGAAGAAAAGATTGTCTCTTCAACAAATGATGTTGGAACAAATGGACACCACATGTAAAAATTAAAAAAAAATGTAAAGTTGATGCAAATCTTATGCTATTCAGAGAAAAAAAAATAACTTAAAATGGAGTGGGAACCCCTAAATTTAAATTTCAAAAGTATAGAATGCCTAGAATATGACATAAAATAAAGACCAAGATTACCTTGGATATGGTTATGTGTTTGTTACATGTCACATGCCATTGAATCAACTCTGATTCTTGGAAACCCTAATAATGATCAATGCCCACAATGTCCTGTACTCAACAGCCCTGATCAGCACCTATAGACTTACATACCTATGGTTTCTTTTATTGAGTCAATTCATTTAATTTTTGGACTTCCTCTTGACATTCTGCCTTCTATTTTCCCAGCATTATTGTCTTTTCCAAAGGCCCATACTTTCTCAAGATATACAACTTCGTCATTGTTCATTTTGTGATGTTTCAAGTTTAATTTGCCTTACTACCCATTTGTTTATACATTTAGTGATCCTGGTATCTGTAGAACTCTCTTTCAACACCATATATCAAATGAATCTGTTTTTTAGTTTCTGTCAGCCTTCTTCACTGTCCAATTTTAAATCTAGGCATAGCAATTGGGAATGTGAGCATGTGGATAATCTTGTCATTAGGGCCTTGGTCTCTAATGACACATCTTTGCTCTTGGTGATCTTTCCTAATTTTTTCTATTGCTCTTCCTTCCAAGTCTCAGCCTTCACTTGATATCTTGGCTGTATTCTCCATTTAAATTGGTTACTGAATCAAGACAAGCTACACCCTTAACAATTTCAACTTCTTCATTGTTTCAGTTAAAGTAGTGTATATCCTCTGCAGTTATTTTTTTTGTTTGTTTTCTTGATGTTGAGAATTTTTAGATACACCAACCAAGTCACAATCCATGAAATAAAGAATTGGGATAGAAGACATTGTTAAATTAAACATTATACTCTTTGAAAGATGCTTTCAAGATAATGAGAAGGAAGGCTAGAGATCCAAGAGGGTGGAGGAGTAAGTGAAAGTTATACTAACCTCCTCTCAGGAAAAATCTGGAATTACTACTAAATTGTAGAGAAATTATCTTGAATAACCAGCTGAACACTAGCTGGAGAGAAGCCTTACAACCACAGAGAGACAGAAGAAAACACTTCAGCATAATGTGACTTGTAAGGAGTGTGGAGGAGGTTGCTGGCTGGGCTCCCACAGGTGGCAGCTGAAGTAATGGAGGGATATTTCAGTGATTAGGCGGTCCCCCTGTGAAATGTGAGGTCTAAACCCCAACCTATAGCACCAGAGCAGGAAATGAACCCAGATAACATCCAGCTATGAAAAGCAGCAGGGGTTCTATCAGCCAGGGAGAGTCAACTGAAGTTGCAGAGAGCTTTTTAAAGAGCCAAAGAACAAAATGTCATTTGCTGCCACTTTCCTGGGTGCTGGTAAATAAATGGAAGAGTAGGCTACAGATGCTTAAAGAGAGTCTGGGTTTGGTGGTTCTGGAGAGAGAACTATGGGAACAGCTGCCAGGATGCTTGTCCTGAGTCATACCTCATATTGAAGGAGCCTTCCCTCTCAGGCAGAGCATTCCTCTCTGAATGGCATCAGCCTGAGGGGAAGCAATAACCCCACTTGCAGGAATTACTCTGCCCAATCCTGTGGAGCTTAAACGTGACTATTGATTACAGAGCAATTAGATTAATGATCCATCACTTCAGGACCTGATTAACATGTAAGGAAGAAAATACAAAGAAGCAACATAAATGGGAAGACAAAGAAAGAGACCCCAAATAAAAGAACAAGATAATTTTCCATAAGAACTAGATGAAAAGGAGGCAAGCAATTTATCAAATAGAGAGTTTAGAGTAATGATTATAAGGATACTCAACAGCATAACAAAACACATAGAAATCATAAAAAAAGGATCAGTCATAAAGAATGCAAAATCTGAGATAAACAATATGCTGAAAGGAATAAACAGTAGGTTAGATGAAGCAGAGGATTGAATCAGCATTTTGGAAGACAAGGCAAAATAAAACAAGCAGACAGAGCAACAAGAAGAAAATAGGAATTAAGAAAATGAGAGCTGCCCTGGCTGGCATAGCTCAGTGGATTGAACGTGGGCTGCGAACCAGGCATCTCAGGTTCGATTCACAGTCAGGGCACATGCCTAGGTTGCAGGCCATGACCCCCAACAACCACACATCGATATCTCTCTCTCCCTCTCTCTCTCTCTCTCTCCCCTTCCTTTCCCTCTCTAAAAATAAATAAATAAAATCTTGAAAAAATAAAATGAGAGCTTAAGAAACATCTTAGAAAACATGAAACATAACAACATCCACATCATGGGAATACCAGAAGAACAGAGTAAGCAAAGGATTGAGAACCTATTTGAAGAAATAATAATCAGAACCTCCCTAATCTGATGAAAGAAAAAGTCACACAAGGTCAGGAAGCTCAGAGAGTCCCAAACAAGTTGGATCCAAAGTTGCCCAGACTGAGGCACATCATAGTTAAATGACAAGGCTTAAAATAAGGAAATAATTGTAACAGACCCAAGAGAAAAGCAGGTAGTCACCTACAAGGTAGCAACAATTAGACTTTCATCTTATTACTCATCAGAAACATTTCAGTCCAGAAGGGAGTGGTGTGAAATATTCAAGGTGATGACAACTAAGGACCTACAGCCAAGGCCACTTTACCTAACAAGGCTATCATTTAAAGTTGAAGGAGAGATAAGGAGCTCCCCAGATAAGAAAAAAACTAGAGGAGTTTGTTAACACCAAACCAGTGCTGCAGCAAATATTAAATGGCTTGCTTTAAGAAGGAGAGAAAAACAAAAGAGGAAAATAGCCTAGAAACAAAATGGCACTAACTACATACCAACAAGCACCTTAAACATAAATGACCAAATGCTCCAACCAAAAGACACAGAGTAGCTGAATGGATATGAAAACAAGACCCATATATATACTGCCTCCAAGAGACCCCATTAGATTGAAAGATACACACAGACTAAAATAAAGGGATGGGAAAAATATTTCATGCAAATGGAAAGGGAAAAAAAGCTGGAGTAGCAATATTTATACCCAACAAAATAGACTTTAAAACTAAGGCTGTAGTAAGAGACAAAGAAGGATACTACATAACGATATGGGGAACAATCCAACAAGAAGATATAACCCTAGTAAATATTTATGTACCCAACATAGGAGCACCTAAATATGTAAAGCAAATCTTGATGGACATAAAAGGAGAGGTCAACAGAAACACAGTCATCGTTGGGGATTTTAACACACCATTGGCTTCAATGGATAGATCTTCCAGGAAGAAAATCAACAAGGAGACAGTGGCATTGCATGATACACTAAATTAAATGGATTTAATTGATATCTTCAGAGTATTTCAACCCAAAGCAGTGGAATATACATACTTTTCAAGTGCACATGGAATGGTTTCAAGGAGAGACCACCTTCTAGGACACAAACCAAGTCTCAATAAATTTAGGAAGATTGAATTCATATCAAGCATCCTCTCTGACAACAATGCTATGAAAATAAACCACAAGAAAAACACTGAAAAACACACAGAAAACATGGAAGCTAAATAACATGTTATTAAACAATGAATGGGTCAACAATGAAAACAACAAATAAAAAGATATCTGGAAACATGAAAATGAGGGCACAGCAACTCAACATTTGTGGAACACTGGGAAAGCAACCCCAAAATAGAAATCAATAGCATTATAGAGCTACTTCAAAAAAACAAGCAGAAAAGACCAAATAAACAATTTAACTTCACACTTAAAGGAACTTGAAAAGGAACAACAAACAAAGCCCAATGTGGGCAGAAGGAAGTAATTAAGATCAGACCAGAAATAAATGAAATAGAGTCTAAAAAAACAATACAAAAGATCATTGAATTCAAGAGCTAATTCTTTGAAAAGATAAACAAGATTGGCAAACCTTTAACAAGACTAATCAGGAAAAAGAGAAAGAACCCAAATAAAATCAGAAATGAAAGAGGAGAAATACCAAGTGACACTAAAGAAATACAAAGGATTGTAAGAAAATACTATGAACAACTGTATGCCAACAAATTGTACAACCTGGATGAAATGGATAAATTCCTAGAAACATGCAGTCTTCCATAAACAAATTAAAAAGAATCAGAGAATCTGAATAGACAGAATACACCTAATGAAATTGAAGTGGTAATCAAAAACTCCCAACAAGGAAAAGCCCTGGACAAGATGGCTGCACAGGGGAATTTTACCAAACATTCCAAAAAGACTAACACCTCTCCTTCTCAAACTATTTCATACAATTCATGATGAGGAAAGACTCCAAACTCACTTTATGAGGCCAGCATTACCCTAATTCCAAAACCAGATAAGGATACTGCAAGGAAAGAAAATAATAGGCCCATATAACTGATAACATAGATCCTCAACAAAATATTAGCTAGCCAAATACATCAGTGCTTCAAAAAGATCATACACCATGATTAAGGGGGGATTTTTTTCTGAGGATGCAAGGATGGTACAACATCCACAAATAATTAAATGTGATTCACCACACAAAAAAGAAAGGATGGAAAGCACATGATTATATCAATAGATTCAAAAAAAAAAAAACTTTGATAAAATCCAGCACCTATTTATGATAAAAACTCTCAGCAAAGTGAGACTAGAGTGAACATACCTAAACATAATAAAGGCCATGTATGATAAACCCACTTCCAGCATCATATTCAAAGGGCAAAAACTACAACTGTTTCCCTTAAAATTGGGAATAAGACAGGGAGGTTCGCTGTCACCTCTCTTACTCAACATATTACTGAAAGTCCTAGCCACAGCAATCAGACACAAGAAGAAATAAAAGGCATCCAAATGAAAAGGAAGAAGTAAAACTGTCTTTATTTTGCAAATGAAATGATATTGTACATAGAAAACCCCAACAATTCCACCAAGAAAATACTAGAACTGATAAACAAATACAGCAAAGTAGCAGGATAAAAAATTAATTCCAAAATCAGGTGCTGTTTTATATGCCAATAATGAACTAACTGAAAGGGAAATTAAGAAAACAATCCCATTCACAATTTCTTCAAAACCAATAAAATACCTGGAAATAAATCTAATGAAGGATGTAAAAAAAAAAAACAAAACTGTACTTGGAAAATTATGACACTAAAGAAGGAAACTGAAGAATATGCAAATAAGTGGAAGCACATATCATGTTCATGGATAGGACAAATTAACATCATTAAAATGTCTATACTATGCAAAGCACAACACAGAATCAACACAATTTTTGGCAAGATTCCACTGATGTATCTCACAAAACTGGAACAATATTTCAAAAATTTTATGGAAATATAAAAGGCCCCCAGAGCAACAGTGATCCTGAAATAGAAGAAAAGAGTTGCAGAGCTCAAGCTACTTAGTACCAAACTACACTACAATGACATAGTGATCAAAACAGCCTGGTAGTGGCATAAAAACAGACACATAAATCAATGGAACAGAATAGAGAGCCCAGAAATAAGCCCACACCTTTATAGCCTCTTAATATTTGAGAGAAGATGCAAGCACATCCACTGTAGTAGAGATGGGTTATTCAATAAATGTTGGGAAAATCGAGGTGAGCCTCCCTTGTGTGTTACTTTCTGTTTCTCCCTCACAACCTTTACGAACTTGACGATTCTCTCTTCATTTTTGAATTTTACCATTTTAATTACTATGTGTTTTGGAGTGAGCCTATTTGAGCTCCTCTTAATTGGGTCCCTCTGTGTTTCCTGGATATGTGTGACTTTTTCTCTCATCAAATTAGAGGAGTTTTCCATCATTACTTTTTCAAACAGGTTTTCTACTTCTTGTTCATCTTCTTTTTCTGGTGTCCCTATTATATGGATATGATTATATTTCATATTGTCCTTAACCCCACCTTGTTCTTTTTTCCTTTTCTTACTCTTTCTGGGAGTTTTTTTTCCTACTTTTTTTTTTCCTACTTTGTCTTCCAGCTTACTGATTCAACCCTCTGGTTCATCTAGCCTGCTTTTGATTCCTTCTACTTGTCTTCAATTCAGAAATTGTATTCTTCATTTACTCTTGGCTCTTGTTGATAGTTTCTATGTCCTTTTTCATGTTGGTGTAGTTTACTGTGAATTCATTGTAGCTTCCCTGTAGTTTTTTGATTAATTTCACTGAGTTCATTGAGCTTCTTTATATTGTTTTGAACTCAATATCAGAGTTGACTTGCCTCTATTTCATTTAGCGTTCTTTCTGAGGATCCCTCTTTTGCTTTCATGGAGGGGTTGTTTCTTTGTCTTCCCATTATTTGTGAGAACCTTCTTGTTTGCCTCTACTTTTATCAGATGGCATTTTATTTTTATTTTGATTCTGTGTGTGGGTTTTTTTCTTGGCCTTGAGTTTTCTCTTGTGTTATTTTTAATTTTTTATTATTTTATGCATTTAATTTTTTATTGTTGTTCAAGTATAGTTGTCTCTATTTTCCAATACTCCCTCACCTCATCTATCCACATCTCCCACCCTTGATCTTATCCCCCCTGACTTTGTCCATGTGTCCTTTGTACATGCTCCTTGACAACCCTTCCCCCTTTTCCCCCCATTACCCCCTACCACCTCCCTTCTGGTTACTGTCAGTTTGTTGCTAATTTCAATGTCTCTGGTTATAATTTTCTTGCTTCCTTGTTTTGCTGTTTAGGTTCCAGTTGAAGGTGAGATCATATGATATTTATCTTTTACCATCTGGCATATTTCACTTAGCGTAACACTCTCCAGATTCATCCAAGCTGTTGCAAAGGGTAGGGGCTTCTTCTCTCTTTCTGCTGCATAGTATTCCTTCATGTAAATTCACCACAGTTTTATGATTCACTCATTTATTCCTGAGCACTTAAGTTGTTTCCAGCACTTGGCTATTGTAAATTGTGCTGCTATGAACATTGGGGTACTCAGAAAAGTACACAACACTGAAGAAAGAAATTAAGGAAGACGCAGACAAATGGAAGCATGTGCCATGTTCATGGATTAGAGGAATTAACACTATCAAAATGCCCATACTACCTAAAGAAACTTACAGGTTCAATGCTATCCCTATTAAAATACCAATGACATATTTCACAGATATAGAACAAACATTTCAAAAATCTATATGGATCTAATAAATGACCCTAAATAGCTGCAGCAATTTTGAGAAAGAAGAACAAAGTAGAAGGAATCACAAAAACTGATATCAAACTGTATTACAAGGCCACAGTAATTAAAACAGCCTGGTACTGGCATAAGAACAGACACATAGGTCAGTGGAACAGAATAGAGAGCACAGAAATAAACCCAAGTCTCTATCTATGATCAATCAATATTCAGCAAAGGGGTAGATGCATGAAATGGAATAAAACTAACCTCTTCAGCAATGATATTGGGAGATCTGGAAAGCTACAGGAAAAAAAAAAATGAAACGACCACCAACTAACACCATACAGAAAGCAAACACAAGATGGATAAAAGACTTAAATATAAGTTGCTTCTTCTTCTTAAATTGATCTGTTTTGACTCCCTGAGTTTGTGATGTGAACTTCTGTGGTAAGAGACCTGTGAGATTCAATGGTGCAGACTCCTTGATCTCCTGAACTTGATGCTCTTAGGATGCCCTCTATGTCATTTATGTTGGCTCTCTGGATGTAACTGGGTTGTGATTGTTGTTGGGTCTTTTTCAGTGGGTCCTTCCCTCCAGCTGGTTGACTGAGGGTCACTCTGCACACCATGAATTGTATGCTGTTGTGCAGGTGTTGCCAGAAGAAAACCACTCAGCTCAAGGAACAAACCCATATCCACAAAAATATCTCCCTTGCCCTTTAATCCCACTATCAACAGCAAATGAACCAATATTAATAAGGATGTAAAGAGATTAAGACTATTATAAGAAAGGAGAGAAATAAACTATAGCATAAAATCTAGTAACTTAATATGTACAAATTTGATGGACAAGAAATGAATGTTAAAAGTCTATGCAGGAAACAAAATATCACTAATTATGGAGAATACAACAGGGGGTTTCATCTCAGTAGTTTCTAGAATTTACCACTGTTTTGACTTCCTGGATCTGTGTCTGGTGATGTTAAATGTTGACCCTGACTGACCTTAGGCAGCCTGCTCAGAGACTACCAGAGATCTACTGTCTGTGTCTGTCTCCTTCACTTGTTAATCTCGTCACTCTCCACTCAGCAGTTAGGTTTAAGCTCCATAGTGTGGGGCTGAATCATTCCTGGGGTTGGCGCTATTGTTTCCCCTCAGGCTGCTGTTGCTAAGAGGGGAATTATCTGCCTGACCAGGTTGGCTGCTGCAGTATGGTGGGTTACTCAGCACTGTGATCCTGGCCTCTACTCTCTCAGCTCTCTCCTCAAAGCATCCATCCCCAGTCTCTCCTCAGGTGTCTCTAGCCCACTCAACCCACGCCTCTGCCAGAAACCCAGATAAATAACTACACATGAAAATTTGTGCACTGGTCCTATAAACGGCTCTTTGCATTACCAGCTCTCCATCTTTGGCAGAGAGAAATCCTGCTACTTTTTGCCTTTGGTTGTTATCTGTATACTTTTTGAGCTCTGGTGCTCTAGGCTGGGGATCCCAGTTTAGGGTTTAGTCCCCAAACTTCTCCAGCCAGTTGCTTAATTATCCCTCCAGAGCTACCATCTGTGGGAACCCAGCCAGCCTTCTCTAGTTTATATGTCACTCCTTTATGAGTCAGTTAATGCTGAAGGTGACTCTTCTATCTGTCTAAAGTTAGTAAGGCTTCTCTCTTGCTATTTTCAGTTGATGGTCTGTGTGATTTCTCCACAATTTAGTTGAAATTTCTGATTGGCCATGGGAGAAAGTTACTAAGGCTTCCATTTACTTTTCCACCATCTTGCCTCACCACCAACAACACTCTTTTGATCCACTCATTTACTGATGGGCACTTAGGCTGTTTCCAGAAAATGGCTTTTGTAAATAAGGCTGCATTAACATTGCAGTGCATAGGTTCTTTTCAATTTGTGATTCAAATCAATTTATGAGTCAACACAGTGTTATTTTAATTGTTACTAATTTTTAAATAATTTGAGATGAAAAATGAAAAATCTATGGAATATTCATTGGTTTGGGAGTTAAGACTATCTTATTATTTTAAGCATGTCCTTAACTGAATTTCCCCTAAAATCATTGTTAGAAGTAATTATTTGTCTGTCTTTATGAGCTGGCCAGAAATGTATACTACAGTTCAATTACAAAATGTACTTAGAGATATAACATTTGGGATTATGAACATAAGATATAGTACCAAATAAGCATTTCTTGTAAACTGATTGTTCCATAAAAATGAATTAACTAATATTCAGTTCAAAATAATTTTAAAATGTTCTCCATGAATTTCCAAAGAAATTATTTCAAATTATGTAACTTACCAAAAACAAAATAATAAGACAGAAGATGGGATGTCAAATATTGGCAGAAGAATGGAGAGTTTGCAGAGTACAAGTGAGTTTTTTCCCAGCACCCACAATGCTGCTTCTGCCAAAGCACCATAGCTCCAAAAGGCTCTGAATATTTTTTAAAAAATGCATTAGATAATAGATCTTGCTACAAAATCTGACATAGTTATATTATATACACATAAGCAGACATATAATTATACTATCTCTGGGATTATAAATTTTTTCCTAAATATTGGTTAAGAGATGCTTACTTTTCCTTCCATTGTGGTCTCTTTCAGATCTCAACTATTTCAAAAAGAAAAGTACTAAAATTTCTCACCCAAATTCAACATCAGCTCTCACATCTGTCTCCCTGTCATCAACAAAACAAATTACACATCCTGTTTTTTTAAAAAATTCATGAGGACAAAAGCGATTCAATCAATTTAAGATCCAATGAAGATGGCACTTTAATCTACCACCTCTGCTCCACATGTCAATGAAATATGTGCAATGAAAAGGAAGATTGCTCAGAAAACTCCAATAGATAAAAGACATTGACAGGACAAATAATATTGTTGGTAAAGAACCAGAGAGGTACAGGAAGAAATGACAAAAACTGGACAGAATGAAATACATGATCTTCATAAAAAAAAAAGAGAGAACCTCCTAGATAATTGTATGTTAATCATTATAAAGAGTGTTTTAATCAATGGGAGTGATGAAGTTAACATAAATAGAGGTGAGGATGAAAGGTTCTGTAGAGCAGTAGGAGAAAGTGGGCAAAGACACAGGTGAACTAGAATTTAATATTCTGTATCATAAGAAATTTTGTTTTGACACAATAGAAAAAATTATATAGAAGAATGGACCACAGGACAAGGGAATTGGGGAAGAGTAAAAGTAGCAGATACTGGGTGAGTGAAGGCATGAAAAACCAAAACTGGGAAGTAGCTAGATTGTAATCCCTCAGAGTGTCTAAGAAATTTAATCAGAGAAAGAGTTTAGGAGAAGAGCAGAAAGATACTTGGAGAATGAAAACTGAGGTGTCCTGTGGCTGTCAGAGGATCTCACTGGGAGAAGATCCAGGAAGGTAATGAGGTGTGGGCAGTGTAATTGAGGAGGGAACAGTAGGGAACTAAGATACATGAATAACCGGCATAAGGTTAAGAGACCATTTGACAATTATTTTGTAGTAACTGGCTGGTGATAATTGGAGCTGGGAAGAAAATTGGATGCTTCATGTGTGTCTAGGCCCAAAGCAAAGGAAACAGAAAAAAAACGATGAAAACATCAAATTAGAAGTGGCATATTACAGGTTTATATTAAAATACATAATTAGGGTTTAAATTTTATCAGCTTTGTTATACCTTTAACAATTGTGCTCCTCCTCCTGAGATAGAAGCCTGAGAGTTAAATTTCCTGCTTTTTTGCACTTATATACACATGCATGCACATACCAACATACCACATACATATATGTATGTTGACACAATTGAGTTCACATTAATATCCAAGTCAATAGGGCATCTTTTCAATATATGGTTCAGTTCTAACTCTGAGAATGAAATGATCTCTTCAAGAAACACACAATCTAGAAACATGACACTTTTAAAACAGTCTATTAAATTGACAGTTGCTATCTTGGTAATATAAACAGAATGATGAAGGAACATATAGAAGAGAAGCAATAAGTTGGCATAGGCAGGAAATACTATGCTATTCCAATTAATTAAATAGCGTGTTTAAAGGAGGGTTGCTATTTATATCATTTCTCAATTATCATTGTAAGTAAGTTTAATATCTACAATAGTAGTTTCTGTCATTGCTAGTCCCACAGTAATTTCCCATCTCTTGTTTCTGTTAGTTCTGCCCTTGGAAGAATTAACTGAAGGATTCCTTCAGTAAACTCTCCTCAGTTCCTCCTTTTGTGTGTTCCAGCAATTTCCATCATGGAGTGGATATCCCACTATCTTCCTCCTAATTTTTGCAAGTAATGTACTTCTCTTTGCCTTTTTGGTTTAAAAATAAATTATGAATAAGCATGAACAGTAAGAGACAGGTTTTTTTTTTCATTATTGAAATATCTACATTTTGTGGGTAGATCACAGGACAAGTCCATTCACGCACCTCATTTGATTAGGGAATGGCATAATTGCAAAGTTTTTGTCAAATATATTTTTATTTTGTGTTTGATAGTATTTCCATTGGAGAGGATTCTATAAAATTACTGGATAAAAAGTTGAATTGCCTTTGGGGTTTCCCATTCCAATACATGGCACTCTTAATTTTGCAACTTCTGCAAAACAATGAGTGCAAAAAATGCCTCTAATATTATTTTGACTATTTAGATTGCATTCACATAAATGCTATGTTTTTTTTAGAATTTAATCAAAAGTATATATTTTTAATATTTAATATTATTTTGCATTAGTTTCAGGTATATAGCACAGTGATTAGACTATTATATATTTTGCAAAGTGTTCCTCCAATAGTTCTAGTACCCACCTGGCACCATACATATATAGTTATCACAATATTATTGACTACACCCCCCATGCTGTACTTTGTACTCCCCTGACTGACTGTTCTGTGACTACCAATTTATACTTCTCAATTCTTTCACCTTTTCATCCAGTGGATAAAAAAGTTGTGGTAAATATGTGCATTATGGCTTTTGAAACATTCTTTTGACAGAAGTTTATGTAATAGGTGACATCCAGCTTAAAACTGTCAGTTTTTTTTTAATTTATTTATTTTTATTTTTTAGGGAGGGAAGGGAGGGAGATAGAGAGAGAGAGAGAGAGAGAGAGAGAGAGAGAGAGAGAGAGAGAGAGAAAGAGAAACATCAATGTGTGGTTGCTGGGGGTTATGGCCTGCAACCCAGGAATGTACCCTGGCTGGGAATCGAACCTGGGACACTTTGGTTCCCAGCCCGTGCTCAATCCACTGAGCTACGCCAGCCAGGGCTAAAACTGTCAGTTTTAGTAAATTGCTGCTTATAATTACATTTCCTTCAGAAGTTAGTATTCACAGAGCTATGAATGTTACCTCAAGCGGTGTGTTTGAAGTAAGTAGTTGCATAAATAGGCAATGAGTTAACATTAGCAAAATAGTTTCAACTCAGGTGATTGAATCTAAACAATAAAAAAAACACTTTTCCCATTGTTTTATCAACATACCATGTACCTTTTAAGGTGGTAATATTATTGGAAAAAATATTCATCATGAGTGTATAGCCATTATAGAAGCTATTCAGTAAATTATTAAATGGCCCAGAATACAATCTCTCTGTATATGCTCAGTCCCTCAGAAATTCATTCAGTGCCAATATGAAGGCTTATCTCAGATATGATATGTCAAAATGTCTTAAAGCAATACCTGCTAAAAACGATTTTACACATGACCATAAAAGATATGTCTTATTTAATTGTGTATTGTTTTTCATTACACCTAGTAGGTATAATAAAAAAATATTTTCATAGAAATGATGTTTATTTAACCATATTACATCTTTAAAAAATATTATTCCCTTGTTAATTGAAAGGGAAATGGGAAAAAATTTGTTGAGGAGGAGAATGGAGTGAGCAACTGCACAGGTTTGGGTGTATTTGCCCAGCCTCCCACCATGGGAATGGCACAGTGACATTACAGGGGAAGTGTGGACTTCAAGACTGTTTTTAGCTCTGTCACTCACTCCTTTTGAGCTTGAGTAGGCCACATCATACCTCTGAAACTGGGCATCCCTATTTGTAAAATGGATTTATGATAACTGCCCAATCTACACTGCAGTCTTATTCTGAGAACTGAATGAGAACATTTTCTTGGAAACCTATAGAACACTCTGCTAAGTTCTGACTCCAGAATTCACCTGTGTGATTTTGAACTTGTTGCCTCACTTTTCTGGGCCTAATTTTTTGACCTGGAAAATGATGACAGTAAAATCATCTACCCTATTGTGAAGATTATAAGAGATAATGCATGTGTTACATATAGCAAAGTACTTAATCTATTAACGCAACAAATGAATCTGTTTTTAATCCTTTTGTATAAGTTTTTACAGTTACTGGGTAAGTAGTATAAGTGAATTGCAACCATTTGTGTTTTTTTTTTCAAATGCATATTGTATAAATTGGGCTGGTGTTTGTGGGCCTTACTATGCCTTTGCAATTAATTATGTATTTCAGCAAAGGTGATTCTCATTCTTTATGATGTTATTTGAATAGTACCTTTTCATAACAGAGGGAGATCTTGCTTCTTTCATATGTTGCCATTGTCCTTTACCTCACTTAGATGATTTTTCGTAATAAAATAGGCATTAAAACAACAACGTCGAGGGGAGGGGTAGATAACTGGGGAAAGAATGGGAAGAGTCTTCAAGGAACATGTATAAAGGACCCATGGACAAGGGGGTTAGGATTGAGGTTGGGAGGTGGGAGTGGGTGGGGGTAAAGTGGAGACAACTGTGCATGAACAATAAAAAAGCATCTACTCTTTTTTGCTGTTGCCTTTGTTACAATCTCTCTGACTCTTGGAGTAACTCAGGCAGTTTCCTATCAATGCTAAGCCTGAAATTGTGGTGAAGATGTAAAACAAATCTCTGCTGAATTTTCAACCAGATATCCTCCATTTAAAAATGATGATTTATAGTTACAAGAGCTCAGTTTAATATGCATTAAGAATTCAAATGCTGTTACAATAATTTTTTAGCAAAAGCTGCTTTTTAGGACTACCTTTGCACATTTTCTTCACAAGCAATAATTCTTCATCTATGGAGTAATTTATTTCTTCTGGTTTTAATATGTTACAGATGAATGGTTGTATGTCTTTCCTGTTAGAGCGTTGTAAGACAGGCCACTTTTGCATTAGGCTGGTACTACAACAGATACCTGTGGTGCTCTTCATGGTTCATGTGGTACTAATTTAAATGGGAAGCTGCACATATTTCATTGAAACACTTGGTAAAGCCAGCTTTCACAGAAGGGTGCAAATGATGGACTATTCTCTGTTGCAGCTGAACTGCTTTAAATGTGTCAAAGAGGGTTATGGATCATTTCATTCACCCATCAACTCTGGTCCTCTGTGTGTACAAATCACAGCCTAGTGTCATCCAACAGAACATTCTTGACAATACTAGAACATTTATAGTACTGCCATTTTTAATAGGAGTTGTACAACCCTGTTTAAATAGTATTACTTCTTTAACACTTTATTTCTGAACCTGCTTGATGAACTGGCATGGCTGAGGTTACAGGGCTGACTGGGGTTTATAATCACTTTTCAACCAGGAGGAGAATGTTTTGGTAGATCTCACTTCACATCTGTGTCATACCCCATTATGCTACGTGTTGTGTGTACGTGCCTCTCTCTTTTCAAATGAAATTTTATCTTGGGCAAAATTACACATGGCATTTCAAACAGGCACTTTGGTGCCCAATAACTAAACTGAATAAGTTGGCTAGAAATGTTCTTTGATTACTGAATCCTTTGCTCTGCCTTTGACTACTACTGTTAACTAAGAAATCTAAAGAATTCAGTTTACATAAAACTTTTGCTCTACTTTTGTGATTCTGTTATTTTTTATTTAATCAGAGTGCAATACTTTAGTAACTACTGAAAATAACTGTATTCAAGTTTGTTTCCCCAGTTTTAATTACAGGCTTCTGGACTGTTGGGCAAAATCCTACTCAGAATGAAATAACAAAGATACCCACATAACATTGTCTAAACCAGAGTAATAAAAGAAAGAGATTCCTTATGTGTATTTGGGGATAACATGACATTGTATTTTGATGCTTATTTCAACTGTCTAATGATAGTGATGGTTATTTTATTTGTAAATTGGTAAGGAAATGTGTTTTATAAGTTAAAGCTCATTGTTGACTATAAGAATGTAATGTAAGTTGAAAACCATTGATATTATAAATATACAATAAAAAGACAATGTAAAGTAGACTGGCAGACTTCTTGGGATTCTACATGCACATTAATCTAGGCCTTGAAATGCAATTTTGTTGGGATAAGTGGAGTCAGACACAAAAATGTAAATGTTGAGTGATTATATGCTGTGTGATCCTGAAAACTGGAAATCATATCCTCAGGGAAAAAGTAAGCATTAGGAAACTTTGCTCAGTCTTAAAAATCATCTTTGTGTCAGCCACTGTATTTATTTCCTGGAATAAGTAGAAAAAACATAACTTTAGTAAGGGTTTTATTTATAAGTATGTTTCTTGGATTTGATGTTTAGTTAATAACAAATTTGTAAAACAATTATTAGTATTTTCCTATTTGTTTTGGGGTAAATATTCATCCTTAGTATGCCAATAATATTAATATGTTAAAAATTAGAAGAATAATGCCATCCTGAAGCCTCAATAGAGATTTTGATTACATAGATCTGAGATGTACAGGTTCTTTAAATGAGATGCAAATAAGTGAGATCTATCATAAGAGAGGGGCAAGGGCCCAAGAAAATACAACCTCAAACAAAACTTTAGAACATGCCCACCAGTTAATAAAATGTTATATTAAAAATGCTCTGCTATATGAAATATGAAGTAGCTTCCCATGTAATTAAAATAAACCCAAGGATAATTTTTTAAATTGTATTTTAGACAAATGGTACAATGATTTGCTATACCTTAGAATCAAAAGAGAACTATTCTTAAACCTATCTGAAGCACACTTTCCACAAATCAATGAAACATCAGAATTTAGCGTTCTCATATTGCTTATTTGAATCACCAGGGTCCTGAAGTAAAGAGGATACCTTACAACTAGTTGATGTGAAGAGAATATAAGAGGTGTAGGTAGTATTCAGGGAATTAAAGGATGGATTTATTGCCTCTGATCTGCTATGTCCCTTTGGGCCAGAAAATATGGTGCCTCAGAGTGCAGGAGCAGGTGCCAAAGACAACACCAGAGCCAAGCTCAAGGTAGGAGGAAGCCTCCCCCAACCTCTCTGTATTCCAACCCTCCAGTCCAATCAGTGCCTCCCATTGGCAGACCGCTACTGCAAGTCAGAGACCAGTCCCTATAGGATGTCTTCCTAATGAAAACCAAAGCAAGTGTGAAATATGGATCTTCCTGGAGAGAGAAAGGGCTCAGAAAGTAAAAAGCCAGATAGCCACATAGGAAAGCAATATAGTTTAATTATTTCTAGTACATAAGCCAAATAACCAAAACCAAAACACTTTTTCTTGTTATCTGTCTAGCTGTTTTTATCCATAAAATCAAGTAACAAAACTCCATTTGGACAGTGAGCACATTAGAGTGCATGTCCTTTCACAACTAAAATTCCTCATCTAAACCATGGAATAAAGAATTATTTTTTAGGTCATTTTCTCAAGTCTCTTGAGGCACATTAATAGTGTCTGAAGTGATAGGAGAGAAATTAATTTATTACATGTGGTAGTCTTTAAGGCCTGATTTTCTGGAAGAACCCAGGGGAGAAATATTAGAGATCTGATGATGCTCTGGTCTTCTTGGTGGAGCTCCTGCTATGTGGATGATTCCCTTCCTGAAAGTGGTCTCTCTCTCACTACTAGAATCTCTCATTGATGAAAACACACCATGGGTTTACTAGATCTTGTGAAAGTAAATGTTTTCCATAGGAAGACCTTACTCCATTGTATCTGATACAAAGTAAGGGGCAAAATGTATTTTGTGGTTGAGTAAATGAATGAAGGAACGAATGACTGCATTATCTGGGCTTGTAAGTCAGTTAAAAGTCAATTCTCAACTGTAAAGTATTAACAAACTAAAAGAAAACTGTGTACAACTAACTTATTTCAAAGATTTAAGAAATTTATTCTGGAGAGGCATTTAAATACTTTAAATGGAGCGGCACTATCTTAACTTCAATGTGTTTGTCATGCTTTATTTATTATTTTTTTGTGTTCCATTTCTTTCCTTCCTGTGCCTTGAGCCAATTATCTTTCTTAAATGGTCAATTTTCTAACATTGAGTGTCATTTGAATTCATGTATGGGCCACTTTCCCAATCCTTCTAAACGTAAGTGCTCAAATTTTATAAAATGCATGCCTTCCCACCTGTGTTTTAATATCGAACTTCTAGGGAATCAACATGTGAAATAATGACTGCCAGAGAATATGGCCACGTTAGGGTGAAAAATTGAAAGGATGATGTGAAGGAGAACCACTGAAGAGAGGCATGTATATTCCTTCTAGGGCTTTCCTTTCTCTATGGCTGTGTGGAGGTGCTGAAAGGCAGCTTACATGCCTCACTGAATTGGGTAGGGCTTGCATTCAAGCCCCAAATGTGTGAACTGCATTGTACCCTCTTTGGGAGTATTTCTGAATACTATCCTGTTGTAATCATTTATTTTATTCTGTAATAATTCAGGTGCCAAAGTCTTTGTCCTTGCTTCCTAACATATGCCCAAAGTCTTGTTTTATGCACCCCAGATGAAATGTTTTACCATTATTTTTAAGCTTAAAGATAAAAAAAAAATAATAATACCTGAACCTCCATAGATGTTGTAATACAATTTGAAAATTTAATAAAACATTTCCTTAAGAAAGCATTACATTGATTTCTCCATGACATCAAACCATGGGCTTCTATAATTTCAAGAACTAATTAGGCAGATAGAAGTTCCCATGGCTTAATCCTGTGATAAATCTGCATGAACCCAGACAGTGGGGTATGTCTTTTGAATTTACATTGCATTGACAAAATAAACACAGTTCTGCAAGGAATACATATTATGTAACTATAGTTTGAATATACATACTAAAGTAATTATTTCAATAAACAGGATTTGAAAACAATTCATGGGGCTATAAGAAAAGAAAGATCTGTGAAATATGGAACTGTGAATGTTATTTTTAGAAAGAATGTGCAATAAGCAGGTTAGAATTGGCGAAATTCCTATGCAGTGAGAAAATCTCTTACTTGTTTCCCATTGATATGCCACAAAAGAACAGAACTTGAAAATCAACATTTTGGGGGGGAGTAACTGAATAGAACCCTCAGGGGCATGCTGTTTTCAGGAGTTGGCATGTTGTTCAGTTTTGTCCAATTATCAGTAAGTGAGAGGGATTAGCTGTTGGTAATAGTGTAATGGACAAAAGACTCTGGTCATAAGCAGTGAATTTAGAAAAGTGAGAATGTACTTAAAGGGGAAAAGCTTTTGCTAATTAGCAATAAAAATGAGATGATTAGGTTAACTGTTTAGTTTGTAAAGTAGATAAATCCTGGTGATATAAATTACACCCTGAGTGGTATGTCAAGGTTCATCTAATTTTTATTTATGTATGGAAAATAATCATTTAGGCCTTCATCTAACAGGCAACAACAGAAGACCATTGGTAAAATTAAAAGTGCCTTTGGAAGTGGCAAGAATGACCTTGAGGAAGGAAAAGGAAAAAGACACAGGAAAGGAAAACTCTGAATAGAAAATAGAAAGTTTAGATTCAGATTGATGATTTTCTTTGTTTAAATGCCAGTGCTTATATTCACATGAAAATCTGTCCTTAAAAAGTGCAGTTATAGCACATCAATCCTTAAATGCTGCATACCAGAGATAAATGAAAACTCATTGTGGCAAAGAATGCTGATTTATGGCTGGCAGGAGCTCACTACTAGCTTTTCTATTACCCTGTTGGGGTAAAAATGTGTGAAGATGATTAAGAAAAGCAGAAAATTGTAAATTTAGAATGTGTTTTGAGATTTTCTTAATCATCCTTTCATAACATTCATATCACATCAACTCAACATTAAAGGTGGGGGTGGGGGAGATGAAGAAAAAAACTTAATTTATCCCTGTCATTTAAAATTAACCTGTATTCACAGTAGTTCAATTGGTCATGTTTACCTCTAGGAGGTGATTCAAACTTAATTTGAGGGTCATTCATGATCCAAAGCCCTCTAACTTCATTGATTTCCCAAGTCATATCAAGAATGCTGTCTATTGGACAATCTGTATATCAAAAATGTCCAAGAAATGTTACTTTTTTAGAGCTTTCTAAAGCATGAAGAAAGCACACAGTTAATATTTGTAAAGCTGAGCAAAGAAACCCCAGCCAAGAGAAAATTATATGAGATCTGACATCATGTGTTGTATAATTGGTTATATAACTTGTATATAACCTTGTATAACTTTAATGGTTATAAGGTCCACAAGGCATTTTCTCTTTTGTACCATGTAAGGCATTACATTAGTTGCAAATCCAATTCAAAAGCTATCTGAATAAGTAATTTGTGTGAAGAGTGAGTAGAAAGACACTAGTATCATAATATATTTTCATTTAAAAATACCAAATTTTCTGCAAGCTGGACCCCTGGACAAAGCTAGTTTTACTTCAGTAGGTAGGAATTCACATTTCAAGTGAAATTAAATCTCTAAATGATACCGCAGTTCTTTTGTTGTTACCAATAACTGGTTTAGTCAGCTGTCTCAACTCATTTTTTTACTTTGCCTGAGCATGCCTAGTAGGGAGGTAAAGGAGATACTTTGAGATACTGTGTCTTGCTTTCTGTATGAGATCTGGTTTATAAGAAAAAAAAATCAAAGTGAGGCAGATGGGGAATTCTGTTTTCTGGAGGATCTTTTGGTGTCATATAGTTGTCAAAAATTACCCCTCCCACTCCACCTTACCTCTAGTTCAAAGACCTCTTTGTTACACAGATAGTGCACAATATTTTTGACTGAACAATCTCCTTTTGACTATCTAAACTCTAAACTTTTGTTGAAAAGAGTGGAGAATTATGTGCCATTATATAAAGTTTGAAATTTGGGCTAATTTGAAATTTGAAGTTTGGTATATTTGAGTCATGTAGTCTGGGATTCAGCAGATATTTGCTAACAACTCATGCTTATTGGCAAGAATTTATTTTTTGAATAGAAAAAGACTTCCAGAAAATAAATATACAAAATTCAGAAAAATTGCTATTTGATGTTGGGGTAAACAAACTTACAATAATGGAATCATTTCTTCTATATGGAAAATCTACAACCAGAAGATGAAGTCAGTTATGCCATAAGTAATACAAAGTTCACTTGTTCCAAGAGTTCACACATGTATTTAACAGATGCTTTTGTGTTCCAGGTACATGGTAAGCATGAGGTTACCTGATGCATGCCCCCTGAAATCTATGGAACTATGACTCTGCTAAATAAATACCAACTATGTGCCATGTTTTTCACTGGACAACACATACATCATTTAAGCCTCATAATTACTCTATAACAAAGATACAACTAAACTTAATTTATATGTTATGAAACTAAGGTTTAGAGAGCTCAAGTAACTTGTCCATGTTCACAGTTAATAATAAAATGCTGTAGAACTGTGACCAAGCTCATATTTTTTTCTACTACCACCATGGAAGAATAACACAAAATCCTTTCTGTCATGAAGGTCTAATGTGTGAGCAGGAAATGAACATGTCAAAGATAATTGAGAGCCATATGAAGATTGCTTTAATTATAGAAAGTACTAGGACTTCAAAGTAATAACATAGTAAATTTTCTTTCTATATGTGATATATCCAGTTGTCCTTTCATAAGTTCAGAAAGCTCAGATAAAGCTGTTTTTGTTGTTACTTATTATTTTAAAAAATGTTTATTAATAACTAAAATGGTAATATAGTTTAAAATAGTCTATGACTATTACAAGTTAAGGATTCAGAGCTAATTAACTCTATAATCTGTGTTATATTATTATTATTCATCTCACCCTATGAATAAACTAATTTTATTGCAAAAAATCAACTTTTCTGAAGAACTTGATACACATTATTCTCTTCACTTTATTTCCATTTTTCTGAATGTGTATAATTGTGATTCCTTATAGATGTGAACAATTAAAGGTCCTATCCTTCGGTACAATGCTTTGAAAGTTGAGTTCTTCATATAAGCATTGGATTATTTAAAATTTATGCTTAGCTTTCTACTAAAGATTAATATGGAAATAATCACAGCTCATAAATGCAGAGCTCAGTGAATTTTCACAAAGTGAGAGGGCCATCTGGATGAGGAAAAAGAACACTATCAACACTCCAGAAGCTCCCTCATGTACCCTCAAATGTCTGTCTTCAAACGTACCTTCTATTACTAATGTTTTGTTTTGCCAGCTTTTAAACTTCATGTAAATGGAATCGTACAACATGAACACTTTGTGTTTTCCTCAACCCTATAGCTTGTGTTGTTGTTTATGAATTTTTTATTCCAAAAATTCAAATGTGTAAAACAATAATTGAAACAATATAAATGAATCCTCATATTCTCATCACATAGCAGTTAATTTCAACAATTAAGATTGTCAGCCTGGTTTCTATTATAAGTTTCCTCATTCCGTCCTTTCCATATGATTTCAAAACAACTTCATACACATTTTATTGAAACAGCATTTTGCATATTTTTAACTAAAAGCTCATTAATTTTTATTTTTATTGAGTTTATTAGGGTGACATTAGTTAATAAAATTATAGAGGTTTCAGTTGTACAATTCTGTAATTCATCATTTCTATATTGCCTCATATGTTCACATCCAAAGTCAAGTTTCTTTCATCACCATTTATCCTCCCTTTACCCTCTTCTACCTTTCCCCCAGTACCCTTTATCTCTGGTAATCACTATACTGTTGTCTGTGCCTATGAATAATTTTTTTCTTTAATCCCTTCATATTTTTCACCCAGCAAGCCAAACTCTCATCCCTTCTGACAGCTGTCAGTCTTTCTATTTCTATGAGTCTATTTCTATATTATTTGTTTGTATTTATTTTATTCATTAGATTCCACAAATAAGTAAAATCATACAGTATTTGCCTTTCTCTGACTTGCTTATTTCACTTAGCACAATACTCTCCAGGTCCACCCATGCTGTTGCTAAAAAGGTAAGACTTCCTTCTTTTTTATGGCTGAGTAATAGTTCATCGTGTAAATGTACTACTGGTTTTTACCCACCCATCTACTGATGAGTACTTGGGCTGTTTCCAAATTTAGCTAGTGTAAATAATGTTGCAATGAACATAGGGTTGCGTTTAATTTTAAAAAATTTTTCAGATATCTTTGAATATATTCCCAGAGGTGAGATAGCTCAATCATGAGGCAGCTTCATTTGTAAATTTTTGAGGTAACTCCATACTGCTTTCCATAGTGGCTGCACCAGTCTACATTCCCACCAACAGTGTGTGAGGGTTCCTTTTTTCCATATTCTTGCCAGCACATGCTGCTGCTTGTTAATTTTTTGATAAAAGCCATTCTGACAGGTTTAAGGTGATAGATATCTTATTGTTGTTTAGATGAGTGTTTCTCTGATGATTAGTGATGTTGAGAAACTTTTTATAAGCCATCTGTCCTCTTTGAAGAAGTGTCTATTCAGGTCCTTTGTCCATTTTTTAACTAGATTGTTTGTTTTTGTGTTGAGTATATATGTTTTTCTTAGTGAGTTTTGGATATTAATTCCTAATCAGATGTATTATAGGCAAATATGTTTTCCCAGTCAGTCTTTTCATTTTGTTGATGGTTTCATTGGCTATGCAAAAACTATTTACTTGGTTGTAATATCATTTTTTATATTTTCCTTTGTTTCCTTTGCCTGAGGAGACATATCACAAAAAAAATATTCCTATGGAAATGTCTGAGATTATAAAGCCTATGTTTTTCTTCTAATATTTTTATGGTTTTAGGCCTAACATTTAAGTCTTTAATCCATTTTGAGTTTATTCTTGTGCATGGTGTAAGGAGTCAGTTTCATTTTTTTTGCACATAACTGTCCAATTCTTCCAACACTATTTATTGAATAGACTGTCTTTACCCCACTGTATGTTCTTGTCTCTTTTGTCAAATATTAATTGACCATAAAGACATGGGTGCATTTCCCATGCTCTATTCTGTTTTATTGATATGTATTTCTATTTTTATGCCGGTACCATGCTCTTCTGATTAGTATGGCTCCATAATATAGTTTGACATAAGATGGTGTGATTCCTGGAAATTTGTTCTTTTTTTTTCCTCAAGATTTCTGTTCCTATTCAAAGTCTTTTGTGGTTCCATGTAAATTTTTGGAATTTTTTTCTAGTTCTGTGAAATAAACTATTGGTATTTTCATAGGAATTACATTGAATCTATAGATTCTTTGGGTGGTACAGAGATTTGAATTATGTTAATTCTTTTTATCCATGAGCAAAGTGTATGCTTTCACTTATTTGCATCTTCCATTTCTTTCTTCAGTGTCTTATAATATTCCTACTACAGTTCTTTTATATCTTGGTTAAGTTTATTCCTAAACTTAGGATGCAGTTTTAAATGGGATGGATTTCCTTAGTGTCCCTTTCTGATACGTCATTCTGGGATTATAGAAATGCAACTAATTTTTGTATACCTACTTTGTATCATGTTACTTTGCTGAATTCATTTATAAGTTCTAGTAGATTTTTGGTGGAATCATTAGGGTCCTCTATATGCAATGTCATACCATCTGCAAATGCAGACAGTTTTACTCCTTCCTTTACAATTAGGATGTCTTTTATTTCTTCTTGTTGTCTCTTTACTGTGGCTAGTACTCCTAGTACTATGTTTTATAAGAGTGATAAAAGTAAACACCCTTTCCTTGTTTTTGATATTTAAAGAAATGCTTTTAGTGTTTTTCCCCACTGAATATGATGTTGGCTGTTGATTTGTCATATATGACCTTTATTATGTTGAAATATGCTCCCTCTATTCCCACTTTGCTGAGAGTTTTTATTATAAGTGGGTGCTGGATTTTATCCAATGCTTTTTCTGTGTTTATTGATATAATGATGTGTTTTTTATAATTATTTTTTATGTTTTTTCACATTTTTTATTTACAAATATTGTACCAAACTTACATCCCCAAAATAAATCCCACTTGATCGTGGTTTATGATCTTTTTTGATTTATTATTTGGACTTTTTTGCTGATATTTTGTTGAGGATTTTAGCATCTATCTTCATCAGAGATATTGACCTGTGATTTTCTTTCTTTGTAGTGTCTTTGTCTGGTTTTAGAATTAGAATGATCCTGGACTCATAAAAAGCTAGGGAGTCTTCCCTTCTCTTGAATTTTTTAGAGCAATTTGAGAAGGATAGGTGTTAGTTCTTTTTTGAATGTTTGGTATTATTCTACTGTGAAGCCATCAGGTCCAGGGATTTTGTTTGTTGATTGTTTTTATTACTGCTTCAATTTAATTAATTTTAACCAGTCTATTCAAATTTTCAAGTTTTTTAAATTCAGTTTCAGAAGATTGTATGTTTCTGGGAATTTACCTATTGCTCCAGTTTATCCAATTTTTTGGCATATAGTTGCTCATAATATTTTCTTACAATTCTTTGTATATCTGCAGTGTTAGTTGTTACTTGTCTTATTTTTTTCATTTATTTGTGTTTTCTCTCCTTTTTTGGATGAGTCTTGTTAAAGGGGCTTTTGGTTATGAATTCATCCATTTTAATAGAAAGAAAATATGTATTTTATTAGTAATGCTGAGCCAACATTTCCAAATACAATTTTCAGGTAGCCTAAAGATGGACTTCACTTGGTGGTGGTGTTATATTTCACTTTCTTCACCTGTTTCTTTAGCTATGGAGTCTGATGTGGTAATCCTGGATGTTGAGGCAGAGGTTTTACCCTTGTACATTTTGTCAAAAAAAAACTCATCCTTATCAGACAAATCCTTGTCTTGTAGCTTCTGGCCCACATTTTTCTTGGGTGTAGCATTGAGAGGTCTGTACATATCCCCAAGGCTTCTCCAGAAATCACCCTCCTCCATTTTGCATTCCAGTGAGCATTTTTTATGCCAGAGAGTTGAGAAAAACCCTCTTGAACTTCCTTCTTTACCGTCCTTTGATGCTGTTCTATGACATATTGCAATGAGACAGAAAATTACAATTAAAAAACATTGTTACTACAATCACAGGTATTGCCACAATGAGTTTGTTCTTATACCCATATTCTATCACTTCTTTTGTGAGCTCATGTGACTCTTGTTGCTCCAGGTCAACCTGAACTTCTGTCCTCTCATTTTTCCATTAATCCATATTCCACCCTGGTTAGAAATCTTTCCTTCTTGTTTTTCCCTGAGAAGCTTCAGCAGGATGTTCATGAAGACTGAGAAGCTGTCCTCTTTTTGGCCTGAGGATGTTCTCTATGGCTCAATAGTTAGCTCAGTGCTGATGTTTTTCTCCCAGCCTTGCAATGTTTTTATGAAAAAAAAAAAAAAAAATTCTGCATTTTCTAAATATAGTTCTTTATCACAACATGTGTTTGTCAGATATTCATTGTCACAATACTGTTTGACTATCTTGTTGACAGCCTCAATTATTATGTTTAAATTTCAGAGGCAGAGAACCAAACAGCTAGGTACAATCAGTTTATCTAATTCAAAGGACATCATGAGGATGTTCTCAACTGTTGTGATACTTGTGTTGTTCCCAGGTCTAAATATTTTAATGCTGGCAACTTAAAATTATATGACTCTTTTACAGTTGTCATGCCAAGCCTGAAGTGTCCCAAAGCTCACTTTTGTGATTAAATTGCTGCAAAGATTTAAATATTGGAGGAATAGCGTGCCTTCAAATGAATCCTTATGTAATTCTCTCAAATTATTTTCACTGAGGATTAATTTCTTTGTCCAAACATATGACTTCCATATATATTTGTGACTGTAAGAAATAGAATTTCCTTGGAAGTTTAAGATGATGAAGGCACCATTGTAGATGTTGAGCTCTGGCAGAGGCATTCTGTGGAGGCTTTGAGTCAAGACAAATACATGACAGTGTCTCATTACTGCAAGTAAAGAGCTCACATAGGTTCATGGTGGCATTCTTTTCAGACACTGGAGGGCCTGTCTCAGATAACTCTCATTGATGAATTCTGATAATTTCTAGATTCACACATTGAACTATGACTGGTGAAATTTAGTCACTGAGCCTGAACAGGCTCTAGGTGTGGAAGCATCACCTCTGGTTGCTTTGGAAGAGATAGTCTGCTGCAGGGCTGTAGGATGTTCAGTGTCTATAGTAGGTTCTATAATTACAGTGAGGTCCAGATCTGAAGGTTGAACTGTAACTTCAGACATGGTTTGATGCTGAGCCTGAACAGGCTCTGGATATGAAAGTGTTGCCTCAGGGTGCTTTGGAGGAGCTGTAGTCAGCTGCAGAGCTTTAGCATCAGCCTCCAAAGTAGGTTGAGCTGGGGTGTCCTGCTGGGATGGAGATTATTCTATCTCCTTAGTGTACTTTGGAAGGACCTCCTGCTGTGTTGGAGGTTTCGCCACTTTAGTGGATTTTGCAGGATCAGAGGAGACCTCCTTCTCAGTTGCAGATGGCTTAACCCCCTTAGGGTTCTTTGGTGTTATCAAGACCCCAAGATCCACATTTTTAACATTTATATTAGGAAACACTGGATGCTGAGCTACACTTGAAGATAGATTTTAGACTGTCATTTATAAGGTATTGAAGGGTGAGCTACTTTAGGGGGAATTGAAGGTTGAACTACTTCTTGCTCACCCGCTACTAGGGACCTGGCCATAGAGAATTTTGGAGGCTGAGATTGACTCTTCTGCTGAATTGAAGGAGGCTCTACACTGGCAAGAGGCAATTGTGGCAGAGATGAGCTCTTCTGTTGGATTCAAGATTCAGGATTTTCCAGGGTGTTAGGTGCTGATTTAACACTCACTGATAAACTATCAAAGATGTTAACAACACAGGGATCACTGATACTGAGCTGAGGCCTCCTCCAGAGTTGAAGAAGGTTCTCCTACCTCAGGGGATTCTGGTTGCTGAGCTGGGGCCTCCTGAGGGATTGGAGAAGGTTTAATTTTCTCAGGGTAGCTCTGTAGGCTGAGCTAAGGCTTCCTAGTGGAATAACAAAGGTTCAAATTCTTCAGAGATATACAAAGGCTGAAGTGGGGATGACTTGCTGATCCAAAGGCCAGAACTTGGGGGTCCCTGAGGAAATGGAGGTAAGCAGAACAGGGTCCAGGTCAACTCCAAATGCTGACCTGCTTTGATCAACAGTCACAATAGCTGCCATGTGAAAAGGAACTGTGGGATCCAGAGGTGCAGCCTAGACAAGACAGGCAGAAGCCTGAGGCACAACAAGCAACTCAGGCAAATGGGGAAGAGAGAGTAGCTTAGAAAAGTAGGGTTCCAACACCATGTGCTGAGTGGGAGCTGAACAACTGGCAGCTGTTTCACAATTGGCAGCCATGTCACAATTGACATGTATGACATGATACATGCACGCCTTAGCAACAAAACACCTCTCCCATGACTCAGTTTCCAGCCTTTATTTATGCAACCTTTATCAGTCTTGGGTTAACAGTGACTGCAGAAGAGCAAGCTTTTCTCCAAGAATCACCGGGCACTAAGGGATCTTTTTTTCTTTCTAGAGGAGACAACTACTTCTTGATAGGGCTTTCCTCCCTCTTAACAATGAACTGGTATTTGTTCTGCAAACCTGGCTAGCACCTAAAACTTTTTCAGTCTTGTTTACCTTTATAAAGAACCAGCTCTTGGTTTCATTGATCTTTTCTTTATGCTTTAGACTCTTTTTGTTTATTTCTGTGCTGATCTTTATTATTTCTACTCACTTTGGGCTTTGTTGTTCTTTTTCTAGTTTCTTTAAGTGTACAGTTAGTTTATTTGAGATTTTTCTTGTTTCTTGTGGTAGGCCTGTATTGCCATAAATTTTGCTCTTAGTACTGCTTTTGCTGTGCCCCACAGGTTTTGTGTTGTTGTGTTTTCATTTTCATTTGTTTCAAAGTATCTTTTCATTTCTCACTTTATCCCATTGTTAACCTAGTCATTGTTAAGTAACTTATTATCCAGCCTCCATATGTTTGTGTGTTTCTCAGTTTTTTTCTTGTAATTGATGGCCAGTTTCATCACATTATGTTTGAAGGAGATACCTGATATGATTTAGATCTTTTATTTTTTATGTTTTTTTAAATTTTTTAAAGATTTTATTTATTTATTTTTAAAGAGAGGGGAAGGGGGAAAGAAAGAGAGGGAGAGAAACATCAACATGTGAGAGAAACCAATTGGTTTCCCCTTGTACTTCCCCAACTATGGACCTGGCCTTCAACAAGGCATGCACCTGACTAGGAACTGAACCAATAAGCTTTTGCTTTATAGGATGATTCCCAACACACTAAGCCACCCCAATCAGGGCATGATTTCAACTTTTTTCAATTTATTGAGAATTGTTTTGTGTCCTAACATGTGGTCTATCCTAGAAAGTGTTCTATGTGCACTTGAAAAAATCTATATTCTGCTACTTTGGAGTAAAATGCTATGAAAATAACAATTAAACCGATCCAGTACAGTGCATCATTTAAGGCCACCATTATTTTCATTAATTTTCTGTTGAAGATTTATCCACAGATGACCGTATTACTATCAATCTTTCTCTTTATGTCCATCAAGAATCACTTTATATATGTACAACTTCCAGCAAGATGGAGGAATAGGTGGACGCACTGTACCTCCTCGCACAACCAAGAATAGAACAACAATAATTTACAGGCATAATTTCACTCAGAACTGTCAGAGGATTTATCTGAATGGAAGTTGGACAGCCAAGAAGCTGAAGTAGACCCATACATCCAGACTGGTAGGGGACGACGAGCCGGGTGGGTGCGGGGCTGGTGCGGGTCAGCGGCGCGTGGAGGTCGGGGGAAATTTGGCGCAAAATCGGCGCGACAGCCACCTGGGCTGCAAGAACGCAGCAGTGATCCCTGAGTACACAAGCTGCAGCTGGGGGAACGAGTGGGGCAGCAATTGTGGACCAGGGCAGAGCTCGAGGCCCAGGATTCCAGGAGCAAGGAAGTGTCTGAGCTCAGGAGAACGGAACGGCTGCCATCGTTCCCTCTAGTCCCCGCTCCCGCCCCTGCCCCCACCCCCACATATAACATCACAATCTAGCGACTGGGGTGCCCAGCCCCAGTGAACACCTAAGGCTCTGTCCCCCCCACCGTAACAAGAGAGTGACCAGACCAGAAAAAAAAAAAAAGGAGAGACAGGGAAAAATATGTTTTCAACAGAGCAGATCAGTCCCCCAGGACTCATCCTTTTGAGCGACCAAGAAATAGCCAATCTATCAGATGCACAGTTCAAAACACTGGTGATCAGAAAGCTCACGGAATTGGTTGACTTTGGGCGCAATTTAGATGAAAGGATGCAGGTTACCATAAAAGAGATGCAGGAAGATATACGGAGGAGCGCCAATAGTGAAAGGAAGGAATCTGAGTCTCAAAACAATACAGTGGACCAGAAGGAAGATAGAACCAACCAAGCAGGAAAGCATGAGGAAATAAGAATTCAAAATATCGAGGAAAAGCTTAAGAGCATCCAGGACACCTTTAAACGTTCCAACATCCGAATTATAGGGGTACCAGAAGGGGTGGAGCAACAAGTGGAAAAGTTATTTGAACAAATAATAAAGGAGAACTTCCCCAATCTGGCAAAGGGAACAGTCTTCCAAGAAATCCAAGAAGCTCAGAGAGCCCCAAAGAATTTGGACCCAAGAAGAAACACACCAAGGCACATCATAATTACATTAGCCAAGGTAAAAACAAAGGAGAGAATCCTAGAAGCAGCAAGAGATAAGGGGACAGTAACCTACAAAGGAGTTCCCATCAGACTGTCAGCTGATTTCTCAAAAGAGACCTTACAGGCAAGAAGGGGCTGGAAAGCAATATTCCAAGTCGTGAAAGACAAGGACCTCCATCCCAGATTGCTCTATCCAGCAAAGCTCTCATTTAGAATGGAAGGGAAGATAAAGTGCTTTTCAGATAAGGTCAAATTAAAGGAGTTCATCATCACCAAGCCCTTATTTTATGAAATGCTAAAGGGGCTTATCCAAGAAAAGAAGATAAAGAGAAGACATGTATAGTAAAAGGACAGCAAACTCACAACTATTAACAACCACACCTAAAGCAAAACCAAAAGAAACTAAGTAAACAACTAGAACAGGAACAGAACCACAGAAATGGAGGGCACATGGAGGGCTAGCAGTAGGGGGGTGGGAGGAGGAGAGAGGGGGAAAAGGTATAGAGAATAAGTAGCATAGAATGTAGGTTGAAAATAGATAGGGGGAGGGCAAGAATAGTATGGGAAATGTAGAAGCTAAAGAACTCACAAGTATGACACATGGACATGAACTAAAGTGGGGGGACGTGGGTGGGAGAGGGGGTACAGGGTGGAGGGGAGTGAAGGGGGAAATGGGGCAACTGTAATAGCATAATCAATAAAATATATTAAAAAAAAGAATCATTTTATATATTTAGGTGATCCTAGGCTGAGTGCATAAATGTTTATAAGGGTTATATCTTCTTGTTAATCTTTTATCATGTACCATCCTTCTCTGTCTTATTATAGACTTTTAAAAATATTTATTTATTTATTTATTGAAAAAGGGGAAGGGAGGGAGAAAGAGAGGGAGAGAAACATCAAGGTGTGGTTGCCTCTTGTTGGCCCCCTACTGGGGAGCTGTTCTGCAAACCAGGCATGTGCCTTGACTAGGAATTGAACCAGCAACCCTTTGGTTCACAGGCCAGCACTCAATCCACTAAGCCACAGCAGCCACAGCAATTATAGCCTTTTAAAGACTATTTTATCAGAAATAATATTAAAAACTAGTTTTTATTTCCATTTTCATAAAATACCTTTTTCTATCACTTTACTTTTAATATTGTGTATCTTTCTTTTTCCTGAGATATGTCACTTGTCACGCATAGATAGCAAGTATATGGGTCTTGTTCTCTTATTCATGTAGCTACCTTATGAATTCTTACAGTAAAGTTTAAGACATTTATTTTAGAATGATTATTGATAGGTGTGAATTTGTTGTCACTTTTTCTTTATAACTATGTTTCTTTTTCTAACCACAATATATAATAAATCTTTATAACAGCAATAACATAATAAATCTTGCAAATTTAAAAATAACTTACCACTATCATACCTATGCAGGAAAAATTTAATTGTTATATAAGTATTATTTTTACAGGTTGAACATATCAAATTACATAAATGTTTCAATATTATGATTGATACAGGGTCTCTTAAGTCTTTCAATTTAAATTTTTATTTATTATTTTTATCTTAGAAATCTTTGATCAATTGATTGGTTTGAGAAAGAGAAACATTGATTTGTGGTTCTACTTATTTAGGCATTCATTGGTTGCTTCTTCTGTGTGCCATGGCCAGACATCAAACCTGCAACATTGATGTATTGAGACAATAATAACTGAGCTACTTAGGGCTCTTAGTAATCTAATTTTTATAAAATGTTAATCATTTATCTATAGTAATTTCCACAGTTAAAATTATTTTATTGACTTTCCACGATGACTTTTACCATGTCATTTTATTTTCTATACTTTCTGTGGAATGGTTATGGCATCTAGATTCTTTTTTTCACTGTATTTTCCATACCATTTAACTCCCTTATAGCCTCTTATCCCAGCATTCACCACACTGTTGTCCATATCTATGAGTCCTTTTTCCTTTTCGCTTGATCTCTCCACCCCACCAACCCTGCCCTAAGAGCTGTCATCATACTCTCTGAGTCTGTCTCTATTTTGCTTGTTAGTTCAGTTTGTTCTTTAGATTCCACATGTGAGTGAAATCGTATAGTATTTCTCTTTTTCTGACTGGCTTATTTCACTAAACATTATGTTCTCCAGGGCCACCCATGCTGTCACAAAATGTAAATGTTCTCCTTTTTTAAGCTAGAGTAGTAGTCCATTGTGTAAATGCCCTATAGTTACTTTATTCAGTCATTAAATGATGGACACTTGGACTGCTTCCATACTTTCATAATTGTAAATAACACTGCCAATGAACATAGGGGTTTTTTAGAATTCAGGTTTTTTAGAATTCATGTTTTGGGTTTCCTTGGATATATTCCCAGAAATGGGATTGCAGTATCAAAAGACAAATCGATTTTTAATTTTTTGAGGTATCTCCATACTGCTGTTCACAGCAATTGCACCAGTCTACATTCCCACCAGCAATGCAAAAAGTTCTCTTTTTCTCCACAATTTTGCCAGCACTTTTTGTTTGTGGATTTATTGGTGATGACCATTCTGACAAGTGTGAGACAGTATCTCATTGTGGTTTTATTTTGTATTTCTCTGAGGGTTAATGACATTAAGCATCTTTCATAAGTCTATTGGTCATCCGTACATCCTCTTTGGAGAAGTGTCTATTCAAGTCCTTTGCCCTTTTTTTAATTGGACTGTTCAGTTTCTTGGTGTCAAGTTTTATAAGTTCTATGTGAATTTTGGATATTAATCCCTCATGAGATGTATTGGCAAATATGTTCTTGCGTTCCATGGATTGTCTTTTCAATTTTTGATGGTTTCCTTTGCTGAGAAGAACTTTTTAGTTTGATATACTCCAATTTGTTAATTTTTCTTTTATTTCTCTTCCCCACAGATATATATCAGATGAAATATTGCTACAAGCAGTTTCCAATATTTTACTGCCTATAATTTCTTCTAGGACTTTTATGGTTTTGCATCTAATATTTAAGTCTTTGATCTATTTTGAATTTATTCTTGCATGTGGTGTAAGCAGGTGGTTTAGTCTCATTTTTCTTCGTGTATCTGTCCAGTTTTCCCAACATCACCTATTGAAAGAACTGTCTTTAGTCCATCACATATGCTGTTTCCTCTGTTGGATATTAATTGATTATAAAGGTGTGAGTTTATTTATGGGCTCTCTATTCTGTTCCATTCATCTATGTGTCTGTTTTTATACCAATACCATGCTCTATTGATTAATATGGCCTTATAATATAGGTTGATATTAGGTAGAGTGATTTTTCAAACTTCGTTCTTCTTTCTCAGGATTGCTGTTGCTGTGTGGGGTCTTTTGTGGTTCCACATAAATCTTTGAAATATTTGTTTTTATTCTGTGAAGTACATCATTGGAAACTTGATAGCAACTGCTTTGAGTCTGTAGATTGTTTTGGTAACATCATTAAATATTTTAATGATGTTAATTCTTCTTATCCATGAACAGGATATGTGCTCCCAGTTATTTGTATCTCCTTATATTTTTTCTTCAGTGTCATAATTTTTTGAGTACAGGTCTTTTGAACCCTTGGTTAGATAATTTTCAGATAATTTATTATTTCTAAAGCAATTCTGAATGGGATTGTTTGTTAATTTGCCTTTCTGTTACTTTTTGTTTGGCACAAAAATGCTACTGATAAGCTGCATATTAATTTTCTACCCTGCTACTTTGTTTAATTACTAATCAGTTCTATTGGTATCTTGGTTTAATCCCTGGGGTTCTTTATATACAGTATCATGTTATCTGCAAATAAAGATAGTTTTACTTCTTTCTTTACAATTTGTATGTATTCTATATATTCTCCTTGTCTGATTGCTACGGCTAGGAATTTCAGTATTATGTTGAATAAAAGAGGTGAAATCAGACTTCTCTGTCTCTTTCCCAATCTTAAGGGGAGCACTTGTAGTTTTTGCCTATTAAATTTGATGCTGGAAGGAGGTTTGTCATATATGGCCATTATTATGTTTTGGTGTACTCCCTCTATCACCACCTTGCTGAGGTTTTGATCATAACCTAGATCAAATGGGTGCTAGGTTTTTATCAAGTTCTTTTTCTGCATCTATTAATGTGATCATGCAGTTTTTATCCTTCATTTTGTTTATGTGGTGAATTACACTTATTGATTTGTGAATGTGGTACCAACCTTGCGTTCCTGGAATAAATCCAACTTGGTCATTGTGTATGATCTTTGATGTATTGCTGCATTTAAAAAAATATTTTATTGAGGATTTTTGCATTTGTATTTGTCAGAGATACTGGCCTATGATTTTCTTTCTTTGTCATGTCTTTATTTGGTTTTGGAAATAGGATAAACCTAGCCTCATAAAATGAGCTTGGGAGCCTTCCTTCCTCTTGAATTCTTTAGATTAGGTTGAGGAGAGGTTTTAGCTCTTCTCAGAACGTTTGGTAAAATTTGACTATGAAGTCATGTAGTAGTCCAGGGCTTTAGGTGTTTGTTTGTTTGTTTGTTTGTTCATTTTAAGGCTTCAGTTACATTAGGTGTAATCTGTCTATTCAGGTTCTCTGATTCTTTCTGATTTAGTTTGGAAAAATGCCTAATTCTAGGGATTTGTCCATTTTGTCCATGTTGTCCAATGTGTTGGCACAATGTTGTTTACAACATTTTCTTAAATCCTTTGTATTTTTTAGTGTCAATTTTTATTTTTCCAATTTTATTTCTGATTTTATTTGTGTAGGGATATCTCTTTTTATTCCTGTTGAGTCTTGTTTAAGGTTTGTCAGTCTCGTTCATCTTTTTAAAAAAAAAAAAAAAAAAAAAAGCCCAGCCCTTGGATACATTAATCTTTTGTATCATATTTTTATCATGTTTCTATCAGTTTTGTTTATTCACTATTCATTCCTTCTACTCACTTTGGGGTTTGCTTCCCATTCTTTTTCAAGTGTAACATTAGATTTTTTTTAGTATATTTATTTTTTCTTTTCTTTTTTTTTTCTTTTTTGAGATAGAACTGTAATTCTATGCATTTCCCTCTTAGGATTGCTATCTTCATGTCCCACGGTATTTGGATTGTTGTGTTCTCATTTTCACTTGTTTCAAGGTATCTTTAGATTTCTACCTTGATCTTATTGTTGACCCATTTATTGCTTGATAGCCTGTTATTTAGCTTCCGTGTCTTTGTGTATTTTTCAGTATTTTTCTTGTGATTGATTTTTAGTTTCATAGCATTGTGGTCAGAGAAGATGCTTGATATGATTTAAAACTTCTTAAATTTGTTGACACTAGTGTTGGGTCCTAACATGTGGTCTATACTACAAATGTTACATGTGTACTTGAAAAGTATGCATATTCTGTTGTTTGGGGGTGAAATGTTGTAAAGATATCAATTAAATACATTTGATCTAGCTGTTTTGCTTAAGGCTGCTATCTCCTTGTTGATTATCTGTCTGGAAGATCTATCCATTGAAGTCAGTGAGGTATTAAAATCCCTTACTATGACTATATTTCTGTCAGTCTCTCCTTTTATGTTCATAAAGGCTTGCTTTACATATATAGGTCTTCCTATGTTGGATGCATAAATGTTTATTAGGTTTATATCCTCTTGCTGAATTGTTTCCTTTATCATTATGTAGTGTCTTTCTTTGTCTCTTACTATCACCTTAGTTTTAAAGTCTTTTTTTTTTTTGGATATAAGTATTGCTGCCCTAACTTTCTTTTCCTTTCCATTTGCATAAACTATTTTCTTTCTGTCTCTTTACTTTCAGTCTGTGCATATCTTTTAATCTGAGATGGGTTTCTTGAAAATAGCATATATGTGGCTCTTCCTTTCTTATCCATTCAACTACCCTCTGTCTTTTGTTTGAAACATTTATGCCATTTACATTTAAAGTGATTGTTGATAGAGAAGAATTTTGCAATTTTATTTTAAAATTATTTACTCTGTTGGACCTTTATTTTTTCTCCTTCTTCTCCCCCTCCTCTTCTGTCTTCTTCCTCATCCTCCTTCTTTCTTCTTCTCCTTCCTCTTCTTCTTCTTCCTCCCTCTATTCTTCTTCATGCAAATCCTTTAACATTTATTGCACTACTGATTTGCGGTTAACAAACTCCTTTATCTTTTGCTTGTCTGGGAAGCTCCTAATTTCTCCTTCAATTTTAGCCTTGCTGGGTAAAGTAGCCTTGGCTGTAAATCCTTGCTTCCATTACCTTGAAAATTTATGCCAATCCCTTCTGGCTTGAAATGCTTCTGTTGAGACATCAGATGACAATTCTATTAGAGCTCCCATTTAAATAACTAACTGCTTTTCTCATGCTGCTTTCAGAATTCTCTCCTTTGCCGCTTTTAATTATGGTGTGTTTTGTTGTAGGCCTCTTTGAGTCCATCTTGTTTGGGACTCTTTACAATTCCTGGACTTGTATTTCTTTTTCCTTCACCAGACTAAGGAAGTTTTGGTCATTATTTCTTCAATTAGGTTCTCAATTCCTCGCTCACTCTCTTCTTTTGGTATGCCCATCCTGCAGATGTTGCTATGCTTCATGTTGTCTTGAAAGTTTCTTAAACTCTCCTCATTTTTTAATTTAAAAAAAATTTTAAATTTTTGCTGCCCTACTTGGGGTTTTTTTCCTACTTTGTCTTCCAAATCACCAGTTTAATCCTCTGCCTCATCTAACCTACTGTTTATTTCTTCCAGTGTATTATTTATTTCAGATATTGCATTCTTTATTCTGACTGGTCCTTTCTTATTGTTTTGATATATTTTTCATGTTGTTGAGTATCCATGTAACCATTACTAGACTCCATATCCAATAAATTGTTTGCCTCCATTTTACTCAGTTCTTCTGGAGAATTCTCTCTCTCCCCCCCCCCCCCCCCACTTTTCAAAGAAACAGTGGAACTATTCCTTTGTTTTCCTATTTTGACTGCTTCTGTGTGTGTGTGTGTGTGTGTGTGTTACAGAGATCTGCAAAAATTGTTGTAAGGTTATGTCAGGTGCTGCCTATGACTCTCCTTGCACAACCTGTTGGGAGCTATCAATGATCTACAGCTTGTGGTTCCCTTTGAACTGGGCCTGTGGTAAGTCCAGAAATGTTTCAGAGCTCCAAAGATCTGCCTTTGCCTGAATGCTTTCTGTTAGGGTTTGTCTCTGAGATAGCCTCTGGGTATATGCTTTAGCAGCCAGGCTTAAGCTCCACAGGATGGAGTGAGAGTGATTCTTATCGGTGGGTCTATTGCTTCCCTTCTGGCTGATGCTGCTTATAGGGGAGTGCTCTGCCTGAGAAAGATGTCTTCTCCAGTATGGGTAACGACTCAGCACAGATAACCTGGTGGCTATCTTCAGTTTCTTCCCAGAACAAAACCGCCAGACATTCCTTATATGTCTTTAGTCCACTCTACCCTCCCTCTGCCAAAGCTCAGGGTAAGTGGTTGCAAATGAGGTTTTGTGTTTTGGCCCTTTAAGAGGTTCTCTGTGTCTTTAGCCATCATCTCTCCCTGGTGAACAGAAGCCCTGCTTTTCAATCTTGCTTATTTTCATAGCTGGATGTTATTTGGGTTCTTCTCTTGGTTTTGATGTTGTAGGTTAGGGAGACCTTTTTGGGATTTAGACACTACACTTCTCATGGGGAACTTCTGGCCACTAAACTATCCCTCTGGAACTTCAGCTTCCAGCCATGAGAACCCAGCCAGTCCTTTTGTACTTCCCCTGTACTCCCTACCTGTCTTGCTGTGGTGATGTCATTTCTTTTATCTGTTCTTATCATAAGGCTTTACTCTAGCTATTTTTCAGCTGGTTGTTCAGGATGATTTTTTTTTTTTATTTAGTTGTACTTCCAGTTTGGTCCTGGGAGGAGGTCAGTGTAGCTTCCACCTACTCTTCCATCATCTTAAAGATTTTCTATAATTATATTCTTAGTCAAGCTTCTTTTCTATCTTTCCTTCCTTTATCTTCCTTCACCTTCCTCTTATCACCCTCCTCTCATCCTCATCATTCCTTTCCTTGCCCCTTTCTCTATTTTCCACTTTGGAAATTATTTAAGTGCTGTGTTCCTCCATCAAGAGGCACACTATGTGTCTCTTTTGTGAAGCTAGCCACCATCTATTATTAATATGAAATTTCATTATTTTGTTAGAGATTGAAAATATGTATATCTTAATTTTGTCCTTTCTTATTTTTGCTCTTTGGAGTAGTTCAGTTAATAGTACACCTGGAATTTTATTTTTATCAGGAATACAGTTTGTACACAATGGGAAATATACATGCCTGAATCTTTTCTTTATTTATCTGATTTCAAAATTATGTTTCTCCACAGAGACCAAAAAATGTGAGTAAATTTAATGACTTAAATGTATTAAATGTATTTAAATCCATTACAGTTATTATATTTATTAATGTTCAAATTATCCTGTTTTTAGGAAGTGGTGGTCTCTTACAGTTGACAAAGTCCATTTGACTAACAATTGTCTTTGTCAGTTTCCTTATTTATCTAGTTTTATAAGATGTTCAGGTTTATTATATGTATTCCTCCTTTCTCTTCAAAAGCCTTGGATATAGTATTGAAAGACCATAATTTGGATTGTGAACTGCTCATTGTAATTAAATTGGTGATTCTTTCTATGTATTTTGAGTAGACAAAGTAAGTGTAAAAATAAATACATCACAAGTTTATAGTACTACATACAAATAAAAATAAGGACTACAGATTTCTTTCTTTACTTAACATTCACCATATTAAAAGTTTATCTTGTTCCTTTCCCCAATAAGTCCCCATTGTCAATGACACTACCAATAATATAACCATCATGTTCTATTATTTTATTTATCCTTACTATGCATAAAACAATTTTAAAATAATATACTACCACCACCAATATGATTATAAAAAACAATTTAAGATTTCTTTTTGAGTTATTTTTCCCTTCCCAGTGCAAATTACACTAGAGCTGTATAGTAATTAATACTATGTTTTAAAGTTTTTTACCATAATTCTCTGAAAGTTGTAGCACAAATTGAGTGCATGTGTGCATTCATGGGTTTTTAAATTTTAGGGATTGCTTTTAGAATTTATTTTTTTATTACAATTACATATTGGCTTAATTACAATGTCAAATCCCAGGAAATGTGATATATCAAATAACACTCCCAAAGACATCTTGTCTTCCTATAGGTAGATACTTTAAAATGTTTTTATGGGGACTTCAAGTCAAGATGGCAGCATACATAAACATAGCTCATCTCTTCACACACCACATCAAAATGATAACCAAATTATATAACAGCCATCACTCAGAACCATCAGAAATTGAGTTGAATAAAAGTGTGACAACTACTGAATTAAAGGAATCACATCCATCCAGACTGGTAGGAAGGGCAGAGACATGGAATGGGCTGTGCCCACATCCACTTATGGTGGATAAAAATTTGGTAGGGATATTTTGAAAGTGAGGAGCCCCAGCCCCACACCAGGTCCTGCACACCACGTCCCCCACTCAGGGTTCCAGTGCCAGGAAGATAAGTCCTCGTAACTTCTGGCTGTTAAGAACCAGTAGGGATTGAGTCAGTGAAAAAATGTTTAGAGTCCCAAGCAGTTTCTCTTAAAGAACCCACACATGAACTTACTCAGAGTCAGTCCCTCTGAGTTTCTGCACTGGGGTAGCAGCTTGAAAGGCACCAATGGCATACAGGGAGGAACTGAAGTGTCTTTCATCAAGGTGAGAGTTGGGGGACAGAATTCTCCCAGACAGAAAGGCAGAGAGAGCCACAGAACAAGCAGGTGGGTGCCATATCTGAGGCTCCATCAACATGGCTAACACTGTTTGCTCTGCCCTGGAGATCCCCTGGGACTCTGTGCCACCCAACTTACAGCTGTTGACAGTGGCCTTTCCAATGGTCTTGGCTCATTCTACATAGCTTCCTAATTTTTTTCAAACAAACAACAGTTGGCCCCAGTGAACTCATGGCCCCCAAACCTATTGCTAAGTGGCCCCAGGCACAACACTAACAAGAACTAGCCTAAATCCACAGCTTCGCTTCACCTGGGTATCTCCAAGCTCAGCACAAGTAGCAGCCATTTCAGATTGCTCTATATATCAAGCAAGGTAGCCTCAGGCAAAACACAAGTGGGGGCTGAGCTTGACCTGTACCACCTGGGAACCCCAGCTACAGACCACAATGGAACACCACCACCCCACCCTTGCACAGCTGATCCTTCATGGAAGGTGGAGGTTGTAGATCAGTGGTCATAACAAATCCTTGCAACTGACTGGTATGTATAAGTCCCTCCTAATGACCTGCCAACAGCATTCAAGGCTGAACTATAAGAGGAGGGTATATTCAGCCCACATGAAGGGCACACTTTGAGTACCCAGCTAAGGTGATAGGGGAGGCTGTGCCACTGATCTTACAGGACATCTACTACATCAGGTCACACTACCAAGACAGGGAGTCATAGCAGCTCTACTTAATACATAGAAACAAACACAGAGAGACTTCCAATATGAGAAGATATAAGAACATAGCCCAAATAAGAGAACAGATCAAAACTCCAGAAAAAAAAATCCTAAACAAAATGGAGATAAACAATCTATGAGATGAAGAGTTGAAAACACTGGTTATAAGCATGCTCAAGGAACTTAGTTAGGACCTCAGTAGCATAAAAAAAGATCCAGTCAGAATCGAAGGATACACTAACTGAAATAAAGAACAATTTACAAGGTAACAGTGGAGTGGATTAAGTTAAAAATCAAATTAATGATTTGGAACATTAGGAAGAAAAAATAACCAATGAGAACAATAAAAAAAAGAATTAAAAAATAAACAAAGATAGTGTAAGCAGCATCTGGTACACCTTCAAGTATTCCAACATTTGCATTGAAGGGATGCCCAAAAGAGAAGAAAAAGAGCAAGAAATTAGAAATGTATTTGAAAAAAGAATGAAAGACATGCAAGTCCAGGAAGCACAAAGAGTCCCAAACAAGGTGGGTACAAAAAGACTCACTCCAAAACAGATCATAATTAAAAAAACAAAGTTTAAAGATACAGAGAGACTCTTATAAAGAGAGAAGCAGTTAGTTACCTACAGGGAATTCTGATAAGAATGTTAGCTGATTTCTCAAAGGAAACTTTGCAGGCTAGAAGGGTTGACAAAAAATATTCCAAGTCATGAAAAGCAAGTACCTACAGCCAAGATTGCTCTACCCAGCAAAGATATCATTTAGAATTGAAGGGCCAATAAAGAGCTTCCCAGACAAGGAAAAACTAAAGGAATGATGATGAGTTCATCATCACCAAACCATTATTTTATGAAATGTCATCAGAGACTCATTTATGAAAAACAAGATCAAAACTATGAACAATAAAATGGCAATAAATACATGCCTGTTAAAAATTGAATCTGAAAAATAAACTAAGCAAAGAAGAACAAAGACAGAATCTGGGTATGGAGAGCGTTTTGATGGTGTTCATATGGGAGGGGTTGTGGGGGAATGGGTGAAGATGTGAGGGATTTAAGAAGTACTATTAGGTAGTTACAGAATTGCCATGGGGATGCACAGTATAGGAAATGGAGTAGCCAAAGAACTTATACACATGACCCATGGATATGTACAATGGTGTGGGAATTGCCTGAGGGAGTGGAGGTTCTCAGTAGAAGGGGATAAAGAGGGAAAAGTTGGGACAACTGTAATAGCATAATCTAAAATAAAGTAAAATAAAATAAAATAAAATAAAATAAAAATAAATAAAAGCTTTTATGGTTTATTCTTCTGTTTTAAAAATAGAATTACCATATTTTGCCATATATAATGTGCACTTTTTGCCAAATTTTTGAGAGAAAAATGAGGGTGCACATTATACATGGGTAGTACCTGAATACTTTGTATTTGTTCTTGTGCTTTGTAATTATTTGTTAAACAAAATTTCCTTTACAATAATATGTTAAAAAAATAGATGCTCAAATTCCTTTATAATACAAAAAAACAAGTATTTAAATCTTTAATATAAATAACTAAAAATCAGATTAAAAAGTAAAATGAGAAACTTTTTTCCTGAAAGTTTGGGGCAAAAAACATGAGTTTGCATTAAAGACAGCAAAATATGGTTTACATTGCCAAGGTGGGACAAAAATAGGCTTACAGTTGAGTATGTGAAACACAGAGTTTTTTGTTGTTATTATTTGTTAATTATTGCATTATTCTCACTCAAACAACTGTAAAATATAAGCATGCTATATATCTAATTTGTTTACTTGGTTGTCTATCTATCTATCACCTATTTACCTATCTATATCATCTACTTACTTTCATCATTATATCTACTTTTATAAATAGTAGCATACTATATACAATGTCTTCTACCTTCATAAATAGTACTATACTATAGACACTTTTCTCTATCTCAGTACTTTCTAATATAGCTTGGAGTCTGCTCATTAATAGTAAGTATATGGTAATATTTATCACTGATATTTACAACTTTCAATCTGCAGTGTGTATGTACTAGATATGATTCATCTGGTCCTGTTTGATTCATGGACGTTTGAGTTGTTTATAGGTCTCATTTTTGTTTATTTTATAATAAACATCCTTGTGCATATATATTTTCATTGTTTGATAGGGTATCTTTTGAGTAGTTTCCTGAAAGTGAGATTGCTAGGTAAAAAGTAAATAAATAAGCACTTTTGCTAGATATTGATAAGCTCAATGAGGCTTTCATGGAGTTTGTAATATGTTTATACCAACTAATGTATGAGAGCCTCATCAAGATAGGGTATTGTCAGTATTTTTTTTAATTTTTCAACTAATAGGTGAGAAATAATTTTTAAGCATGGATTCTTTGGCTTGCAATTTTTCTACCATGAATACAATTAACAATTTTATAACAATTTAAATATTTTTGTTGATATTTTGCATTTATTTTTAGAAATGATACTAGAGATACAAAACATTTTAAATGTTTTATATATTATGTATGTATGTATACATTACATACATAAACAAATACACAGAAATGTATGTATACATTAACATACATAAACAAATATACACATGTGTATACTGAAAATATATGTGGATCTATATACATACATACACACATATGCACAGATACATATATATGTGAATATACATTTATTGACATATAATTTCTTAGTGCATGTCTTTCAATTTTGTTTGTAGGGTTTTGCCATTCAAAGGATCTTTTTTTCTTTCTTGTTTTGCAAGACAATTTGTTATCATTACTTAGTTCTTCTAAATTTTTTAGTGAAAACTCCTTTTTAAGTTATAAAAAAAAATTACCTGTCCTGGCTGGCATAGCTCAGTGCATTGAGCATGGGATGAAAACCAAAGCATTGCAGGTTGGATTCCCAATCAGGGCACATGCCTGCATTGTGGGCCAGGTCCCCAGTGGGGACCACATGAGAGGCAACCACACATTGATGTTTCTCTCTCTCTCTTTCTTCCTCCTTTCTCAACTCTAAAAATAAATAAATAAAATATTCTTTAAAAATTACCTATATATTTCTAGTAACAGTAAATTTTATATTTACATAATTTTATGATTCATTTGGATTTTTATCTTGGCTTATGATAATTTCTATGATATAATCTTATATTTTCTTATGTATATCAAATTATTTCAATACCATTTCCTAAGGATTGATATTTATAGAAACTTATTTAAGATATTACTTTAATATGTATTAATTATGCATATAGAATTGGGACATATATGGTATTTGTCTTTCACTGCCTGGATTATTTCAGTTAGCATAATGTTTCCAGTTCCATCCATGCTGTCACAAAGGGTAGGAGCTTCTTCTTTCTTTCTGCTGCATAGAAATCGATTCTGTAAATGTACCAGTTTTTTGATCCATTCATTTACTGACTGGCACCTAGGTTGTTTCCAGCACTTGGCTACTATAAACTGTGCTGCTATGAACATTTGGGTGCATAGGTTTTTTTCTGGATTGATGTTTCAGGCTTCTTAGGATATAATCCTAGTAGTGAGATTTCTGGGTCAAAAGGCAGATCCATTTTTAGTTTTTTGAGAAAATTCCATAGTGTTTTCCATAGTGGTTGTGCCAGTCTGCAGTCCCACCAACAGTGCACTAGGGTCCCCTTTTCTACACAGCCTCTTCAACACTTGTTGTTTGTTGCTTTGTTTACGATGGCTATTCTGACTGGTGTGAAGTGGTATCTCATTGGGGTTTTAATTTGCATCTCCCTGATAGCTAGCAATACTGAGCATCTTTTCATGTGTCTCTGGATGCTCTGTATGTCCTTGTTGGAGAAGTGTCTGTTCAAGTCCTTTGCCAGTTTTTTAATTGGATTGCTTGTCTTCTTAGAGAGGAGTCATGTGAGTTCTTTATATATTTTGGAGATTAAACCCTTGTCTGAAATATCATTGGCAAATATGTTTTCCCATAGAGTTCATTCTCTTTTTATTTTAATACTGTTTTCTTTAGCTGTACAGAAGCTTTTTATTTTGATGAGATCCCATTTGTTTATGCTTTCCTTTATGTCGTTTGCTCTAGGGGACATGCCAGTAAAAAAGTTTCTGCATGAAATATCTGAGATTTTCCTACCTACGTTCTCCTCTAGAACTTTAATCGTGTCACAATTTATATTTAAGTCTTGTGTCCACCTGGAATTTATTTTTGTATAACGTGTAAGTTGGTGCTCTAGTTTCACTTTTTTGCACGTAGCTGTCCAGTTCCCCGAAGACCATTTGTTGAAAAGGCTATTTGTACTCCATTTTATGTTGCTGCCTCCTTTGTCAAATATTAATTGACCACAGAGACTTAGAATTATTTCTGGGCTCTCTGTTCTGTTCCATTGGTCCATGTGCTTGTTTTTATGCCAGTACCAGGCTGTTTTGATTACAGTGGCCTTGTAGTATAGTTTAGTGTCAGGTATTATGATCCCTCCGACTTTACTCTTCTTTCTCAAAATTGCAGCAGCTAGTTGGGGTTGTATATGGTTCCATATGAATTTTTAAAGTGTTTGTTCTATGTCTGTAAAAGAAGCCACTGGTACTTTAATAGGTATTGCATTGAAAGTTTTGAAAATTTTGTTTTATATATGTGAAATATGCCATTGGTAATTTAATAGGGATTGAGTTGAATCTGTAAATTGTTTTGGGCAGTATGGGCATTTTGATGATATTAATTCTTCCAATCCATGAACACAATGTATGTTTACATTTGTTTGTGCCTTCCTTGACTTCTTTCCTCACTGTTATGTAGTTTTCTGAATACAGGTATTTTACCTCTTTGTTTAGGTTTATTGCTAGGTATTTTATTTTTCTTTTTGCTATTTCAAATAGATTTTTTTTCTTTATTTCTGCTTCTGCTGTCTCATTGTTGGTGTGTAGAAATGCCTTTGATTTCTGGATAAGGACTTTGCATCCCGCTGTTTTGCCAAATTCATTTATTAGGTCAATCAGGTTTTTGCCCGAGTCTATAGGATTTTCTATGTACACTATCATGTCATCTGCAAACAGTGACAGTTTTGTTTCCTCCTTTCCAATTTGGATGCCTTTTATTTGTTTTTCTTGTCTGATTGCTGTGGTTAAAATTTCCAGCAGTATATTGAATAGAAGTGGTGAGAGTGGACAACCATGTCTTGTTCCTGATCTTAGTGGAAAAGATTTTAATTTTTGCCCATTGAGTATGATGTTGGCTGTAAGTCTCTCATATATGGCCTTTATTATGTTGAGGAATGCTCCCTCTATTCCCACTTTGCTGAGTGTTTTCATCTTAAATGGCACCCATCATTTATGTACATTATCAAATGCTCTTTCTGCATCTACTGATATGATCATGTGGTTTTTGTCTTTGCTTTTGTTTATGTGATGTATTACGTTTACTGGTTTGCAAATATTGTATCATCCTTTCATCCCTGGAATGAATCCCATTTGGTCATGGTGTATGATATTTTTAATGCATTGTTGGATGTGGTTTGTCAGTATTTTATGGAGGATTTTAGCTTCAATGTTCATCAGCGATATTGGCCTGAAGTTTTCTTTCTTTGTTGTGTCTTTATCTGGTTTTGGAATCAGGATGATGTTGGCCTCATAAAAAGAGTTTGGGAGTCTTTCATCTTTTTTGAATTTTTGGAATTTTCTGTGAAGGATAGAGTTTAGCTCTTCCTTAAGTGCTTTGTAGAATTCTCCTGTGAAACCATCTGGTCCAGGGCATTTGTGTGTTGGGAGTTTTTTGATTACTGCTTCAATTTCTTTTGCTGTTATTGGTCTGTTCAGACTTTCTGCTTCTTTTTCATTGAGTTTTGGAAGATTGCATTGTTCTAGAAATTTATCCACTTTACCTATGTTTTCAAATTTCTTGGCATACAGTTCTTCATAGTAATTTCTTAGAATTCTTTGTATTTCTATGGTCACATGTAATCTCTGAGATCACATGTAATCTCTCCTCTTTCATTTCTGATTGTGTTTATTTGGGTCTTCTCTCTTTGTTTCATAATGAGTCTGCTTAAAACATTGTCAATTTTGTTTATCTTTTCAAAGAACCAGCTCTTGGATTCGTCGATCCTTAGAATTGTGCTTTTAGTCGCTATGTCCTTTAATTCTGCTCTGATCTTGGTTATTTCCTTCCTTCTGCTTGCTCTGGGCTGTCTTTGTTGTTGTTCCTTGAGTTCTTGTAGATGTAGGGTTAGGTCATTTGTTTGAAATGTTTCTATCTTTTTTAGGTATGCCTGTACTGCTATGAACTTCCCTCTCAGGACTGCCTTTGCTTCAGCCCATAAGTTTTGAGTTGTTGTGAGTTCATTTTCATTTGTTTCGAGAAACATTTTGTTTTCTTCCCTAATTTCATTCTTGACCCATTCATTTTTAATAGCATGCTATTCAATCTCCATAATTTTGAGTGTTTGGGGTTTTTATCCTTGTGGTTGGTTTCTAGCTTCAGTCCCTTGTGATCCAAGAAAATGCTTGGTATGATTTCAATTTTCTTGAATTTGTTGAGGCTTGTTTTGTGTCCTATCACGTGGTCTATCTTTGAAAATGTTCCATGTACATTTGAAAATAATGTGTATGAGCTTCTTTGGGATGGAGGGCTCTGTATATTTCAGTTAAGTCCATTTCCTCTAGGGCATTGTTCAATGCCACAATATCTGTGATATTTTGTTTGGAAGAACTGTCCATTTTTGACAGTGGGGTATTAAAATCCCCCACTGTAATTATGTTGCTGTCCATATCTTTGTTGAAGTCCTCAAAGATTTTCTTCATGTATTTGGGTGCTCCTATGTTGGATGCATATATATTTACAATATTTATGTCTTCTTGGTGGGTTCTTCCCCTGAGTATTATGAAGTGACCTTCTGGGTCTCTCTTTATGGCCCTTTTTTGGCTGTCTGTTTTTTCTGATATAAGTATTGTTACCCCAGCTTTTTTTCCTGTCCATTTGCTTGGAAAACTTGTTTCCAGCCCTTCACTTTCAGCCTGTGCAGATCTTTTATCCTGAGGTGGGTCTCCTGAAGGCAGCATATGTGTGGGCCATGCTCTCTTATCCATTCAGCTATTCTATGTTTTTTGATTGGAGCATTTAATCCATGTACATGTAAAGTTATTATTCATAGGTACTTATTCATTGCCGTTTATGTATGTGTGTCCCCCTCTCTCTCTCTTTTCCTTCCTTTCCTTAAAGCAGTCTCTTTAGTATCTATTGGAGAGCTTGTTTGATGGAGGTGTATTTTTTTAGACTTCTTTTGTCTGGGAAGCTTCTTATCTGGCCTTCTACCTTGATTGGGAACCTTGCTGGGTAAAGTAGCCATGGTTGCAGTACTCTGGTTCTCATTACTTGGAATATGTCTTACCATTCTCTTCTGGCTTGGAGTGTTTCCATTGAGAAGTCAGTTGCTAACCTTATTGGGGCTCCTTTGCATGTTACTTCCTTTTTCTCCCTTGCTGCCTTTAAGATTCTCTCTTTGTCTTGAAATTTTGCCATTTTAATTATGATGTTTCTTGAGGTGGGCCTCTTTGAGTTCCGCTTTATTGGGTTGGCCTCTTTGGGTTCCTCTGTGTTTCCTGGATTTGTGTGACTTTTTCTCTCATCAAATTAGGGAAGTTTTCCATCATTACTTTTTCAAGTAGGTTTTCTATTCCTTGCTCTTCTTCTTCTCCTTCTGGTATCCCTATTATACATACATTATAATGTTTCATATTTTCTTGCATTTCTCTTAATCCCTCTTATTCTTTCTGAGCCTATTTTCCTTTTCTTGCTCTTTCTGGGTATTTTTTTTTCTACTTTGTCCTCTCATTCACTAATCTGGTCTTCAGTTTCATCCATCTAGCTTTTCATTCCTTCTACTGTGTTCTTCAGTTCAGAAATTGTATTCTTCATTTTCTCTTGGCCCTTGTTTATAGCTTCTATTTCCTTTTTCATGTTGATATAGTTTGCAGTGAGATCGTTGTAGCTTCCTTGTAGTTTCTGGTAGCTCCATGTGAGTTCATTGAACTTCCTGATGATCATTGTTTTGAACTCAATATCTGATAGTTGTGTTGCCTCTATTTTATTTAGCATTTTTTCTGAGGCTTCCTCCTTTCCCTTCATTTGGGGATTGTTTCTTTGTCTTCTCATTGTTTGTGAGACTCTTCTTCTTAGCCTCTGTTTCTTAAAGTGATCTGTTTTTGTTCGATGTGATTATGGTGTGAACTTCTGTGGTGGAATACCTGTGAGAGTCAGTGGTGCAGTCTCCTTCGTGTATCCTGGTGTTCACAGCTTCCCCCTACTCCTTTTTGTGATCAGTTGGAGGAATAAGGCAAAATGGTTTAAGTAAGACAGCAAGACAGTATTGGATGATATTCACCCTAGCAGTCAGTAGAGAAGAGATTGGAGATTCTTTGGCTACATATAGTGTTAACCATGATCTTCCACCCCACTAGCCATGTTTTAGGCAGGATGGAAAGAAGATAAGACTCTTATTGGGGAGGAAAGGATTGTTAGTTGGATCTAGAAAGCTGTGAGGCTGTGGGAGATCAGATTCTAAGGTAGTGTGGGAAAAAAGAATAGTAAATAGAAGTAGTGTGTAAAAGAATAGAGACAACCCCCACAATAACAAAGTTCAGGAAATTGCGAAGTGGGCTGAGATCTGGGAGGGGTGTTGTGTAGTATTTACAATTGTATGAACTAGGTCTTATTTACAGTAATATTAAAGCAACAATCATGTGGCAGAATCTATGGGATCCAGATAACAAGAATATGGAGTATAGAACCTTGATTGGTGTTCTAATGGAACACAAATGAAGGACAATAAATTATCAACACACTGTGAATGAGATAACAGGGGGAACCTATCAAAGGACAGTATAACCAGCCAAGCAAAGAAGATTATACAGAAAGAAAAAGAATACCAAAATGCTATTAAAATAAAAAATGTCAGAAAAGTGAGAAAAAGATAATACAAATTTGCAGTAACTTGCAGGCTCAAAAAAAAAAGGGTAAAAAAAGCAGAAGATGGAAGGCAGGAGAGATTGATTTTGAGTGGAAGGAATAATACTAGTATGAGAGGAAGAGAAACATAAGGAATTGAGAGACATAAAAATAATAAGAATTGAACAATAAAAAGTCACTTAAAAAAACAAGATAAAATCAAACAATCAAACAACAACAGCCAAAACAAACAAACAAACAAACGAACGAACAAAAAACTAAAAAAACCCTGTTGTTGGTTTCTAACTGGCCAAACCAGTTTTTCTGGTCTTGCTGGCTTCAGCAGGCTGAGGGGCATTTGGAATGCTTTTCACTCTTTCCAGTCAGAACTCAGTCAGTCTCTCTCAGGTACTGTCCCCAGGGCTAGCTAGCATCATGCTCTCCCCAGAGCCCTTCCAATGCCTTCCTGAAGGACCCTTGGTGTTAGTATAGGCGCTCCCAAGTATGCTTTCTGGAGCTCACTGCCTCGGTCTCCCAGTCTCTGGGGCCCCGAAGAGCACCTGCGTCTTTTCCGGGTTCACAGTGCAAGCTCTTGGGATTGCAAGGGGTCGAACCCTCCCCGCCAACCCCGTGTAAGCTTCAGGGATCTCGAGGGGTTGCACCCTTCCACCAATTTCCCTGCTGTGGGCTTCAGGAACCCTCAAAGCACCGCATCCTTTCCAGGTTCACAGCACAAGAGTCAGGGGCGAACGCTCCCCCGAGTTCACCACCACAGGCTCCAGAAACCTGTGAACACTGGTGCCCTTTCCTTGTTCAGGGCTGTAGGGTCTGGGTCTTCCACAGAACCACACTCTCACTGTATTGGGGGCACGGGCCAGGTCAATTTAAGAAACAGATCAATTGCTGTCATTTATTTCACTTGCCTATGTTTAAAACATGAGGAGGCACTCAGAATTAACTTCTGGAGGGTGGGTTCTTGGTAGTACAGGCTTCCTCCACCGAGTGTTCTAGGAACCAATCTGTATCAGTGTACTAGTTGGCCTTGTTGTGAGAAGCTTCATTTAGCTTCAGCAAATTCTTTTTGAAGACTCTTTCAACATGTTTGCCTATTTACCAGCACACCTGCCCTCAGCACACTGAGCGTTCAGCAGTTTGAACAAAAATGACATGACCACCATGCCATACCCTCCCTATTTATCCAATCTTGCCCCAAGCAACTTTCTTTTTGTTTCTGTAGATGAAAAAAATCCTCAAAGGGAAATATGTTGCCATTGTGGAAGAGGTGAAACAAAAAAAGACAGAAGCACTGAATGGCATCAAATTCGACAAGTTCTAAAACTGTTTTTGAATAGGGGAAAAATATCTTGATAGGTATGTTGCATCAAATGGAGAGTTCTTTGAAGATGACTTCATTTTAAACATGTAAGAACAAATACACAATTTTTTATAAATAAATTATGGGTTTTTTGGGCCCCCCTCATACATCTATTATTACTTCAAACAAATACAACTTTTAATCAATTAAGAATAGGAAAAATAATAACCTTTTTTTCTTCTTTTTTTGTTTGCTTGTTTTTACTTATTTTTATTTTTTAAATTTATTTTTTATTTTAATTGTTGTTCAAGTACAGTTCTCTGCCTTTTATCCCTATCCCAGCCCATCCCCAAGCCCTCCACACCACCTTCCCCCATTTCCACCCCCCCCTTGTTATTGTCCACGTGTCCTTTATTTCTTCTTGATTCTATTTCTTTATGTAAGTCAAGTTTCTGCCCTATATCTTTTTCCTTCTGTCTGTAAAACTTACTTTAATATTTCTTTCAGGGCAGTTCTGAGGGTGATGAATTACTTCAGGTTTTGATTATCTGAAAAGTTCTTATTTCTCCTTCACTTTTGAAAATTTTTCTGCATATAATTTTCTAGGTTTGTGCCTTTTCTTTCAAAATTGTACATATTTAACTCCCCTCTTTTATTGTTTGCTAATTTCTGGTGAGAAATTTAATGTAGTTCCTATCTTAGTTTATCTATAGGTTAGATTATCTTTTCCTGGCTTCTGTGAATATTTTCTATTTTTTGTTTTTCTGCATTTTGAAAACGATACACCTTGTGCTAGAACTTTCAGTATGCATCCTGCATAGCATTTTCTGAGAGTTCTAGGTTTATGGATTGTTGTCTGTCAGTTTTGGAAATTCTTAGTTGTTATTACTTAAAGTATTTTGCATATATGTTATACCTGTCAAAGCTGTCTCACACTTCTTGATTGCTCTATTCTGTTTATTTTATCTAGGCATTTGAGTTCAGGAAGTTTCTCTTGACCTGTCTTCAAGCTCAGTGATTCTTTCTTTAGCTGTTTCAAGTTTACTAATATGCCCATTAAAGAAATTCTGCTATTTTGTTAGTGCTTTTGATTACATAATTTCCATTTGATTCTTTCTTCAAGTTTATATCTCTCTGCTTACATTATACATCTGTTCTTGCATGTTGTCTACTTTTTCCTTGAGATTTCCTTAACCTATCAATCATAGTTATTTCAAATTTCCTGTTCAGAAATTTTAACATGTACATCATATTTGATGCTGGTTCTGATTACTGTTTTTTCTCTTCAGATTATGCTTTTTTTTTGCCTTTTTCATGGCTCTATAAATTTTGTTGAAAATTGAGCATTTTGTGTTGAGTATAGAAGTAAAACATTAGTGTAAGACCATTAATGTAAGAACTTATGCTAGTTTGTCTAGTAGATGAGGACAGAGTTTAATGCGTACTGTAATTATATATATATATCAAATATTTCATTTTCTTTTTTGCCTTTGTTTTTGTATCCCAACATGATTTCCCTAAGTACTCTTCTTCAGAGACTCTGTCATGCAGTGTCCCCAGTTGCACACCACTGTTCTCATATTGGAGCACCACTGATGATAGTAAAATGGAAGGGAAAAAGGGTTTGTTGTATAATTTTCTGATTAAATATCAGTCTTTTAGTGGACCTGTCCCTCAGGGCTATCACCTTCTAACTTGTTTCTCTGAGTATACAATTTTCCCCTTGTTACTTACTCCTTTCCCTGGCTATAGTATCCAAATCTCTTTCCTTGGTATATCCTTTAGGTGAGCCAGGAAGGCTAAAGACCACAGAGAAGGGAACATCCTCCTTCAAAGTGGAATAATGCTCTGGTATAACCTTCTTTCTCTTTGTAATAGGCCTTTGATATCTATAAGGTCTTGGTAGCATCTCAAAAGGAGTATGCTTTCCTTGCACCTTCCAGAGCCATGAGGAAATTGCTTAGACCTTCACCATGGGAACCTGATGAGGTTCCAGGAAGTAAAGCCCTCAAAACTGTGAGTCTCACCTGAGAATGCTGCCCATAGAAGTTCCTTACTCTTATGGTAATCCATACTTTGGCTCCAGCAATTTATCAAAATTCCCATTAAAGTGTTCTTCTCAGTTTATGACTCAGGCAACTTGTGTTCCAGATACGCAAACCTAGACTCTGTCATTCTGAATCCAAATGCCTCTGTAAATCTTTGGGGGTTTATTGAAGAGTCTATGAAAATTCATTGATTTTCAGCCTCCAGCTTTTTATTATTATAAGAAGAAGAGTGGCAAATACCAAGCTCTTAACATGTTGAGATAAAAAGAAAAGTCTGGACAATTTTTATTTATTTTATTCAGTGACTTTGCTAAATTAACATGTAATTATAGGATTTTATCTTTAAGTTCTTTTGAATTCTTTTTTTAAAGGTTTCATTTATTTATTTTTAGAGAGGGAAGGGAAGGAGAAAGAGAGAAAGAGAGAGAGAAACATCAGTGTGCGGTTGCTGGGGCTCATGGCCTGCAACCCAGGCATGTACCCTGACTGGGAATTGAACCTGCGACACTTTGGCTCACAGTCCACACTCAATCCACTGAGCTATGCCAGCCAGGGTTAAGTTCTTTTGAATTCTTAATTTTAAGTTCTTTTTGAAGTATCTTTGCTTGCCTTTTTTATTTGTTGTTTAATTTTGTTGCACCCTGTTTAGGTAGTCTTTGCATAATCCAAAGCCATGGAGATTTCCTATGTACACAAAATATAGTTTGTGAATAATATTTTTACTTTTTAATTAAATATTGTGATTCAGATTTCTAAGTACAACATTGGAATAGAGTGGTGATACGAATGTTTCTTTCTTCTTACTGTTCTCATAAGGAAAATTCAATATTTCAGTATCAATATGATGTTAGACACCATATGATGTTAGGCACATTTTTATAGACACCATTTACAGATTTAAGTTATACCTTTATATCCCTCATTTGCTAAAAGTTTTTTTTAATGATGAAAGTTGTTTAATTTTATTAAACTCTTTTTCTAAATTTCTATGATCATACCTATGTCTTCTGTTTTATATTAATATAGTGAATCTTATAGATTACTTTTTAATGCCAGATTAATTTTCATTCCTAGAATAAAATTGACTTGATCTTGATATGTTACCTTGTTTATACAAATTGGATTTGGTTTGATTATATTTACTTTAGAACTTTAAAAAATCTATATAAAAAGATTTTGCCAGTTGTTTTCTTTTTTAACCATCCCTTTTGGATATTTTGATAGATTATCTTGGCCTCATTACAAGAGTTGTGCATTGTTACTCTTTTTTTCTATTGTCAAAAAGATATTGTGTCTAATTTGTGGTGACTCTTGGTGAAATATCTACTGATAGAAGTATGTTAAAATTTCTTATTATAATTGTAGACCATAGGTAGTGTACATTTTTTCTTTTAATTTTTACTTGACATTTTGTTGTGGCTATGACATTAAGTATAAATAAGCCTAGAATTCTTATATTTTCTTGGTATATGTTGCTTGTGTTTCCTTGGTATATCATATTTATTATTTTATTTTTAAACTTTTGATATTTATGTATTTGAGCTTCTTAGATTACCATTTTTAACTGTTATTTAGAGTTATCACTAGATATTATAGTATGTATGTCAAAATCAATTGATACATTTACCATTTCTATTTCTTGGTCAAGAAAAGAATGTTAGAACGCAAGGCTGAGGGAACAAAAGAGGAAGTTTGTGTCCACTAAGCCACTGGAAAATATCATGTATGCAGTCCATCTTGGTCTTTATTTGTTTGCTGTTTTATAGACTTGAGTCAATACATTTCAAGAACACCATTTTTTTCCCTTTCATTTTAAACTTATATGGGTTTTTCTGTTTTCTGTAACTGAAAACTGTCAAACTTGTACAGTTAGTTACTTGAACTTGGGATCTGTCAAGTCTTAGTAAAGATTTGGTCCTGAAATTTCACACTGCCAAAAGAAGATAAAGAAAAATTGTACTTCTTTCCAACCTCTCTCACCTCCCCATTCCATTGACTACTCTGAATTCTGCCTCCCCCCGGGCCTCTCTCAGCAAGACCTCATATTATCCCATATGCACATATTATCAATGATGGGTGGGTGCTTATTTTTAGACCAAAGAGTCAAAGTAAGCCATTCACCACTTAACTGAAAACTATGGGCAAAGTTATTTTTCTGAAAGAGATGGCTTCAGTGTGTTACTGCACATGGTCATTGTTCACCAAGTCACCATAATGATGTTTTATGTACCCTATGTTCTGGGAAGATGATGTTCAGATATCGTAAGAACATGTACTCAAATTATCTGCTGTTCCCTGTCCTTTCTGTGGCCATGATGGCACCTGTCATGTCCATGTGTAGGGTAAATGGAGAATTCATCATCCAAAATAGAACATTTTTTAGAATTAAAGGGAAGGATGGATATTGATAATCATTCCAGACCCACAAATGGAAATTGAGACTGTCCCAGGAAACATGGGATGTATGGTCACTATACATATGAATCTTCCAGAGAAAATGGGGAAGGGCACTAGGAATTTCTCAACATGCTTCTTAACAATGTTCTAGCTCTATTTTTTTTTTCTTAACAGGCAGCCTTGGCTGGTGTGACTTAGTGGATTGAACACCAGCCTGCAAACCAAGAGATCACAGGTTGGAATCCTAGTCAGGGCATGTGCCTGGGTTGCAGGCCAGGTCTCCAGTTGGGGGTGAACGAGAGAGCTGATTGGTGTATCTGTCTCACACATTGATGTTTCTCTCCTCCTCTTTCCCTTTTTCTAAAAATAAATGAATAAAATCATTATAAAAATAAAGAGGTCGTGGGAGCCCTTTGACTCCCATAATCTCTCACTTCTAATTCATTGCATCCCCACACAAGAGAATTACTTTTATTTTTATTACTTCTAAATAAGGAAATTGAAATTCTAAGTGAGAAAACACAAATAACTATTGTACAAATAGAAGTGGGATTTTGGGGTGGAAACTGTAAAGCAAGAAATAATTTTCTGGCTAATTAGAAATCTTCCTCCGTTCCACAATACATGTAAAAGCTAGGTGTGAAGTAGGTGAGTTATTCAATTTATTGCAGGGCACAGAATATCTGGAGACCTTGTTCAAAATACAAGAAAGAAAAGCTGTAAATGGCATTGACAACATAAAGTCTCAACTTTCTCCTTGGTTTCCTTTTTTTCTTAATATATTTTACTGATTATGCTATTAAAATTGTCCCAGTTTTTTCTCTCCTTTATTCCTCTCCTCTGTGAACCCCACTCTCACCATCATTCCCCCACCTTATTTCATGTCCATGAGTCATACATATAAGTTCTTTCCCTTCTTCATTTCCCATACTATTTTTAACTGCCCCCTATCTATTTTGTACCTAACATTTATGCTTCTTATTCCCTGTACGTTTTCCTCCATTCTGCCCTCTCTCCATTCTCACTGATAACCCTCCATATGATCTTCATTTCTGTGATTCTGTTCCTATTCTAGTTTGCTTAGTTTTGTTTTTTAGGTTCAGTTGTTGATAGTTGGGTGTTTGTTGTCACTTTACTGTTTATATGTTTTATATTCTTGTTCTTTGATATGTTCTTTTAACATTTTGTATAATAAGGGGTTGGTGGTGATGAACCTTAACTTGACCTTATCTGGGAGACATTTTACCTGCCTTTCCATTCTAAATAATAGCTTTACTGGATATAGTCATCTTGAATGTAGGTCCTTGCCTTTCGTGACTTTGAATACTTCTTTTCAGCTCCCTTTTGCCTACAAGGTTTCTTTTGACAAATCACCTGCTAGTCTTGTGTGCACTACTTTGTAGGTAACTGTCTTCTTTTCTCTTGCTGCTTCTAAGAATCTCTCCTTATCTTCATCTTGGGTAATGTAATAATGATGTGTCTTGGTGTGTGCTTCCTGGGGTCCAACTTCTTTGGGACTCTCTGAGCTTCCTGGACTTTCTGGAAGCCTATTTCCTTTACTAGATTAGGAAAGTTTTCCTTTATTATTTTTTCAAATAAGTTTTAAATTTCTTAGTCTTCCTCTTCTCCTTTTGGCATCCCTATGATCTGGATGTTGGAATATTTAAAGTAGTGCTGGTGGTTCCTAAGCATCTCTTCATTTTTTTTTAATTCTTCATTCTGTTCTGGTTGAATGTTTATTTCTTCCTTCTGCTCCAAACTGTTGATTTGAGTCCCAGTTTCCTTTTCTTCACTGTTGGTTCCCTGTACATTTTCCTTCATTTCTTGTTATACCCTTCATTTCTTCTCCTATTTTGCTACCATGCTCAACCATTTCTGTGAGCATCCAGATTACAAATGTCTTCAACTCTGCATCTGATATGCTGGCTGTCTTGTTACTTAATTGTATTTTTCCTGGAGCTTTGATCTATTCTTTCATTCAGGCCATTTTTTTTTATCTTGGCATGCCTGTTAAACAGAAAGGGTTGGAGCCTTAACTATTTGCCAGAGTGGGGCCCCCCACCTCTCTGCATTGTGGTGCTACATGTGGAGGTGGTGTCTGAGGGGGAAAAATGCCACTTGCTCTGCTCTTGGCTGGATTTCACTCACTTCTTCCACTCCTCCCAAGCAAATTGGGCCCTACTGGTGCTGATTCCCATGTGGGTGGTTTGTGTAGATTCTAGGAACCTGTAGATTGCTCCAAGGAACTCTCCTATGAAGCTGGGAGTTTCTCGTGCCGCCTCAACCCCCATGTGTTTTTTCAGTCAGAGGCTTTGAGTCTCTATTTCCCCACAATGGAACTCTGGGTTTCATGGTCAGTCTTGCTCCCCCATTGTTCCTCCTGGCTTATTTGCATGCAAATGTGGGACTACCCACTATGCCAGCCACTGTTTCAACTGGTCCTCCAGCCACCGCCTTGCCAGGAGTTCTTTCTGCCCCCAGCTGCCCATCTCCTCCCCTCCTACTAGTCTGGATGAATGTTTTTTCTTTAACTCTTTGGTTGTCAGACTTCCATACAGTTCAATTTTCTGGCAGTTCTGTTTTTTGTTTTTTTTTTTAATTTTAAATTTGTTGCTGACCTTTTGGTTGTGCTAGGAGGCAAAGTGTATCTACTTATGCCTCTATCTTGGTCTGAAGTCTTAACTTTCTCCTTGGTTTCTCTCTCAACCTGTCATAGTGGTTTTATTCAGACAAAGAGGGACCCCTCAAAAAGTAGAATTATATTCTAGAGGGTGGGCCCATTGTAGTACAGGTTTCCCCTGCTAGGTGAGAGTTCTAGGAATACATTTGTATCAGTGTACCAGTTGGCATTGTTGTGAGAGGCTACATTGAGCTTCAGTGATTTTTTTTTAACTCTTTCAATGCATTTACCCATTTCATGATGGGTGACTTTAGAGCACCCCACCCACACCACAATGAGTATTCAAGCAGTTTTTGAGAAAAAATGGCATGACCCCCATTCCCACCCTCCCTATTCACCTGAGCTTGGCCCACCAACTTTTTTTTTTGTTTCTCCAAATTAAAAAAAAATGTCATCAAATGGAAATGTTTTGCTGATGTAGAAGAGATGGAAACAAGTTCAAAAACTCTTGATTAGTGAAAAGAATGCTTTGATAGGTGTACTCCATGAAAGTGGAGAGTACTTTGAAGGTGACTGAAGTTTAGATATTTAAGAATAAATACACTTTTTATAAATAAATTCCATTTTGGGAGGTACCTCCTTTTATTCAAGAAAACTTTGCATCTGGGTGAAAATTTATTTTCAGTGACAATGAATAATAAACACAAATATTAGTTAAGTACTTTAGGAAAAGTGTTACATTTTACTTTAACAATTCCTGGTTTTAAAAAACAGAATTGATGCATATGGTTTTATGGACAGTTTCAACTGATTTTTTTTTTAGTTCAGTTTGAAAAAATAATCTTGGCAAGGATATTGATAAAATAGCTCATTGTTCGTCATTTTGATTCATTCTTCAGAAATTAATATGCAAAAAGGATTTTGCATTATAAATCTGTTTATTGGGATTCCAGAGGGCAGGTATCACTAACAGGCATAAGTCTGCCTACATATCAAGGTTATAGATAATCTTGTAAGAGAATATCATTAGGTTTAAATCAGTACACCTGATCCTATAAAGATCAGGTCAATCAATGGTACTAGGGGAAGAAAATCAGTAAGCTGCTATTTGGAAAAAAACCCAGATAATCCATATTTCTTCCCATGTGTCTACTATGGAATAGAAATATACATTTTCATGCTGCTATTTCTATTTCCTGTAGTGATATAACAATAAGAACGAAAGTAGAAATAGATGAAAATTATAATGAGTAGGAATCAAGATTCATTCATAGCAACATCAATATGAAAAAATGTATGTATATATGTGTGTGTATATTTGTGTGTGTGTTTGTGTATTCTGTGTTTGCCTCTGATTGTTTTTCTTTTCATACCATAAATTTCAACATTCCCACTGCACGTGATATAAAGTCTGTTGCCTCATCTCAATTCTAAGCAAAAGTAGAAGACTGAAAAATTGAAACTGAAGAGATACTTTAAAGTCACTTTCAGTTTGATAAAGTTGAAAACCACTGAAACACTAATAAACTTTACAGATTTTATTATTGTATATTCCTAAGATGTTTGTGGAGAAAGTTTAGTTAGGTTTACTACAGTAGCATTCAAATAACAAAATGTTTATTTTTATCCAATCATTTCAATACAAAAAACTTACTTCTGAGCACCATGCTACCTATACCAGTACTTCTCAAACTTCTTAAGCGCATGACCCACCAGAGACATTTGCTACAAAACTGGTTCTAATTTAGTCGCTCATGGGTGGTGCCTGAGCATTTTTTTCCTCTAAAGAGCAGTTAATATGATGAAGTTGCTCATCCTGGAAACATGCTTGGGGTTCAAGGTCCTAAAAGATACGGATGTAAGTACTTTGTAAACACAAAATCATTCATATTAAATTGTTGAAAAAGGTAGTTTCTTCAGTAAATCCAGCCTAAGGAAATTCCTGAACCCTACCCAGCACAATATTTTGTTCCAAGTTTTCTTTCAGTCATGATAAGAAAGAAGCTCTTTCATTTATTATTATCAACTTTTATACAAAAGCAAACTTTTCCTCAGAGGACTGTTTATTTTGGATAGTGGTACAAACAAGAGTAAGTGACATAACAGAGATGACTTTTAAAGTAAATACAGAATAGATGCAAAAATTCTCCAAATAACTACTTATTATTATTTTACTGCACTATTTTCAAAGATAAGACTTGTGTTCTCAGTTCCCTCTCGTTGTTTTCTTTAAACAGATTTTCTTCCATCATACACTAGTTTGGGAAGAAATTCAGCTCATGCTTGACCATCCTGTTCAAATCTCCTTTCATTAACCACATAGGAAACCCTGCTCTTCCCTTCAGTAAGTCTGAGTTAAAAATCACTGACATTCCAGCCCTGGCTGGCGTAGCTCGGTGGATTGAGTGCGGGCTGCAAACCAAAGTGTTGCAGGTTCAATTCCCAGTCAGGGTACATGCCTGGGTTGCAGGCCATGACCCCCAGCAACTGCACATTGATGTTTCTCTCTGTCTCTCTTTCTCCCTCCCTTCCCTCTCTAAAAGTAAACAAATAAAATCTTTAAAAAAATCACTGACATTCCCTCCAGTAATTTTATCCACAAATACACTAATGCATAATAAATGCCAGGAAATATCTATAGGATAATATATATATTTCTTGGCATTTATCATGCATTAGTGTATTTGTGAATAAAATTATATGTATATAAAATTTCTGGTACTATTCTAATTGCTTCACATATATTAACTAATTTAATTCTTTAAAAACATTTTTTTAATTGTATTTCTTTATTTTTAGAGAGGGCAGGAGAGGGAGAAAGAGAAGGAAACATCAAAGTGTGGTTGCTTCTTGAACTCCCCTTATGGAGGACCTGCCCTGCAACCCATGCATGTGCCCTGACTGAGAATTGAACCAGTGACTCTTTGGTTCACAGGCCAGCACTCAATCCACTAAGCCACACTAACCAGGGCCTAATTTAATTCTTAAAAAAAAAAAATACCTGTGAGGTAAGTCTTATTATTCCTATTTTAATAATGGAGAAACTGAGGATACAAGGAAATTAGTTGACTTGTTCAAGTTTGCATTGCAACTTATAGTGCCAGGATCTGGACCCACAGAGCCTTGTCCCAGGATCCTCACTCTAAAGTACTCTATTGCTCTGGTAACAGAGATCTTCACTATTGAGGTCCAAGGGTGAGGGCCTCTCACTCTCTGTGAAGGGTTTGTGAGAGGAATTGTCTGGGCTCTGCTCCCAACACCTCTGTGACTGTCCTGGCACTCTTGTGGACTCATTTCTAATTTCAATTATGTTCTGATGACTATTTCTGTGAAGGCTTTCAATGGTTTTATGCATGCAGTGCCATACCTCAGCTGGCCACATCTCTTGCTATCTTCACCCAGTTGTTTGACATCCCCTCTTTGTACTACACATGTGCAGTCTGGGGGTGCAAAGGACTTCATACCTGTGGGGCAGCCTCAAATAATGAAGCAGAATGGGTGCCAATGGTAAGTGCTTCCTGCTGTCTCCTGGGGTGGACATTTCTGAGAAGATCTATCAGCAAACACTTATCTCTGCTATGTTCTTCAGGGAATATGGCTAAGAAATAGTTTTCTCACTCTGTTGAAAGCTGCTTCTCCAGCATAAATTTAATCCTGTCCCTGGCCTGAGTCTTGTAGTATTTGTTTATTTGAAAGTTTAGAAATGTGGATGTTCACCATTTTGTCTTTTTGTTGGTAGATTATATAAAACATTAGATCCACTTAAAACATACTATAGAGCATCAAAATTCTTTATATTGTATTTATGTATAAATATCTGATTTGTGACTAGATTATTTTAGAAGAATAATATAGTGCCTTAAATACTTATCTGGTAAAGAAAGGACATTTGGATCTTTTGTGTATATTTGTCAAGAAAGTAATATTATGCTTCTTTGCCCAACTGATTATAGTGTTCCCTTTAGCCATTTACAAATCTATTAAGATGCTGCCTTTTGGTTTAATTTTTCAGGTGGGAAGGACAACTTATTGGTTTAGTTAAAAGAGAAACTTATTCAGCACAAGTGAAAAAATTATAGCTTTGTCACAAAGATAAGCTACAGTTAATGTATTTCAAAGTGCTTGTTATGAATATAATTCTGACTTTAGGTGAACTGATTATCCTTATTTATGCCCAACTATTATTTCACAGTTTTTAATTACTAATGTGAATGTGACAATTTCAATCTTTTGTTATTAGAAATATGATAAGAGTATAGCACTGCTATCCTTAGTATTTGATGTAAAACAACTGCATTGTTTTCAACTCCAGGTAGGGATAATCAACCTTTTTATTGTCACATCAAATAAATTTTAAAAAATAATCTGGCTATAAATAAAACTTCAGAAGACCTAAGAACATACAAATGCTGAGGAATTTAGAACTATGTATGGATTGTTCACTCATGCTCTTTGCTGTGATTATATACGACATATGCTAATATGTGTGGACTCTCAATTGCAAATCTTTAGCATATGGCAACTAAGTGGGAAGGATTGTGAGTTCATTCTAATTCTTCCTAGCTATGAAAAGCATACTACAGTAGAGACATCACCTAATAATTCTAGAAAGAATAAATTATCTTTTCTAATACTTTTATGCAGGTATTCAGCAAAATGAATTAAATGTACCTAAGATAGTTCTAGTTTACTTAGTCACAGCATAACTTTAAAAGTGGCCAGCATTTCTCAATTTCATATTATCCTAGAAACCATAGTATGGAAGGAAAGGGATAATGTAGATATCATTCAATTCCCTCAAATATGAAGAACATCTACTAGGTGTACTTCATTTGTTTGTGTGCTGTGAGAAATAAAAAAGTAATTTAAAAAAAGCTCTTAAGTTTCCTTAAGAAATTTACAGGCCATTCTGTAGGGTGACAGACAGAAAACTAACATACAAAGAAAGTGATTCTTGGACTTTCTTTGGAGTAGCTGGGCCTGTAGCAAACTAGAGAGTGCAATCTTTTCCCAGGACAACAATGAAACTGATTTTTAATCTGTCATTAAGTAATCAAACTGCTATCTCACAATTATCAAACTGGTCTGCCTTAGTGTTGTCACCACCACTTTCTTCTTAAAATCCTATTCCACCTATGGGACTACTAGTATGTCAACTAAAATAAAGATGTTTCAAGATTTTACAGTGTGTTAGACATCAGAAACTTTTGAAATACAAAAGATAATGACATTACACATTTGGATCAAATATCATAAAATTGGGCTGAATAAATTACACAGCACCATGAACTATATACTAAACTATATTGTGTCTCCTTCTTCAATCTCTATTTGGTAGTTTTGACAAGGCTTATTTGGGGGAGTTTATGTTTCTGAATTTTTGTGGGCTTGGAGAGGATATCTCCATATGTGTTTTCCAGTATGCCTTCCCAGATGAGCCAAGGATTACAAACTCCTTGGACAGAGCAAACTTCTTGACCTTTTTCAAATCTGTGTCGCCACCTCCTAGAAGACTACATAGGAGCATGGAAAGTGCTTAATACCACCTGCTGAATGACAACATAAATTCAGTATTTCAACCACTTGTGAGTGGGATAGAAAGGATTTTGTAGAATTTCTTCATTATTTTTTTAGGATTAAAGTCTCGAAGAGAGTTTTATGAAATGACAGAGTGTCTAAGATGAGTAGGCCAAATAGGATAACCTTGCCTTCATAATCATGACTTATGTAATTCTCATAAGGATTCTGAAGTCCAAGATAGGAACATACCTTAGAACCTACCTAGAATAAACTTTCCTACTTCTGATGCTTGAATTCTGTCTTTAATTTGCTTCAAACAATTGTCTGGTTTATGTTCTTTTCTGTGGCAGAAAAAATCATCATGCCCAAAGCTAGGACATCTCAGACACCTTTTGTTAAGATGCAATATTTTTCCCTAACATTCACTAAATTGTTCTTTGATGATTCCTGGAAACATGAAAAAATGTGACTGATAACTTTGTAGTCCAACAGTCTTTCAAATATTTGAATTTAGGGCAATTATTCATTACCCAAATATTTATAAGCCTTTCCAGGCAAAAACCCACCAATTTCTTCATATATGCCTCTCATGACATATTCATGTCCCTTAACACCTCATTTCACCTCTTTAAGTGACTTGTATCTCTTTACAACATTGATTCTTCAACTTATAACCTACATTTAGTAGGTCAGAACAGACAGACTCTGTCTTCTCAAGAAGGTAGGACTGAAGTTAAATTAGTCAAGCTGTTTGTAGCTACATGACATTGTTTAAACATAAGTTCATAATCAACTAACATTCATGCCTTTTGGGTGTAAATTGTTGTTAATTATATATCATATTCATGTATTCTTTCAAAATTAATTTTGACTAAAAAGTAGTACATTAATATAATTTTTAAAATTATATTCTGCTTTTATACATGTTATTAATGTGCCATTCAGATCCTCTTGCCAGGCAGGAAAAATTCTTCTGTAGCTGCTGTGACTTCTGGTTGTCAGTGGATCATACCTGTCTCCAATTTAGGGGAACAGTTCTTGGCCAAGTTCATCCTTCATGTGTTCCCAAGCACATTTTTCAATCAGTGGTTACCTGAAACATGACACAAAGGCTCTGTGGTCAGAGCATGATGAATATGTGGTAGAGGCATTTCCAGAAACAAACTACTTTCCAGCTGAAACATCCTTGGCTTGCTCTCCCCTATTTCCCTTACTTAGTTTTGTTTGGGAATGTTCCCTCAGTAAAGCATGTGCCATAAAATATTTATTTCAGGCTATTTTCCTAGGGTTCCTAGGAAAGAACATTTATGGAAAAATTATAATAAAATATAGCTGTTTTGCTGGTTCTCACAGGTAACCACACTGAGCCATTTAAGCTCTCTGTGTGTGTTTTGTGGAGAGGTTTTTGGGAGTCAGGTATTTTTAAATACTGTGCATATTTTTGCATTTCTTAAATCACACACCTTATATTATCTTTTAATTTCCTTTGTGTGTAAATAAAGTCTTTGCTTTTTCTTAACTTTACACTCATAGTAATCAAATTTTTGCCAAAATAAGTTATTGATGAATACATTCATAAGACAATATTAATATCTCTCATTCTTGAATGAAGTTTTATATTATGAGTACATTTTCCCACCTCCCAATTTTTCTATAGTTTATTAGAATTTATGTTTATTGTGTTTTATTATATATCTCTTATTGTTTTATTCCAAGTGTTTTTTTAATTGGTTACAGATAAACAAATACTCTGACCAGAACCCCACCCCTCACAACAGCCTTCTTCCTTCAGTCATCCTACTAAACCAGGTATGGCCCTGCTGTGCAGCTAGCAATTGGAGACTTCTCTTTGTTGTTATCCTGTTTGCTGTATTTTCTTTGTTCCCTTTCTCTATTCTATTGAGCTTCCCCAGTACTGTCCTAAGAAAGAATATTTATGAAGTAAGTCATTCTTGTGTGTTTTGAAACACTTTATTCTGTCTTTATATTTCATTGATAATATGACCAGACACAGGGCTCTAATTGAACATCTTTTTTTCTTCAGGATTTGAAGGCTTGCTGCATCACCACTGGCTGCTGTCTTTGCTGCTACATAATCCAATGCCATCCCTACTAACAACTTTGTATATAGCTTTATTTTTCCTCCTCTCAGCAAATTTATAGCTTCTTTTCTTTATCTCTAGTATCCTAATAGTTCAGAATAATGCCTTCTGGTGTGGGTATTTATTTTTCTTTTGTTTTACCTGGTAGATCCCTTCAACAATATGTATTATCTCAGTTAATGCTCAAAATGAAAGTGCCCATTATTATTCCTTTTTATTCAGATGAGGAAAAAAATTCATGTAAGTTATGGAACATATCCCAGACAACACAGCAAAAACAGCAGAGCTAATTCTTAAGCCTGAGCTTCAACTACATTTCTAAGTACATTCTTCCTTTATACGCCAACTCCCAACAGTATTTTTCTCTTTTTTCTTTTTATTTATTTATTTATTTATTATCTATTATCTATTTACCTATTTTTTAAATTTTAATTGTTGTTCAAGTACAGTTTTCTGCCTTCTACTCCCATCCCAGCCCACACCCCAGTCCTCTCCACCTCCCTACCATTTCCACCCCCCTTGTTTTTGTCCATGTGTCCTTTATACGTTTTTCTATAAACCCTTCCCCTTTTCCCCTCTGGTCACTGTCAGCCTGTTCTCTATTTCAGTGTCTTTGGTTATATTTTGCTTGTTTCTTTGTTTTGTTGATTAGGTTCCTGTTAAAGCTGAGATCATATGGTATTTGTCTTTCACTGCCTGGCTTATTTCGCTTAGCATAATGCTTTTCAGTTCCATCCATGCTGTTGAAAAGGGTAGGAGCTCTTTTTTTTTCTTTCTGCTGCATAGAATTCCATTGTGTAAATGTACCATAGTTTGTTGATCCATTCATTCACTGATGGTCACCTAGGTTGCTTCCAGCACTTGGCTATTGTAAATTGTGCTGCTATGAACATTGGGGTGCATAGGTTCTTTGAATTGGTGTATCAGGGTTCTTAGGGTATAGTTCTAGCAGTGGAATTCCCAGCAGTATTTTATTTCCCATATTACAATGGTGGCATTTTGTTTGATGAATTTTGATTTTCATCAAACATTAATTGTAAGAATTATTTAATTATTTTGAGTTAGTAAAAACTAGAACTCCTACTCTCTAATTTTAACAAATATTTATGGATACTGACTGTGTCATTATTTGCATTAATGATTGCTTTCAGCTTGATGGCTCCAGCCTGATAAATAAGGCATTCATTCCCTTTGATGAGTATTTTCTCTTGATTGATTATAAGCCTTTGACCTTTAAACACTCTTGGTAAGGCATTACTAGAAGAGTCTGCTGGGTAAAAACTTTGGCCTTAGATTCTGATAGCTCTGAGCTTGGAAATCAAATATGAATTTATTACTTAACCTTCTAGATTATTAAGAAATATTTCAAAAATTATATGAAAATTAACTGGTATAAGAAATACAACAAATTACTTCCATCTTAGACTTCCAGCCAAGATGACATCTTAGGTGGATACACTGGGCCTCCTCTCATAAACAAAAGAAAGACAACAACAAATTTAAAAACAAAAAACAACCCAAACTGCGAGGAAATCAAACTGTATGGAAGTATGACAGCCAAGGTGCATTGTGACCCTCTAGGGCCTTGCAGGTTCATGGTATTCATGCAGATGGAATATTTACAGAGCTGTTGGGATGTCTGGCATGCCTTTATTCATGGGTGGGAGAGTCATGTACACTACAAGCTGCATGTATATCTGCATGTCTCATGTCATGGCCCCTGCTTCCCCGCGTGGCACCCATCATGGCACCTGCCCCTTTACATGTCTTTCATTATCATTGCCCCCAGCAGGGAATCCATATCTATTTAAATACTAGAGGATAACAAAGCTGACAAGATGGCAGAAATTATATAGCATAACATAATTCTACACATGCAAGCTCAATTCATGTTATGGGAACAGCTTATTGGACCCAGTCTCAAGGCTATGAGAATGCTAGTTATCAGGATCCTCCAAGGCTATGGGAACACTGTTTCCCTTAGCTACCCAGACACCTGGGTGAGGAAGTCAGACTGCCTCCACTTACCTACATAATGAGTTAAAGAAGAAACATTCATCCAGACAAGTAGGAGGGCCAGAGATAGGTGACGCAGACACTGTGGGCCGGTGTCTACATCAGCTGGCACCCAGGAACAGGGATCCAGAGGTTACGAGCTGTCCTTGTGGACAGCACACCAACTTGGTGGGAGTACACGCGCATCAGCCCAGGTAAGGGCTGATGACACCGAATGCTTTCCAGTTAGGTCATAAGTGTATTGGATTTCAGAGAAAAAGGGTTTTCTTCCTAGGTTTCCCTCTCTTGTGACCACTTTGCAACTGTACCTTCTTTAGTAAGCAGGAACCTTGCTCTCTCTCCCAAGTATTTGCTGCAACCTCTCGGGCATGGGTCAAACAGTTAAAAACTACAAGGGCGCTCACTGCTGGAATCCACCCATGACAGGATTAGCTGGTATGTGGACTGAATTAGAACACTAAGTTTCAAGTCTGGCTGGCGTAGCTCAGTGGATTGAGCACGGACTGCAAACCAAAGTGTCGCAGGTTCTAATCCCAGTCAGGGTACATGCCTGGGTTGCAAGCCATGACCCCCAGCAACCGCACATTGATGTTTCTCTCTCTCTCTATCTCCCTCCCTTCCCTCTCTAAAAATAAATAAAATCTTTAAAAAAAACCCACTAAGTTTCCTGCCAGCCACAAGAAAAAGTCCACACAGTGAGAGGCATAATATAAAAACGCTCACAAGCTCATCCCCATGGCACAACCCCCCAACTAGGTCTAGGCTTGGGAGAAAGAGCAAAGACTTTCCCTTTAATCATCATTAAAAACAGCAACTAGTTACAGGGCTTTCTACAAGCATATCAGCAAAGTGTTTCTCTCAAGCCATCTCTTGCGGTCCTTTTGTCACAGGTGTGCACAGGTAGCCAGGTTCTTAGTTATCGAGGACAAAGAATTGAACCGAACACACAAAGTTTATAGCATAAAGAAAGAGGGAAGATTTATTAAGTGATAGTACACTCCACAGGACACGGGAGTGGGCCAGCTCTGAGCAGAGAAAAAGGGCACGTGGGCTGGGAGATTCTATTCTTATAGGGCAGAAGCCCCCTTGCTAATCTTTGGCGGGCTTTTCCTGCGCAGGTACAAGGAGTTGGATTTCAAAGCTACTGCGCATGTGTGGTCTCCCATCATTTTTTTGATTGGCTACTGGAGAAGGGAGTCCCACAATGTTATTTCATTATAATGATATTCTAATGAATCAGGGGTAGCCCGCTGGTGCATTCTATGATTCAGAGCTATCGCAGAAAACAGGAACAACCCGTCTTAGGGGGTCTTTGTCATGTATAGATGTTTTCTACCTCAGCCCTGCGGGGGGCCTCTGGAGCTTCCTTCCTGACTATTTCCTGCCTCACTTTCAATTTTGCCTTTTCTCTCTGTCCACCTGCTTAAGGAAAAGCGGATAGTGAATGAGTGCTTTGTTTTTTATCAGACTCCAAAGAATCACTTTCCAGAAGAATTTAATGTCAGTCACATGTTTTGTATGAGAGCTTTTGGCATTTGCTGAGCTCCGAAGACAAAAGGCGTTTCCTCCCTTCAGCTAGAAAAATCGAGCATTCCCACGTGAGTCAGGACCTCAAGAGATGTCTGGGATCAATTCCTGAGACATGCAGAGGCCTTATAGAAACCTCCAACACCACTTAATCTAACTTTTGTCTCATCCAGGAAAGCATGATATGAAGGCTGATCACCTAGCACTTAAGGTTCCCCCCAGCAGTTTTAAACTCTTGGGGGAGGACCTGATACCCATATGGGGGGCTGGGATATGAGGAAAGTCTGGTACCCCCTCCCTGACTATCTTCCACCAACAGCACATTTCTGACCCACTACATTCTTTTCACTAGCAAGAAATAGGATCTGAGGGTGCAGGCAGACTGAAAGCAAAACTGAAATTGGTTTGGTAATCGCCGTACTTGCGGTGGGAGAAATTTCAGAAAAGATTATTCGTTAGGGTTTCTTTAAAGGTTTCTAAGAATCCTCAACCATGCGGAACAAGCTCTCTAGGGAACAAGAGCAGTGTTTCAGGTTAGTTCAGCTTTTGGGGACTGCTAAATGTCTCCTTGATAAGGGATCTTTAGACTTAGTTATTTAGGAAAAAGTTGGGCAGAAGTTGAAATAACACCAGGTGATGTGGGATGAGATTCTAATGTTAATATCTCACTTCCTCTTTCAGAGGATTTAATTTGAAAATACTGGTTTGCTTGAATTTTGTTTCTGTTTTGAAAGAAATGGCTCAGTTTCAGAATATTTTGCTAAACCTCTGGTAAGTAGAATAGGATCTCTAATGTTGTTACATCATAAGGATTCTACTCAGAAAGAATTTAAATTGATTGTTTAAAGAAGGAAAAAAGATCTCACTTCCCTTGGACAGTAAAAATTGTAGGAAGAAAAATAATGAGAAAATGTCTTTTAACCACTCTGAATCTTCCTTATGGAGGCCCAGAGACTGCTTTAGTCCTAAGAACAAGGCATGTGGAGCCTAGCATCCTCCCTCCCTCTTCTCCAGCCTCCCTCAAGTTGTCAAGGGCACTAGATAATGAGATAGCTCACTTTTGAGCACATTCAAGGAATGCAGTAATCAATAAGAACTAACAACAGTGGAGAAAAAACTGTTTCTAAAAGTTATGAATGTGTTCATAAATTTGTCAATCCTAAAGCATGCTATAAGTGGGATGAGGGGTGTGATATATTAAAGAAATATTAAGAATCCTCCTTCCTTATGCCTGAGCTGAGATCCTTTATTGTAAAAATGAAATATAGGTGTATCGTCTCCCGGGGAGAACTAGCCCTTCTCCATGAAAGACTAAGTACTATTTTTTAATTCAGTACTTGTAGACACTGATTGCTTCCTTGGGGAAGAACTGGCTATTCTTCCAGAGGAAACAGTCAGTCAAGTCACAAACAGCCCTTGGCACATAACCATTTTTGTCTAAAACATATTTAAGCAGAGCACCCCTCATTCCCATCTGTCTCACTTTCCTTAAAAACTCTGAACCTAGGAGCTACCAGGTCCTGAGAACAACAGGGCAATTAACTCATTTGCAGCTTACAAAAACAGCAGGGGGCCTGTCTTTCCAAGCAGACACTTACTCAGGTGCTCCACAGGCTCCTCCCCTCACTGGAGAATTAGCAAAGAAAGTTAGAACTCGAGGCATTAGTCCACTTAGGCCTTTTGCAAGAAATCAAGACTAGTAATGGCCTGGGATATAGTGCACAAGCCACTCAACCTTCCTTAGAGAAATGGAGAATTTGTCATAAAGCAGGTATCCCCCAAGAATTTAACCATGCTGGCAATATTTATGTATAATTTTTTGAATTGTGGTGGTAATTTAAAGTCACCCTTAGACAAACACTTTGTGCAAAACAGGCCTGCAGTCCCATACCCCTTGGTCTTATACAAAGATCTGTTAGGGGAAGTAAGATAGAAAGGCCCAGTTGAACTATTAACTTGGAGAAGAGGGTATGCTTGTGTTTACTCTGCAGAATGACCTTTGGAACTTCTGGCAAAAAGGGTGAAGCCATATGACAGAAAAGGCTTCTCTGGCTGCAACCCACCTCCACCCATTGGACTCTCTTGATCCAGACTTCTTTAAGCTGTGTGTCACCCCTTCGAAGTGGGATTCCAGCCAGCACTCCTGGAGTGATATTCAACATCACCTAAGAGGGATTTTTTCTACCAACTTAAAGGGACAAATTGATAAACTACAGCTAGAGCTACATCAGCAGCTCCAGGACATTCAACACTTAACCAAGCAGGAGGTTTTTCAGACCCTTCATGATAATTTTGGCTGGCTGAACTCCAAAAAATTAGTTTGACAGACATAACCTGAGAATGTGGGTCTTTACTGATTCTAATAATGCTTTGTATGCTTCAGTGCATTTGCAAATTATTTTCCCTGGGTGGTATAAGAGACCAGCAAGTAGCAAGCTTTGTGGGATGTATAGCAGTCCTAACTAAAAACAAGGGGAGAGATGTAGGGAACTGCTTCTTGAGACGTGGAAATGTAGCCTAGCACCCACGTGGAAAACCAATGAGGGGTGTGGTGGCACACAAGACCACATCCGTGAAGAAGTTCTCCCATGGGAAATCAGGCCTGCATTATACCTAGGCTGGTTTGTGACTTGCTCTTGCTAAAACTCTCTCATCCTGAGGTTAAGCAGCAAACCTTTGCTGCATGTCTTTCAAGTAACTTCCTGAAGTCTGTGCTAATTTCTCCCAAGGATTGAAGTGTAACCAGACGTGTTACTCTTATCATTCCCTTGCATTGGCAACATTTTTTTCCACACCCTCAACAATAATCTATAATGACTGAACCCTAAAAATTGGTTTGATGGACTGAATTTACAAGTTTGGGTCATGGCAGCCTTTGGATTCCTTCTTGTCTTAATCCTTATTTGTGCTTTATGAGATATATGGAGATTATTTTCTTAAGATTTCATTCAGGAACAGCAAATAGTAGGTTTCACAGGCTTAACAGCTACAGTTGATTTAAAAAAAAAAGGCGGGGAGATGTTGTGAACTGCCCTGCCTGGTTTCAGGAGCTGTAACCCCCCATGGCTAAGGCTGAGTGAGTGACCTTCAGAAGCCACTAAGGAAACAAAGCTTATCTCCCTGGCAGGGATGCCACCTCTGCCCCTTTTACTTCACCCTGCCTGGCCCCCAATGCTTGATTGGTTAGCCAATGACAGGTAAGATTCCTCAAGGGAGGGATTACCTAAGACAGGCACGATCATGGGGGCCCCAAGGGAAAGATTTGGGGGCTACAGAAAAAGGGGGTGATGGACCCTTGTTCCTCAGCTTTAACATAGGCTGAGTCATCATTCTGTCTGTAAGAAGTCTCCTCATCTCTTGGCTGCCTTACTTCCCCTGCCTGACTTAAGCCTGAAACAATGTCCATGGTGGGTGCAGCCCTGTGCTGGAAAGGGTGGGTTCCCTAGGGTGATCAGACCTAAGAAAGAATGCATAAAATCCTTTGAAGTCTACTTTGCTAATACCCTGAATTTAAATAATAAGGGACCAAACAGAAAGTGAGTGTGTTGTCTCAAAATTTTATGGCCCTTTAGCTATCTGACCCTGACTCAAAATAGGCCCTCAGGGTTCTTTGAATGTTATCTATTGTTTAATTATTTCTGCCTGACAATGATTGATGAGCTTTATCTCTGTACAAATTGAAAGCCAGTAAAAGCTTGTCAAAGCAAGGGTCAGGGTGCTCACCTCTTGAGACAGTGGCCAGGCTGTTCCAAGGCACTCTCCCCTTGAGAGAGTTGCCGTGCTATCCCTTTTCCTCCACAGGACTTGGTAGTCCATGTGAATTTATCTCATCTCATCCATAATGCCATGGTCACTGTGGGCCAGTGTCTTCATCAGATAGGCAGCTGGGGTGGAGAGGCCTTGCAGTCCCCAGCAAGGCAGTGGCTGGCATACCCCACATTTGTGTGTGGATAAACAAGGAGAACCAACTGGGGAGTGAGATGGGCCACACAACCCAGGGTTCCAGTGCAAGGAAATAGAGCCTCAAAGCCTCTCACTGAAAAATCCTGTGGGTGTTGAGGCAGCAGCAGAAACTCCCATCCTCATAGTAGAAATCACCAGACATGGCATCCTAGAACATCTGCAAAACCACCCTCCCAGGAATCAGCACCAGAAGGGCCTAATTTGCTTGTGGGTAGCAGTGGAAGGGACTAGAATCCAGCAAACAGCTGAGACTGCCTCACAGTTCCCTTTTGGATCCCTCTCCCACAAACTTCACTGCAATGCAGTGATGTGGGTTGCTCCACCCTGGTGAACCCATAAGGCTCTGCCCCTTAGTAGATAACAAGTGCACTGAGACAGAAAAAAATGGCCCAAATGAAAGAACAGATCAAAGATTCAGAAAAAATGCAACTAAGTGATAAGGAGATAGCCAAACTATCAGCTGCACAGTTCAAAACACTGGTAATCAGGATGCTCACAGAAATGGTTGAGTGCAGTCTCAAAATAGAGGAAAAAGTGAAAGCTATGCAAAGTGAAATAAAGGGAACCAAAAGGGAAGGGAAGGAATTGGGGCACAAATCAATGGTTTGGAGCAGAAGGAAGAAAGAAACATCCAGTCAGAACAGAATGAAGAAACAAGAATTCAAAAAAATGAGGAAAGGCCTAGGAACCTCCAGGACAACTTCAAATGTTCTAACATCTGAATCATAGGGGTGCCAGGAGGAGAAGAGGAAGACCAAGAAATGTAACACTTATTTGAACAAATAATGAAGGAAAACTTCCCTATTCTAGTAAAAAAATTAGACTTCTAGGAAGTCCAGGAAACTCAAGAAAGTCCCAAAGAAGTTGGACCCCAGGAAGCACACATCAAGGCACATCATAATTACATTACACAAGATTAAAGGTAAGGAGAGAATCTTAAAAGCAGCAAGAGAAAAGGAGACAGTTACCTACAAAGGAGTTCCTATAAGACTAGCAGGTGATTTGTCAAAAGAAACCTTGCAGGCAAGAAAAGTCTAGAAACAAGTATTCACAATCATGAAAAGCAAGGACTTATATCCAAGATTACTCTATCTAGCAAAGCTATTATTTAGAATGGAAGGGCAGATAAAGTGCTTCCCAGATAAAGTCAAGTTAAAGGAGTTCATCATCACCGATCCCTTATTATATGAAATGTTAAAGAAACTTATCAAAGAAAAAGAAGATAAAAAATATGAAGAGTAAAGTGACAACAAACCCACAACTATCAACAACTGAACAACAACAAAAAAAAACTAAGCAAACAACTAGAACAGGAACAGAATCACAGAAATGTAGATCACATTGAGGGTTATCAGAAGGGAAGGGGAGGTGGGGAATGGGGTAAAAGGTACCGGGAATAAGTAGCATAAATGGTAGGTAGAAAATAGACAGAGGGAGGTTAAGAATAGTATAGAAAATGTAGAAGCCAAAGCACTTATATGTATGACCCATGGACGTGAACTAATGTGGGGGATGCTGGTGAGAGGGGGATGTAGGGTAGAGGTGAATAAAGGGGGGAATGCAACAACTGTAATAGCATAATCAATAAAATATATTAAAAATAAACGTAACAAATATTTAAAAAGTCATTTTAGATTTTGGAAGGTAGTTTGTAAGTATTCATAAGAAACATAACAGAATTAAGGTGTATTTTGTATAGCATGGAGACAGAAACCAACATTTTATCAAAATACTTAACACTATAGAATGGAAAAATGCATAAATATTATTATATCAGTTATAAGAGTCTTCATCTAAAGATGCTAAATTTAACTTTCAAGTTGTAGAATAACACCTTCAATTTATCAAACTGATGTTGATAGTTACTCTTTCAATTAGAGATAGTTTATTTAATTTTTTTCAACTACATTATATTAGAATATTTAAATCCCTAAACTCATTATCTGAGTCAAGGAAACTCATTTGTATGTATGTATAAGGCTGTATGATGAATTCTATCCTGGATACTGTATGTATAATATGACCTCGTGTTGGTGTTTTGTGGCTCTTTGTAATTCTTGCATATTATTTCAGTGATGGATTATCATAATCTAAAATATATGTGTATAATGTTTATGAATAACATTATTAATTGGATGTGTTTGGAGAAAGACAGAGTGATGCTGATTTTTTTTATATAGTTGCCGTATCTTACTGATACACTTACATCTGAAATGTTATGTGGTTTTCCCATTTTTGTATTAAATCCATGTGTTGGATAATGCTTTAAAAAGGGTAATAAAAATAACTATGAAAATATTCATGTGTAATTGTCAAGGTCTATTAATGATGGATAATATTAAAAGACACTTGTTTTCTTAAAGAGACTGTAATTTTGAGTAGAGTCAAAGGAAATTTTATTGCTGAGACTGTTATTGCTGATACTTATTGAAAAAATCAAGGCTAAGAATCCTAATGTCTCATTGCCATTAACTAAATGTTTTAACAACCCTGTTTATATAAATATATGTACTCAACTGCATAACTTTGGACCTTGAAGAATCTAATAGGAACATTTCAATTTTTGGTGGTACCTTTTCTTTCTTATTAATTTGTCTTCACTAGATCTGTATTGAGTGTAGATACAATAAACTTCCCAGGCAGAGCTATGTGAGAAGCCTAATGCAACATGTAATTTAGTGTACCTGCTATATATAACTTTCTAATTTAGTAAAACTAACCTGCTCTATTTAGAAATTATGTTTAATTTAGTTACTTAATAATAAGTTAGATTTCCAAAAATGTTGAGAACCCAGCTAACTCTTTTCTCATTTTTAATAACTATTTTATTGTTGTCTACCTGAAGTTATGTCTTCAGAGTAGTCAAGTAAGCAATAGCACTGATCAAGTGAGTCCTGAGGGCCATTTACTCATGGATCTAGAATGAAGGAGAACATCATTCTGACAAAATGGTCCCTTGTTTTTGTAAACATCAAAATAAAGCCTAGGCTAACAATGATTTTCTGCTTGCACATATGTTGGATTGTTTGTCACAGTGCTATCCAAAGGGATTTTACTCTTTAAAATAAAATATTAAGTCATAGAAAGATTAGGGGGAAAGGTTATTTAAAAGGACAACAATGAAGAAAAACAAAACAAACATCAAAGGAAATGTTCATTCCTGGTTGAAACTTCAACAACTGCTAAGAACTTCTATGCACATTGACAACATTGTATGAAAATTAAACCAGTGTCACAATGTGACTTGTAATGTGAACTGATCAAAAATAACCCATTGAAAATGAATGCAATTCTCTCATATGTGTCACATATGTACACATATTTCTACATATACATACATTTGGAAATATCTATATACACATATACTTGAAAATTCACAATTACTATAAGGTTTGAAACCAGTGCATCTGTGAAGTGAAAAATACAATTTGTTCCACCTTCCTCTTAAGCAATTTTTAAGATTTTGGTTTGCAGAGAATAACCTAGAAGCCTTAATATCTGACAGTCATTTATGCTTAGAAAGACAAGCTCTGGGATGGTATTGATTGATATTAAAGATGAAGCCAAATCTCTGGAGATAGGTTGCCACGACTTTGACCTTGAGTCAGTGTTAGACTACTGACTTTTGAACCTAAGGCCTACCTACCAAATTCTGATATCTTGCATGCCACCTGAGCTAGTCAGCAAGGGACACATGTCCATGTGGTTCTTGCCAAATCAGAATTGACTGGTCAGTCAGAAGCCTGCGAGCAGTGGGAAATGTGGGTTAAAGTACATCAATAATGTTTCAGAAGAACGATTTCTCTCAAGAATTGTAGCTGTTGGAATGTTTTGACATTTACTCAGTAGAGATATGGAGCATGTTTTGTGAAGCACTTCAAGAGAGCTGCCCGCTAACTGCTGTGGTATATTGATCTTTCTGTTAAATTGCATGGGCACACTTGGGAGGTCATTGAAATTCAGGCAATGGGACGAAAAGGATCGGCTGCACCCGATGGTCACTAATGGTAATTGGTTTCGATCCTTGCACTTGAAGAAGCCATGATTTACTTGGTCCATTGATAAATTGTAGACACTAAATATTTTGACAAGAAAAAAAAACACTTTTTAGCATTCACAAGGCAGTACCTCTATTGTTAAATGTTATATATATATTCGCAATGTAAAAATTTACCAAGTCATATTGTTTAAAATTCTGATTTTCTTCTTGGTCTTGCTATTCTTTAATTATATCATTTGTTTGTTCATTGTTTCCCTCAACCTACTCATAAGACAGTCTATTCTCTTTGTCTGTTTTCATTTAAATTTTGTTTCATCATTATAAAAGAAATACACTCTCCTGGTAGGGAAAACATCAAACAAAAACCAGAATAGACTGCACAGTAGAAAACAAATGATCTGTTCTCCACTCAGTCATGAACTGTTTCCAAAATTTTAGTACACTACAGAATTATTACAACAAACATTCCTACATATTAATGCTTATGTCAATATAATCTATTACTTGAGTAATTATATGTTATATAGTAGTACAATACTCGCTTTGTATCAATATTCAGATTAATGCTAGGTATTTTTTTTTTGCTGGCAAAATAAATTTAAAATATACTCACATATTCTGATATTCCAAGTACTGTCACCAGTTTAGTTAGAGCATATTCCTAAAACTGTAGTCATTTTAATTTTAATAAGTATCACCACATTTTATTTTCAAATGATTGTACCATTTTATATTGTTTTTAGAACTATTTTTTTTAATTTTCCCATTCATGTTTATAATCCCAAGATAATAGCTAAAATTTGAATTAATTTATTAATTCTAATATAACTTTGAGGTTAGGATATAAAATAATTATTAAAGTTAATTGGAAAATAGCTTATAGAATTATAAACTTCATAAATCAATGAAAGATCTTAAATTTTACTCCCATTATATTATCAGGTTGATTTGTACTATGTAGCCCCATTTATATTCTGAAATGCATAATAATTTAATTTGAAGAGTCTCCTATTGTCCAAAGTAGGTTTAAATTTTGTTTTAGGATCTATTTATTTAACCCACAACTGGGTGAGACAAAGATTCTCTTAATTAGAAGCATAGAAAAGGAGAGAAATGCTGTTGGCTATTAAACTTAAGGACATTTTGCAAACTAGTATTAATAGGGAATCACTTATGTATTTCATTGAACTACATTCATGAGGAATACAAAGTACTTGTTGATCTCCATTGTGTTAAATGTAAAACGTTCACTAGAGCTCCTTGGGATACTTTCAGTTATGAAGGTAAATAACATTATCACATTGGCAGAAATCACAGGATGCAGACCTGTGACTACTGTCATTGGGATAGTTGCAGTGAACACACCTTATAGATTCCTGAAAATATAGTTCAATAGTCTTTTCTGAATTGACCAGCACAGTGAAGATAAGGGATTATTCTTTCTGTCCAACTAATGCACAGGACCTCATCTAACCTGGAAAATAAATGTGATAATTAGAACTAACAATTCTAATGGACACTCATTTAGTAGAAGCCCACAGACACCACTGTTTCATTCAAATAGGAAAGTATTTTGTTGCAGGCTATGAATGTGTTACAGAATGGACATGTGGGGGAGTGGTACCATGGTAGAGATTCCTCCCTCCTGCAAGGGAGGTGGTACTCTAGAGACCCCACTCACCTACATAGGGACTGGTACTGTCATGGTGGCCTCCATCTGCAGAGGGAGTGGCACCCTGGTGATCCCTACCACCTTCATGGTCTGTAGTAATGCCTGTGGAGGGAGTGGTACTGCCTGTGGAGGGAGTGGTACCATGGTAGAGACTCCTCCCTCCTGCAGAGGGAATGGTGCCAAGGCAGCCCCCAACACCTATGGAGAGGGAGGTACCCTGGAGGTGGCAGCTCCACCTGCTGGGAGGCCAGAGGTACAGAGACCTCTGCCACCAGTGCTATAGAGGCCCCACCTGCTGTAAAGGGGCTGCTGCAGTAGAGACTGCTCAGGGCTTGAGGGATAGGAGGGGGCATAGAGACTCCGCCCACCTACAAGGGTCTATCCCCTGGGCTCAGAGCATTAATGAGGTTGATCTCCTCATTATCCCTCTCCTTCTGTGTTCTACCATCAGGGAGGACTTTTGAGACCACCTTTTACTTCTGCACCATCACACAATTCTCTGTCTCTGGCAACTTCCTATTATGCAATGCTATAAATGCATTAAGATAATGGAGTTCCTCCCCGTGTTCACATCACTGGCAATACTGTTTCAATCTCATAATGATGCAGTAACTCAAGGAACCATTCACAGGACACCTTTTACCATCACTCAAAACATTGGCCAGTTTGTAGGCCAAACTGTCTTACAATAATAAATCAATATCTGCTTAGACAGGGCATTCTTAGACATTGACTTACAGCAGTAAGTCTCCCAATCCCCTAGAATTCTACCCAGCAGGATCCCCTCAGGGACCAGCTCAGAACTATTCATACTGCCCCAGCAGAGCATACAAAAACTTATAACAAGGAAAATAGAGACCATATAAAAACTGGAAAATTCCTAGGTGTTGTCCACAACTCTGATTTCATTATTCCAAAATAGTACTCAGAAGCAAATTTTCAACCAAACAGTTCCACTTCTCTGCTTCCTTCCCCATTCCATTTCCTTTTCACCCTTCTGGAAGTGATTAAGCAGCCTATGACCTCTGGAATAGGGCAGAGAAATTCTCAGAGACTGGGAAAATCCTGGAGTCTCACTCTCCCACACCTGAGGGGTTCAGTCTGCCATGGGCAATGTTTGGTCACATCTGGGTTGCCAAAAACTATTACAGAATGGACCTATAGGGAGGAAAAGATACTATTACTGAATGGATTCCCCCTCCCCCCTATACTAGGTTTGCCTTGCCTGCCACCAGGAAAATATGGCTCTCAATGCCAGAGTTTGGTGAAAAGGGAAGGAACTATGTATTTTAAAGTTATACAGATTTAGAGTAATGACTTAATGTCTTTGATAAAATCCCAAAGTCTCTTAAAACACCCACAAACACACTTCCTTTCCCTGCATTTCCCAGTCAGGGGTACCAGAAAAAAATAGAAGTCTATGGTTCAGGTAGCCTCCAGTTCTTCCCAGCAATATGTTCTTGGCTGGCAGGCCTCCTGCAGTTCCCAGCACCATCAGCTGTGTCACCGCCATGATCTCCAATTCTTAATCCAAACCCATGTGGCACCTTTTCATGGCCCACCAGCAAGAGTTCTTTTACCCCTTCACTTCCCACAACATCATTTCTGCACTCTTCCAAACTTCTAAGAGAAAGCTCTGCATCGCTGCTGCATCTTGCTTTCCTGCTTCCAAAGCCACATGGTTAAAGGAGCCAAAAAATGGTAAGGTTAGCCCCCCAAACTGTGTGGTTCCACACCTCACCAAAACTGCATGGTTCCAATCTGCATGGCTGCCATGCCAGGGTTTAAATCCCAGCACGAATCTTCCTCTGCATCTCCATTTCCAACTCCTCCCACAATTGGCTACACCTGCCAGCATTCTCATATTTTTCCAGCTTTCCTGGGCTGCGATAGTTAGTCCAGGCAGGCTTGGCCCTGTGGCATGGAGCCAATCATCTTCAAGCTATCATGTGGGCACTGTAGCCAGGGGGAGTTGCCTCCCAGTTAAGTTACATCATGGGTTGAAGTCACTCCCATCTCCCTGGCTCAAAGGTTGCCCACAGCTATTTAACATATCTATGAAACCAGTCAAAAGTTATAGATATGTTAAATAACCATTTTTTACAGTTATTTGCAAAACTGTCAATATGCAAAATAACTCTCAATGGCCGTGCTCCATCTGTCCCATCTCCTAATTCAGACTTGTGGGGTGAGCACATCCTATATTTTTAATATTTCTTTGACACCCTGAGTTCTGGACCCCATTACAAATCCCTCTTTGGGAGGGGACCCTGGTGCACCCTGTTACAAATGTATGGATTTTTAACTATCTCAAAGTAAATATATGTATGTGTGTGCCCAGAGGTCAGTAGAAGTCAGACCAGGAAATGTTCAACTATTGTCCATATGAGAATAGTTTATGCAACATTGATGTAACCTGGAAACCAAGGAAAGTGAACTGGAATGCACATGTGCAAATGATGATGACTTCACTGTATTAGTCAATGGGGGCAGTAGACACTGTTGAGTGAGCATGTGTAATGTGTGACTGCCACACTCTAAATGACTGAGTTAGTAGAGCAATGAATCTATCAAATTTTGCATTAAGTGTGAACATTTTTCCATGGAAACTATTCAGATGACTCAGAAGGCTGCACCTATAGGCAATCGGCGATTGGCAGGTTCATTACTACAATGTGCCTGCTCATGCAACACATCTTGTGCAGTTTTTTGGTGAAATGTCAAATCACCTAGATGACTCAGCCCCACTACAGCCCAGATTTGTCACCTTATGACTTCTGACTTTTCCCTAAAGTAAATCACCTTTAAAAGGGAAGAAATTTCCAATCATTGATGAGGCTCAGGAAAATATGAGTAGTAGCTGATTGTGATTAGGAGAACTGTCTGAGGTCCCAAGGTGCCTACTTTGAAGGGGACTAAAGTGTCATTGTCCTACATACAATGTTTCTTGTATCTTGTATCTTCTTCAATAAATGTCTTTATTTTTCATTGTATGTGGTTGCATAAGACCTTGTATATGTTGAAATTTTTATATATTTTTATATATACTCAAATCTTCTCATAATTTCTAGTAACTGTTTCTTTGGGTTTTGAAAGAATGTTTAAATAAAAGAAGTTGTGACTAATTTTCTAATTTCACCAACTAGCAAAATCAATTTTCTCTCAGACTACAAAAACAATATAAAACCAATTATGATATGTGATAGAACACCAAGTGTCTCTTTTCCAATTACTTCACATTCAGTTCTTTTCAATAGATTTCACATTCTCTAATATTTCTCAGAATTACATATATGCATCTCTCTTTCTTTTTTAATTTTATTTTAATCATTGTTCATATACAGTTTTCTCCTTTTTACTCCCAATCCAGCCTCCACTCCCACCCCTCCCCACTTCCCTCCCATTACCACCCTCCCCTTAGCTTATGACCTTGTGTCCTTTAAGTTTGTTCCCCTGAACCCTCCTACTGTCCCCTTAAATTCCCTCTACTCTCTTCTGTGGGCACTGTCAGCCTGGCCTCTATTTCAGTGTCTTTGGTTATATTTTGCTTGTTTCTTTGTTTTGTTATTTAGGTTCCTGTTAAAGGTGAGATCATATGGTATTTGTCTTTCACTGCCTGGCTTGTTTCACTTAGCATAAAGTTTTCCAGCTCTATCTATGCTGTTGCAAAGGGTAGGAACTCCTTTCTTTCTGCTGCATAGAATTCCATTCTGTAAATGTACCATAGTTTTTGATCCATTCATTTACTGATGGGCATCTAGGTTGCTTCCAGCACTTGGCTATTGTAAATTGTGCTGCTATGAACATTGGGATGCATAGGTTCTTTTGAATTGGTGTTTTAGTATTCTTAGGATAGAGTGCCAGCAGTGGAATTGCAGATTCAAAAGGCAGACCCATTTTTAGTTTTCTGAGGAAGTTCCATACTGCTTTCCATAGTGGTTGTACCAGTCTGCAGCCCCACCAGCAGGGCACTAGGGATCCCTTTTCTCTACAACCTCTCCAACACTTCTTGTTTGTTACTTTGTTTACGATGGCCATTCTGTCTGGCATGAAGTGGTATCTCATTGTGCTTTTAACTCGCATCTCTCTGATAGCTAGCGATATTGAAAATCATTTCATGTGTCTTTGGATTTTCTGTATGTCCTCCTTGGAGAAGTGTCTGTTCAAGTCCTTTGCCCACTTTTTAATTGGATTCCTTGTCTTCATAGAGTGCAGTCTTGTAAGTTCTTCATATATTTTGGAGATTAAACCCTTGTCTGAGGTATCATTGGCAAATATGTTTTCCCATACAGTTGGTTCTCTTTTAATTTTGATACTGTTTTCTTTAGCTGTGCAGAAGCTTTTAATTTTGATGAGGTCCCATTTGTTTATTATTTCCTTTATGTCGCTTGCTCTAGGGGACAAGTCAGTAAAAAACATTCTTCGTGAAATATCTGAGATTTTCCTACCTACGTTCTCTAGGACTTTAATGGTGTCACGTTTTATATTTAAGTCTTTTATCCACCTTGAATTTTTTTTTGTATATGGGGTAAGTTGGTGCTCGAGTTTCATTTTTTGCACATGGCTGTCCAGTTCTCCCAACACCATTTGTTGAAGAGGCTATTTTTACTCCATTTTATGTTGCTGCCTCCTTTGTCAAATATTAATTGACTGTAGAGACTTGGGTTTATTTCTTGACTCTCTGTTCATTTCCATTGGTCCATGTGCCTATTTTTATGCCAGTACCAGGCTGTTTTGATTACAGTGGCCTCGTAGTATAGTTTAGTGTCAGGTATTGGGATCCCTCCTACTCTACTCTTCTTTCTCAAAATTGCAGCAGCTATTCGGGGTTGTTTATAATTCCATATAAATTTTTGAACTGTTTGTTCTATGTCTGTGAAATATTCCATTGGTACTTTAATAGGAATTGCATTGAATGTGTAAATTGCTTTGGGTAGTATGGGCATTTTATGATATTAATTCTTCCAATCCATGAACATGGTATATGTGTCCATTTGTGTGTGTCTTCCTTGATTTCATTCCTGAGTGTTATATAGTTTTCTGAATACAGGTCTTTTACCCCTTTGGTTAGATTTATTCCTAGATATTTTATTTTTCTTTTTGCTATTTCAAATGGGATTTTTTCCTTGATCTCTGCTTCTGCTGTTTCATTGTTGGTGTACAGAAATGCCTTTGATTTCTGGATATTGACTTTGTATCCCGCTGTTTTGCCAAATTCATTTATTAGGTCAAGCATTTTTTTGGTAGAGTCTATAGGATTTTCTGTGTATACTATCATGTCATCTGCAAACAGTGACAGTTTTGTTTCCTCTTTTCTGATTTGGATGCCTTTTATTTCTTTTTCTTATCTGATTGTTGTGGTTAAAGATTCCAGTACTATATTGAATAGAAGTGTTGAAAGTAGACAGCCTTGTCTTGTTCTTGATCTTAGTGAAAAAGATTTTAATTTTTGCCCATTGAGTATGATGTTGGCTGTAGGTCTCTCATATATGGCCTTTATTATGTTGAGGAATGCTCCCTCTATTCCCACTTTGTCGACTGTTTTTAGCATAAATGGGTGCTGTACCTTATCAAATGCTTTTTCTGCATCTATTGATATAATCATGTGGTTTTTGTCTTTGCTTTTGTTTATGTGATGTATTACATGTACTGATTTGTGAATATTGAACCATCCTTGCATCCCTGCAATGAATCCCACTTGGTCATGGTGTATGATCTTTTTAATATATTGCTGGATGTGGTTTGCCAGTATTTTGTTGAAGATTTTAGCGTCTATGTTCATCAGCAATATTGGCCTGAAGTTTTCTTTCTTTGTTGTGTCTTTATCTGGTTTTGGAATTAGGATGATGTTGGCCTCATAAAAAGAGTTTGAGAGTCTTATGTCTTTTTGGAATTTTTGAAATAGTCTTTGAAGGATAGGGGTTAGCTCTTCCTTAAATGCTTTGTAGAATTCTCCTGTGAAACCATCTGGTCCAGGGCTTTTGTGTGTTGGGAGTTTTTTTATTACTGCTTCAATTTCTTTTGCTGTTATTGGTTTGTTCAAGCTTTCTGCTTCTTTTTCATTGAGTTTTGGAAGATTATATTTTTCTAGAAATCTGTCCATTTCATCTAGGTTTTCAAATTTTCTGGCATACAGTTCTTTGTAGTAATTTCTTACAATCCTTTGTATTTCTGTGATATCTGTTGATATCTCTCCTCTTTCATTTCTGATTGTGTTTACTTGGGTCTTCTCTCTTTTTTTCTTGATGAGTCTGCTTAAACGCTTGTCTATTTTGTTTACCTTTTCAAAGAACCAGTTCTTGGATTCATTGATCCCTAGAATTGTGCTTTTAGTCTCTATGTCATTTAATTCTGCTCTGATCTTGGTTATTTCCTTCCTTCTGCTTGCTCTGGGTTGGATTTGTTGTTGTTCCTTGAGTTCTTGTAGACGTAGGGTTAGGTTGTTTGTTTGAAATGTTTCTAACCATTTTAGGTGGGCCCATATTGCTATGAACTTCCCTCTCAGGACTGCCTTGGCTGTGTCCCATAAGTTTTGGGTTGTTGTGAGTTCGTTTTCATTTGTTTCCAGAAACCTTTTGATTTCTTCCCTAATATCATCCTTGATCCATTCCTTGCTTAATAGCATGCTATTTAATCTCCATGATTTTGAGTGTTTTGGTGTTTTTTCCTTGGGGTTGGTTTCTAGCTTCAGTCCCTTGTTGTCTGAGAAAATGCTTAGTATGATTTCAATTTTCTTGAAATTCTTGAGGCTTCCTTTGTGTCCTATCATGTGGTCTATCTTTGAAAATATCCCGTGTGCATTTGAAAAGAATGTATATTTAGCTTCTTTTGGATGGAGGGCTCTGTATATATCAGTAAAGCCCATTTCATCAAGGGTATTGTTCAATGCCACAATATCTTTGTTGATATTTTGTTTGGAAGATCTGTCCATTTTTGATAGTGGGGTGTTAAAATCTCCCATTATAATTGGGTTGCTGTCCATATCTTTCTTGAAGTCCTCTAAGATTTTCTTTATGTATTTCGGTGCTCCTATGTTGGGTGCATATATATTTACAATATTTATGTCTTCTTGGTGGATTCTTCCCTTGAGTATTATGAAGTGACCTTCTGGGTCTCTCTTTATGGACCTTTTTTGGAAGTCTATTTTGTCTGATATGAGAAATGCTACCCCGGCTTTTTTTTTCCTGCCTGTTTGCTTGGAAGATTCGTTTCCAGCCCTTCACTTTCAGCCTGTGTAGGTCTTTTATCCTGAGGTTGGTCTCTTGTAGATAGCAGATATGTGGGTCATTTTTTCTTATCCATTCAGCTATTCTATGTCTTTTGATTGGAGCATTTAATCCATTTACATTTAAGGTTATTATTGATAGGTGCTTATTCATTGTCTTTTATGTACGTGTGTTCCTCTCTCTCTCTCTCTCTCTCTCTCTCTCTCTCTCTCTCTCTCTCTCTCTTTTCCTTCCCTTCCTTAAAGCAGTCCTTTTAGAATCTCTTGAAAAGCTGATTTGGTCGAGGTGTATTCTTTTAGGCTTCTTTTGTCTGAGAAGCTTCTTATTTGGCCTTCTATCTTGATCGAGAGCCTTGCTGGATATAGTAGTGTTGGTTGCAGACCTCTGGTTCTCATTACCTGGAGTATTTCTTGCCATTCTCTTCTGGCTTGAAGTGTTTCCATTGAGAAGTCAGCTGTTAGCCTTATTGGGGCTCCCTTCTATGTTACTTCCTTTTTCTCCCTTGCTGCCTTTAAGATTCTCTCTGTTTCTTGAAATTTTGCCATTTTAACTATGATGTGTCTTGAGGTGGGCCTCTTTGGGTTCCTCTTGATTGGGACTCTCTGTGTTTCCTGGATTTGTGTGACTTTTTCTCTCATCAAATTAGGGAAGTTCTCCTTCATTACTTGTTCAACTAGGTTTTCGATCCCTTGCTCTTCTTCTTCTCCTTCTGGTACCCCTATTATACGGATATTATTACATTTCATATTGTCTTGCATTTCTCTTAATCCCTCTTTATTCTTTCTGAGCCTCTTTTTCTTTTCTTGCTCTTTCTGTATGTTGTTTTCTACTTTGTCCTCCAGCTCGCTAATCCAATCTTCTGCTTCATCGATCCTGCTTTTCATTCCTTCTACTGTGTTCTTCAGTTCAGAAATTGTATTCTTCATTTCCTCTTGACCTTTGTTGAGAGTTTCTATTTCCTTTTTCATGTTTATATAGTTTGCAGTGAGATTGATGTAGTTTCCCTCTAATTTCTGAAAGCTCAATGTGAGTTCATTGAACTTCCTGGTAATCATTGTTTTGAACTCACTATCTGATAGTTGAGTTGCCTCTACTTCATTTAGCATTTTTCCTGAGGCTTCCTCATTTCCCTTCAATTGGGGGTTGTTTCTTTGTTTTCTCATTGTTCGTGTGTTTCTTTTTTTTTCTTCTTTTTTGTTAATTTGATCTGTTCTGATTCCCTGTAATTATGGTGTGAACTTCTGTGGTAGAATATTTGTGAGATTCAGTGGTGTAATCTCCTTCGTGTATCCTGGTGTTCACAGCTTCCCCCTACTCTTTTTTGTGGTCAGTTGGAGGAGTAAGGCAAAATGGTTTAAGATAGCAAGACAGTATACTATGATATTTACATTAGCAGCCAGTAGAGAAGAGATGAGTTATCCTTTGGCTCCTTATAGCGTTAACCATGATCCTCCACCCCACTATCCACATTTTAGAAAGGATGGAATGAAGGTAAAACACTTATTGGGGATGAGAGGATTGTTAGTTGGATCTAGAAAGCTGTGAGGCTGTAGGAGGTCAGATTCTAAGGTAGGGTTGGATTAAAGATTAGTATATAGGAGTAATGTGTAAAAGAACAGAGACAACCCCCACAATAGTATAGTTCAGAAAATTGCAAAGTGGGCTGAGATCAGGTAGGGGTATTGTGTAGTATTTACAATTGTATAGACTAGGTCTTACTAACAGTAATAGTAAAGTGACAGTCTTGTGGCAGAGTCGATGAGGTCTAGATAACAAGAATAAAGAGTATAGAACCTTGAGAGGTGTATCAATGGAACACAGATGAAGAATAGTAACTTATCAACAGCTTGTGACTGAGATACCAGGGGGAACCTATCAACTGACAGTATAACCAGTCAAACAAAGAAGATTATACAGAAAGAAAGAGAATACCAAAATATTATTAAAATAAAAAATGTTGGAAAAGTGAGAAAAAGATAATACAAATTTACAGTAACTTGCAAGATTAAAAAAAAGGAAAGAAAAGCAGAAGATGTAGTGCAGGAGAGATAAATTTGGAGTGGAAAGAATAATATTAGGATGAATGGAAGAGAAACATAAGGGATTGCGAGATAAAAATAATAAGAATTGAAAAATTAAACGTCACATAAAACACAAGATAAGATCAGTCAACTAACAACAGACACAAAAACCAAACCAAACTAAACCAAACACAAACAAGCAAACAAACAAAACCAAGAAAATAACAACAACAAAAAAACCTCTTTTTGGTTTCTAACTGGCCAGACCAGTTTTTCTGATCTTGCTGGCTTCAGCTGGCTGAGGGACCTTTGAAACGCTTCTCTCTCTCCCAGCCAGATCTCAGCAAGTCTGTCGGGTACTCTGGGCGCTCCCGAGCACACTGGCTCTCTGGATCTCACTTCCACATTCTTCCGGACTCGGGGGTCCTGCAGGGTTCCAGCTCTATGCCCTCAGGAGGCACCCGTGATGTTTTGGGATTCACGGCGCCCTCCCTGGGAATCATAAAAAGGTGTGCCCCTCCCCCAAACTTTTGAGATTCGGGATCTAGGATCGCCCTAAGTGCCTCCTCACGACCCTTCCGGGTTCACAGCAAGCGCGAGACAGGTTCCCCGATGGAATGCATTGGAGTGGGCCTCTTTGGCTCCTCTTAATTGGTATCCTCTGTGCTTCCTGATTTGTGTGACTTTTTCTTTCATCAAATTAGGGAAGTTTTTCGTCATTACTTTTTCAAACAGATTTTCTATACCTTACTTGTCTCCTCCTCCTTCTCTTATCCCTTTTATATGGATATTACTACGTTTCATGTTGTCCTGCATTTCTCTTAACACATCTTCATCCTTTTCAAGTCTTTTTTTCCCCTTTTTTTGCTCTTTCTGGGAATTCTTGTCTTCTACCTCACTTTTTCCATCCTCTGCTTCATCTAGCTGATTTTGATTCTTCTACAGTGTTCTTTAATTGAAAAACAGTATTCTTCATTTCCTCTTGGTTTTTGTTGATAGTTTTTATGTCCTTTTTCTTGTTGATATATTATGCTGTAAGTTCTTCATAGTTTCCCTTTAGTTTTTGGTAATTCACACTGAGTTTATTGAGCTTCCTTGTAACCATTGTAATATGGTTACTAAATATCTGATAGTTGATTTGCCTCAATTTCATTTAGCATTTCTGAGAATTCCCCCTTTCCTTTTGATTGGGGGTTGTTTCTTTGTCTTCCAATTATTTGTGAGACTTTTCTTGTCAGGGAGTCAATACACTCCCTGAGTTTGTGGTGTTCACTTCTATGATAGGAGTGCACCTGTGAGATTCAGTGGTGCAGTCTCCTTGATCTCCTAAAACTGATGATTTTGGGATGTCTGTTATGCCATTGATGCAGGTTCTCTGGATGTAATTGTGTTTTGATTGTTGTTGGGTCACTTTTTGGTGGGTCCTTCCCTTCAGGTGGTTGACTGAGGTTCACTCCACCCATGACATCTTATATATTGTTGTGCAGGTATTGTCAGCTAGTGCTGAAGCTGATTCTTTTCTCTGTTTAAGATTTTAAGACTTTTCTTTCACTATTGCTCAGTTGTTTTTTCTGAGTGATTTCTCCTCAGTTTAGTTGTATTTCCAGACTGGTCCTGGGAGGAGGTTAGTTTGGCTTACATTCACTCTTCCACCATATTGCTTCTTTCCTTTTTATATTTTATTGATTATACTATTATACTTGTCCCATTTTTCTCCCCTTTATTCCCCTCTGCTCTACACCCCATTCCAACCAACATTCCCTCACCTTAGTGATTGTCCATGGGTCATACATGTAAGTTTTTGGCTTCTCCATTCTGTATAATATTCTTAACACCCCCTGTCTGTTTTGTACCTATCATGTATGCTTCTTATTCCCTGTACCTTTTCCCCCATTGTCTCTCCTCCCCATCTCCACTGATAAGCCTCCACATGATCTTCACTTCTGTGAATCTGTTCCTGTTCTACTTGTTTGCTTAGTTTTGGGAAAGTTATTTTGTTTTGTTTTGTTTTGTTTTTAGGTTCACTTGTTGATAGTTGTGAGTTTGTTGTCATTTTATTGTTTACATGTTTGATTATCTTCTTTTTCTTAGATATGTCCCTTTAACATTTCATATAATTAGGGCTTAGTGATGATGAACTCCTCTAATTTGATCTTCCATGGGAAGCACTTTATCATCCCTTCCATTCTAAATGATAGCTTTGCTGGATAGAGTAATCTTGGATGTACTTCCCTGCTGTTTATAACTTTGAATACTTCTTTCCAGCCCCTTCTTACCTGCAAGTTTTTTTTTTTCTTTTGAGAAATCAGCTGATAGTCTTATGGGAACTCCTTTGTAGTTAAGTGTCTCCTTTCCTTTTGCTGTTTTTAAGATTCTCTCCTTCTCTTTAATCTTGGGTAATGTAATTATAATGTGCTTTGGTGTGCACTTCTTTGGGTCCAACCTCTTTGGGAGTGTCTGACCTTTCTGGACTTCCTAGAAGTCTATTTCCTTTGCCAGATTGGTGGCACTAGTCAATTATTTTTTTCAAATCAGTTTTCAATTTGTTGCTCTTTCTCTTCTTCTGGCACCATTATGATTTGGTTGTTGGAACATTAAAGTTGTTCCAGAGTTTCCTAAGCCTCTCATTTTCTTGCTTTTTTTTTTTTTTTACTCTGTTATGGTTGAATATTTATTTCTTCCTTCTGTTCCAATCAGCTTCTGACTTGTTTCTGGATCTATCTCTGGTTTTCTCTAAGCTCCAGATCTTACTGTCTTACTCTTGAGAAATGATAACAAAAGAAGAAGAAAAACAACAAAAAAACACTGCATAGCCAGTTTTTCAGATCTTCTCATTTCCTGTAGGCAGAGGGGGGATGGGCTCCATTTTTTCCTTTCCTATGGTTCCAGAAATGGGGACTGAGACTGGGCTACAATACTCACAGTTGCCAAGTTTCTAGCCCATGCCCTCAGAACACTGTGTGGCTTGCACTCTGCACCCTGTGCATTTGTGTCAGGCTGGAGTGGATAATCCATCTTGCTTTGCATCTCTTTGATCAGTCAGTGAGGTGTACTTAGTGGGAGTGAATTGTGCCCTCACTCCTCCCTTTATGATGATCAGGCTGCTACATGCACAAGGTTCGTGCATTGAGTATCTCAGTTCCCCTTTTGAAAAAAGTCTTTTTGTATGCCACTGTCACTGCAAGCCTATGCCTGGCTTTCCACAGAGTCCAACTTTCTGGCAAGTCCATATTCTATCTGGGTCACAGCCAGTCACTGCCCACCTCCTCTACCACCTCCACATGTCACTGGGATACCCCAAATTCTCTGGGAATATCCTAAATGGTGCTTGCTGTCATATCCTGGGTACTCCAATGGCTGTGTCACTTGCTATCTTTTTTTACCCCTCAACAACTTTATGTACCCTGGTCTCTCCTGATGTAGGTCTGGGACTTCTGTGCCCATGGAGGAGAGTGTGTCATTAAACTGCTATTACTGATCTGGCAGTCCTCCAATGTACCTGCGTGGCAGTTTCAAACTCAGGTGCCAGGCCCAGGGACTTTCCTGTCACCCTATAAAACCCCTTATCACCTGTTTTGAAGTATCATTTGCACATTTTGGCATCCACACTTCATATTGGCTGAGATTCTGTTGGCTTCATTTTTTGGAAGATCAGATAATTTTCCCCGTTGGGTGTATGAGCATGTGGGATCAGCTCCCCCCTACGTAGCTGCCATCTTTGACCTATCCACATTCTTTTTCCGATCTGTTGATGTGAACCCTGCTTCTACAGCATTTACAACTGATTGTGTACATTGTAACTTTTGAAATATTCACAAATGTTAGATAATGACAACCCTAGGAGATAATGTGGTAAACAGAAACACACAGAAGATAGCCCAAGGCAATCACAATTAGGTCAGATCTATGTGACCTGTGGGCTTTATTTGTAAATCCTTTACTAAAATGTCTTCATACATGGTTCTGGGCTTTGAAATGAAACAAATGTTCACCAAAAAAAGTAGAGATATTTACTGCCATCAGTAATAGGGAATCCAATATTAAATAATACAAAGCCTGTTTTCTGTCAAACATTACATTTATCAGTGTTTTTTTTAGTTTTTATAGAAACAGATCCCATCTCCAGGTGCTCCAAGCAGTGTTTCTGATAAAAATATCTGTGATCAGTTTAAAGAACTATGTACAGTTCTTTAAAATCAAGAAATTTTGCTTCAGTCTTCATGTTTGTCTTTCACTTCATGCTATTCAATACAATACAGAAGAGGCCGAATCCTACAGGTTTATAGTCAAGGATTTACCACCATGACCTTATGTGTGTTTGCATCAGTAAGTAGGAGCAGATGAAACTGAGAGTTTAAGTAGGTAGTTTATTGGTTTATTGGTTAGCATATCATCAGTTAAGAAAGCCAATGAATAAGGAATAATTTTATTCAGGTACCAAACTAAAAATTTGATTGTGGTTTCTAATGTCATGTGTGTGTGTGTGTGTGTGTGTGTGTGAATATATATATTTATTCAAGTTCTCCATTGTGTTATCTGTTTTTGATGTTTAATAAAATTATGCATTCAATTAAATAAAGGAAAAATTTAAATGCTTACATATTTTTGGATTTTCTAACCGGATATTCATTGGTCAAGTAATTAGATCCATTTAGCCTTCAAGGATACTTTTTAAAAAATTTGTCCCAATTTCCAACATATATGAAACATGTTATTTTTAAACATGTATATTTGCTTGATACTGTATGAAATTATTTATGTTTATGAACCTATTATTAAGGAAGGCTCCCTTTTCATTTGACTTAAGAGTAAACTAAGAACATACAGGTCATAAGTAGTAAAACTCTGAATTTAGATATAGTCTTAAGAGAATCCATATTCCATGCCAATATATTATTCATTTATTCATCAAAAAATATTTATTGAGTGTGGATAACATATTTGGTCCTGTGAACATGGCATCTTTGCCTAATAGAGCTTATATTCAAGAAGATAATTATTGTCAGCCTTTCTCTGTAGAAGCACCTGCTGAGATACTCAGACTCTTGTAGTTAGTGTCCTCTGAAACAACCACATCTGTACTTGGCTCAAAATCGCAAGATTCATTCTGCTACCATAAGACTCTGTCAAGCCACCAGTCCCACACTTGCCTCCCAACCCATTTCAAGAATTAAGTTGCTCTATCTCACAGTCTTGAGGTCACTGGATTTCTGAAGCTCTCAGGCATTGCCCTCCCCTTAGCCATAACTAATTTAAACCTAAAAAAACAAGGAAGATAAAATTTTCTATACAAGGCTTACTATCATAGCAGAGCACCAAATGGAAAACAGGCACCAACATTCCAGCTTCTGCATTGGGGTTCTATAATCCAGCATCATGGTCTTTAATTCAGGAAGGAGGGAGGGTGGGAAGATTCTTTCCTGAGATCCCACACCCTTTTTCTCTATGTTATTACCTCTTCTAACTGAGAAAACCTTTGCCATGGTCAAAATAGGAAAATTGTGAATGATTTTCACGTAAGTTTCTTTTGTTCATTTTCTCTAAAGAAGCTAAGATTTAAGAATTCATTTTGAAAGCACAAGTCTAGGACTTATTCTTTGTTCACTAACCCAATCTTGTTTCTTTGTTTTGTTTTAATGTTTGGGAGAGGGGTTGAGTCAAGGGACAAAAAATTAAAACATATAGAAATGTGTTGCATTGAGTATAAAAAGTATTCCACATATATAACAAAATCATTTTGTGGTACATATGCAAGAATGTACATACTTCTTTTTCTTCCAAAAAATGTATGTTATTTATGATCTTATGTTATCTAAGACCATATTACCTATAAGGTCTTACTTAAAGTATTATTTGCATACTTATTTTTTGTATTATCTACAGATGATAATTTTTGATATATTTAAAATTCTCAGTTTTTGTTTTAAAGAACACAGTTTACACTGAGAGTTGATACACTATTGAAACCCAGATAAAAACTGATACCTTGAAATGAGCCTTTACAATATGTTATTATTTTTAGGTAAATAAATAAATAAATACATGTATTTTACCAACAAGATATTTCAGGAAGAATAATATTAGGATTATTAAAAAATCAAAACAAGAAAACAAAAGAATCTTCTCCAGATAATTATAGTAACACTTACAAATGACTGGACTAAATTGCCTACCACTATCATCATCAAACTTTTCAAATGTGGAAGGTTAGTTCCACTATACTGCATCATAATGCCACAAAGTTTCCATGTTCAGAATGTTTCCTCATAGTTAAGGAATTTTAATTTGTGCTGTCATTATTTAAGTTTATATATCTTCTTTATCTGTGAATCAAAAGTTATCTTTGAGAATAAACTAATATTTTCCATTATTCTTAAGGCTAGAGAATGTTTTTAAAATATGCATACACATTTTCTGTTACATGCAGTCTGTTTACTTCTATTTACTTATTGGAGCAATTTAATTTTTAAAGATGGAAGACATCAATTTATTTCAATGATATCTTGGCAGTTTCTAATGCTAAAAGAATTTTTCTTTCTGTTTATTTTTTTCAATGAAAATTCTATATTGTTTTAGCTAATGGTCTAAAATCACCAAATAAATTTAGATGTCCATATAAAATGGCTTCCCAGACTGAAGTTGTAATATTCAAAACCCAATATGTGAGGTGAGCACAGAAAGTATCCAGCCATGTGATATGAAAAATAGGGACATTTATTTAAAAAGATACAAGATACAATAAACATTGTACATAGGGCAATGACCCTTCAGTTCCCTTCAGAGTAGGCACTTTGGGACCTCACAGAGTTCTCCCAGTCATCATCAGCTCTCCTGTCATATTTCCCTGAATCTCATCAATGGTTGGAAATCTCTTCCATTTCAAAAGTGAGTTTAGTTTTGGGAAAAGCCAGAATTCAAAGGGTACAAAATATAGGCTGTAGGGGTACTGAGTCACCTGGATCATTGATGTTTCACCAAAGACTCTATACAAGACATAATACATCAGTGGACATGTTTTCATCATGAAGCTACCAATCACTAATTATCCATAGCTGCAGACTTCAGAGTCATGTGAATAATTTCCATGGTGGAATGTTCAAACTTAATGCAAAATTTGATAGATTCTTTGCTATCCTCAAATCATTTTGAATACAACAGACACACAGTACACAGGCTCACTCAACAGCATCAACCACCCTTACTAACTAGTATGGTGAAGTCGTCATTGTTCATGTGTGTGCATTCCAGTGCACTGTCCTTGGCTTCCAGGTTACATCAATGTTGCACAAACTATTCTAGTTATATTAACAATGGCTAGACTTTTTCTTCACAATCCTCATATGTTATTAGGAAAAAGATTGTAAGAGAAAATATGTACTATTCAAATAGTTATGTCTTGTGCTTTGAGCTCCATTCTCCTTTTTTGTTTACAAGTTCAATGGAATCAGTGTCAAATACAGAAATATATGACCACATCCATTTCCCTGTTTCATTATGGAAAACACAACACTGAGATTGAGTGTGTGGATCAACAATGAGTAAAAATGTGAGGAGATCAATATTTGGAGGAAAGACTAATAGATAAACAAATGTTGATGATTCAGAGAGATGGATTCCATGAGGAACTAATTCTACATGGAGGGAGGAGGAGTGATTTTTCTCAGTAGATTGAACTACATATCAAACTTGAGTATAATTTTACCCAAAAGAGAAATTGGGTAAGTTTTTTTCAGGGCAAGGGACATCATGAATAAATGTACAGATATGGTAATTATGTAGGACATGATGTGGTCCAGGTGATGCTAATCCTGAGAAATATATGATGGGATTCAACCACAGATTTATTTCATAATACATGAGATAAGATTATTACAGCTCAAATATGACTGATATGATCATTTAGGTGCTTTATATGAAACTCTGCACTAGAACCTGTTTGTGCCTCTTTTCAAATTGGTGTGAATCCCACATTTCTCTTGATATTGACTCAATTGGAACTTCCACTACAGTAGTCTCATCTTTTGACAGCAGAAGTCTTCATGGATTCTGCAGTGTTGAAGGCTGGGTGCTAACTCAGTCCTCATCATGGCTCCTGGAGCAGGAGCCACAGTGCTCAAGTCCCTCTCACCTGTTTATTCACAGACTTGTGGAAGGTACCAAGCTGTAGGGTATAGGAGTTGGCTCACCAGTGGCTGAAAGGTTCAGTGAGGTAGATTTTTTCTAATGCTGAAAACCAACCATTCTTCTCTTCCCTATGCACAAATGTCATGTTCTAGTCCATGTAGAAATATCTAATTTTCCTCTTTAATTTTAAATCTAGCTCAACTTTTAGACTTGCTTTAAGCAACTTCAGGCCTATGCCTAAGAGACCTGGCTGCTTCTACATTTAATATCTTGTTACCTACCTGCCAGGTAAATAAGCATGGGTTAAACTACTGAACAATGAAAATCTACACTGAAACAGAAAGGTCTAGTCAAACTGCAGTCATTTAGCTTCCCTAGCTGAGTTGATGAACATAGAAGCGAGGCTATTCTGAATGTCACTCCAAGCCAACCTCTCAGCTGAATGATGTCACAAAACACATTAAAATAATTAGAACTATATATGTTGTCATTGGGGAGAAAATAAATGGTGGTATTGGGGAATGGGCTTGGCTATAATAAGATGTTCCGATTATAACATCATTGAAACATGAAACTCTTCTTTTTAAGACAAAATGCATAACATACTGTTGTATTTTCTTTAATTAAAATATTTTCAAGTGTGATGTATTTTAATATGCCATGTCTCTTTAAATTGTATGCCAGAAATTTTATAAAGTAAAATTAGCACATTTCATTATTTTCTAGCATTTCAATTTAAATGTCAATAATTATACATGAAGGTCCAAGATGGCAGAGGAGTAAGTAGTAGGTACACTAAACCCCTCCTAGGATAAATCTGGATTTACAACTAAATTGCAGAGAAGTCATCTGGAATAGCCAACTGAACAATAGCTGGAGAAAAATCTTGTAAATTCAGACAGACAAAAGAAACCGCTTCACCACAATGTGACTGGTATGGAGTGTGGAGGAGATGCGAGAGGGCTGTCTGGGCTCCCACAGGATACAGCTGAAGTGCCAAAGGGCTACTTCAGTGGCTGGGGGTTCCCCTTTAAATTGTGGGATTCAACCCCAGACTTTGGCTTCCCAGTACACATAATCAGAGCTGGAAAGGAACCCAGATTCATCTAGCTGTGAAAAGTGCTGGGGTTTCCGTCAGCCAGAGAGAGATGGCTGCAATCACAGAGAACCTTTTAAAGAGACAATGCATAAAATTTCATTTGCAGTCACTTATCCTGGGCTCTAGCAAAAGGGGGCAGAGTGGACTAGAGACACTTGAGCAGAATTTGGGGACAGTGGCTTTAGGGGGAGAACTGAGGGAATAGCCACAAGGATGCACATGCTGAGTCATTCACCATACTGCAGGAGCCATCTTGCTCAGGTAGACCACTCCCCTCTGAGTGGCATCAGCCTGAAGGGAAGCAATAGCCATGCCCACAGGAATTACTCTGCTCCACCCTGTGGAGCTTAAGCCATATTGCTGATTAAAGATTGCCATGTTAACAACTGAAGGAGACAGCCATAGACTGTGAACCATTAGTGGTCTCAAACAGGCTTCCCTAGGGCCAGACTGGGATATCATCTATCATCACCAGGAACAGAGCCAGAAAGAGAAATCAAAGTAAACACCAGATACTGCTGGTGTGAGTTTCACCTTGGTCTGCTTCATAATTTGCATTATTTTCTCTCTTGCATAGCTTTTAAACATGTATTTCTTGTCCTTCAAGTTTGTGCCTATTAAGTCACTGGTTATATTATAGTGTATTATAGTTTATTTCAAACTCATATTTTTCTCCTCCTTTCTCCTATCCCACTTTACCTTCTTATCTCCTCTTCTTATTTTCGTTTTAAATTTTATTTTCTTTCTTGCTACAACTTGTTTCCATTTCACACTCTTATTATTTCTCCCTCATCCAGCCTCTCAGAACCATTTTTCTTGTCCTTATTCTTCTCACATTGCTTTCCTTAAAATACCTTTCTTCATGCTCCACCTTTCTCAATCTTTGCTCATTGGTTGTGGATATGGTGGTGGTTGTTGTATTTCTCCAATTTTGTTCTTAGATCTTTACTATATTTATATTTCAGACTTCAATATTTACTGTTACCTTCACCTACTCCATTTTCTCTTCCACCTGCTCTTCCCTTTTCATTTTAAATTTTAAGTTTTTCCTATCTTGGCCTGGTTTGCATTCCTCCCTCTTAGTATTCCTTCTCCCTCTATCATCTCAAAATCACTTCCCTTTCCTCTAGATATCTCTTAAGCTTTTATTTCTACTTTTTACCTCTTATTTCCATCCTACCTTTATTAATCTTTGCTCATTTGTTGTTGATAGTGCTGTGGTAGATCTTTTACTACAATTTGGTTCTTGTTTTTTTTTTTCCTTCTCTCTCTCTCTCATATATATATATATATATATATATATATATACACACACACACACGAGAAAACATATTCACTATATATTGAATATATTTATATATATATTTTAAAAGATTTTATTTATTTATATACACAAAGGGGAAGAGGAGAGAAACATCAATGTGTGGTTGCTTCTCATAAACCCCCTACTGGGGACCTGGCCCATAATCCAAGCATGTGCCTTGACTGGGAATTGAACTGGTGACACTTTGGTTCACAGGCCCATGCTCAATCCACAGCACTATACCAGCCAGGGCTTCCCTCACTATATATATATATTTTTTAAATTTCTGTTTAAACCTAATATTATTCCCTTCCCTTCTCTCAGTCCATTCTACCTTCTTTCCTCACTTTTCTATTTATCATGTGTATTTTACTTTCTTTCTCTCATCACTTTGCCCTCATTCCCTATTCTTATTACTATTCCTCCCTCTACCCTCACAAATAATTTTCCTTTCTGTTAGTCACTTCATATTCATTCTTCCTATTTTATAATAGTGTTGATCTTTTTACACATTTATTAATGCTAGCTTAGTTGTTGTTCATAGTGTAATTGTGGGTGGAGGTTATTTTTGCAGGTGTGAATTTGGTCTCTTGCTGTTTTTATTTTTGTTTTTGTTTTTGTCCTAGCAACAGTTGTACACGATAATACAAGATGTAGTGGGCAGAGTGACTCTCAGATAGCCAGTGAGATGGAAGAACCCATTAAAGAAAAACCCAGCAACAACCAACACAAAGTTACAACCAGAGAGCCCACATAAATAACATAAGGAGCATCCCAGGAGCATCAAGTTCAGAATATCAAGGAGACAGCACCACTGAATCTCACAGTTCTTCTGCCACAGAAAGGCACGTCATAAAGACAGATAGTCAAATGAAATCAATCTAAGAAACAGAAACAAACAAGAAGAGTCACCTAAAATGGGTAGACAAAAACAAAAACCCAATCAAAAAGAAAGGAATCCCCAGAAAGAATGTTAACTCAAATAGAAGCAAGGAAACTATCAGATATTGAGTTCAAAATAATGGCTATAAGGATTCTCAATGAGCTCAGGGAGAACTACAAAGAACTCCAGGGAAGCTACAAGGAACTTACTGTGAACTACACCAGCATGAAAAAACACATGAACTCATCAATAAGAGTCAAGATGAATTGAAAAAATAAAATTTCTGAATTGAAGAAAACAGTAGAGGAAATTAAAAACAGTCTAGATGAAGCAGAGGATAAGATGGGCTAGCTGGAGGACAAGATAAAATAATTATTAGACAGAGAAAGAAAATTAAAAAAGACTCAAAAATAACAAAGAAGGTTTAAGGGAGCTGCAGGACAACATGGAATGCAATATCCATATAATAGGAATGACAGAAGGAGGAAAAAAGGAGCAAGGGATAGAAAAACTGTTTGAAAAAGGAATGTCAGCAAACTTCCCTTACTTGATGAAAGAAAAAGTCACCCAAATTCAGAAAGAATACAAGGTCCTGATTTACATGAACCCAGAGTCCCACTCTAAGACACATCATAACTAAAATGGTAAAATTTAAAGATAAAGAGATAATTTTAAAGGCAGCAAAGGAGAAAGAGCTAGTAACATAAAAGGGTACCCCAATAAGGCTGTCAGCTGATTTCATGACAGACACACTACAAACCACAAGAGAATGGCAAGGGATATTTCAAGAAATCAAATGAAAAGGAATGAAACCAATTCTCTTCTATCCAGAAAAAGCTCTCTTTTAAAATAGAAGGTAAAATAAGGAAGGTGAAATAAGGAGATCAAATAGGCTAAAAGAATGCATCTCAACCAAACCACTATTGCAAAAGATGCTAAAGTGACTGCCTTAGGAAAATGAAAGAGAGAGAGAGAGAGAGAGAGGAGGAGAAGGAAGACCACAGCACAAAGGGATTAACATGGCAATGAATAAGTACTTATCAATAATAACTTTAAATGTAAATGGATTAAATGCTCCAATCAAAAGACATATGGTAGCTGAATATATAAAAATACATGACCCACATATAAGTTGTCTACAAAAGACCCACCTAAGAACAAAAAATATACACAGACTGAAAGTGAAGGGGTGGGAAAAAATGTTTCACGCACATGGACATGGGAAAATGCTGGTGTAGCAACACTTATATAAGACAAATTAGACTTCAAAACAAAAGTGATAACATAGGACAAAGAAGGTCATTTATTAATACTTAAGGAAGAAATACGACAAGAGGATATAACCCCTATAAACATATATGTGCCCAAGACAAGATCACCAAAATATATAAGGAAAATGTCGGAGGACTTATAAGAAAGAGATATACAACAATGCAGTCATCACAGGGGATTTTCACCCCCCATTGTCAACAACAGATAGATTGGACAAACAAAAAACTAACAAGGGTATTTTGGCATTGAATGACACTCTAGATTAAATGTAATTAATTGATATTTATAAAGCATTTCACCCTAAAGAAGCAAAATATACATTAATTTCATTCAAACATGGATAATTTTCAAAGATAGACCACATGCTAGGATACAAAACAAATCTAAAAATTCAAGAAAATTGAAATCAAACATTTTCTCAGATCACAATTGCTTGAAACTAGAAACCTACATCAAGGAAAAAACTAAAAAACATTCAAAACCATGGAGATTAAGTAACATGCTCTTAAATAATGAATGGGTTAACACTGCGATCAAGGAAGAAATCTAAAAGTTTCTGGAAACAAATGAAAATGAACACAGAACAGCCTAAAACCTATGGGACACAACAAAGGCAGTCCAGAGAAGGAAGTTCATAGCAACAAAGGCCTACCTAAAAAAGATAAAATATTTCAAATAAACATCCTATCCCTTCATCTACAAGAACTATAGGAACAAAACAACAAATCACAGAGTGAGTAGAAGAAAGGAAATTATAAAGATCAGAGCAGAATTAAGTGACATAGAGAGTATAAGAACAGTTCAAAGGATCAGTACATCCAAGAGCTGGTTCTTTGAAAAGTTAAATAAAATCAACAAGCCTTTAAGAAGACTCATCAAGAAAAAAAGAAAGAGGGCCAAAATAAAATCAGAAACAAAAAGGAGGAGCTCTTTGTCTCTGCTGTGAAAAAAAAAAAAAAAGAACAGAAAAGAAAAATGAAAGAGGAAAAATCACAACTGATTCAACAGATTTACTACGAACAACACTATGCAAGAAATATGACAACCTACACAAAATGGACAAATTTTATAATCATATGATCTTCCAAAACTGAACCAAGAAGAAGTAGAAAGCTTGAACAGACCAATAACAACTAGCAAAATTGAAGCACTAATCAAAAACTTCTGGCATACAAAAATCCTGGACCAGATGGCTTCACTGACAAATTTTACCAAACATTTTGGGAAGAGCCAAATTGTATTTTTCATAAACTATTCCAAAAAAATCAAGAAGAGGGAAGACTCCCAAACTCTGTCTGTGAAGCCATTATCCCAATTCCAAAACCAGATAAAGAAAAAACAAAGAACAAAACTATAGGCCAATACCTATGATGAACATAGATGCTAAAATCCTCAACAAAATATTGGCAAACCAGATCCAGCAATACATTCAAAAGATCATAATCTATGAACAAGTGGAATTCACCCCAAGGATGCGAGGATGGTACAGCATTCTCCAATCAATAATTGCAATACACTACATGAACAAACTGAAACACAAAAATCATATGATCATTTAATAAGGCACAGCACTCATTTTATTATAAAAACGCTCAGCAAAGTGAGAATAGAGGGAGCATACCTCAACAAAATAAAGGCCATATATTTTTAAAAGGGGATAGAAGCATAAAATGGAGTAAAAATAGCCTCTTCTACAATTGCTGTTGGGAGACATGGATAGCTCCATGCAAAAAAAAAAAAAAAAAAAAATGAAACTTGAACATCAACTTACACCACACACAAAAATAAATTCAAGGTGGATAAAAGATGTAAATATAAGGAATGACACCATAAAAGTCCTAGAGGAGAATACAGGCAGGGAAATCTCAGATATTCTTTTTTTATATAAAGATTTTTTTAAAGATTTTATTTATTTTTAGAGAGGGAAGGGAGGGAGAAAGAGAGAGAGAGAGAGAGAGAAACATCAATGTGCAGTTGCTGGGGCTGTGGCCTGCAACGAAGGCATGTGCCCTGACTGAGAATTGAACCTGCGATGCTTTGGTTCACAGCCTGCGCTTAATCCACTGAGCTATGCCAGCCGGGGAGGAATCTTAGATATTCTATGCAGCAATATTTTCACCAATATGTCACCTAGAGCAAGAGACATAAGGAAAGAATAAACAAATGGTATCTCATCAAAATAAATGCTTCTGCATGACTAAAGAAAATACAGTGATCCCTCACCTATCTCAGGAGTTACATTCCAGAGACCCCTGCTATAGGTGAAAATCCACAAAATAGTGGTGTTTATATTTATTTTATTATTTACATATATTTTAAAGTTTTATAAACCCCACACTCCTATAAACTCTTCCCACTCCCTTATTAACTTTTCCCACACTCTATTTATAAACACTTCATATGCTCTTAAACATTTTTTATACTCTTAAACCTATGTAATTTTAACAATATATAAAATTCTATATGAGTACAGTATACCGCAAAATCCTGCAATATACTGAAAACTCCACAATACAGAATTAGATATATACTTTTTAAAAAACCCATGATATAGTGAAGTCTCAATAAGTGAACTGCGATATAGCGAGGGATGACTGTAGCATTAAAATCAAAAGAAAACCAACTGTATGGCAAAATGTATTTGCCAATGATACCCCAGACAAGGGTCTGATCTCTATAATATATAAAGAACTCACACAACTCCACTGCAGGAAGACAAAAATACACAAAAAATGGGCAAAGGATCTGAACAGACACTTCTCTAAGGAAGACATACAGAGGGCCCAGAGACCTATGAAAGGATGTTCAGCATCATTAGCCATCAGAGAAATGCAAATTAAAACCACAATGGGGTACCAGTTCACGTCATTGAGAATGACCATCATAAACAAATCAACAAACAAGTGTCAGAGAGGATGGGGAGAAAAGGGAACCCTAGTGCACTGTCGGTAGGAATGCAGACTGGTGCAGCAACTGTGGAAAACAGTATGGAATTTCCTTAGAAAACTAAAAATGGAACTGCCTTTTAACTCAGCAATTCCACTGCTGGAATTATATCCTAAGAATCCTGAAACACCAATCCAAAAGAAGCTATGCACCCCAATGTTCATAGCAGTACACTTTACAATAGCCAAATGCTGGAAGCAACCTAAATGCCCATCAGTAAATGAGTGAATCAAAAACTATGGTACATTTACACAATTGAATACTAGGCAGCACAAAGAGAAAAGTAGCCCCTACTCTTTGTGACAGCATGGATGAATCTGGAAAGCATTATGCTAAATGGAATAAGCCAGGTGACAAAAGATAAATACCATATGATCTTACTTATAAGAGGAACAATAACACACAAAACAAACAAATGAGCAAATAGAACCAGAGGCATGAAAACAAGAGAGTCTGACCTGGACCACAGGGAAGGTGGGGCAGTATAAGGACAGAAAGAAAAGAAAGGGTCTAATCAAAGAATATGTATAAATGGCCCATGGACATGAACAAAAGGTGGGAATTGACTGTGTGAATGAGGCGTGGATGGGGCAGGGGAGAGGGAAAATTGGGAAAACTGTAATAGAACAACAATTGAAATAAAAGCATTATACTGTTTGTTAGACCTCAAACTTAGAATAAAAATCTCTCTTAAATATCATAAATTTTTAATTAATGATGTGTACTTATGAGAAAAAATAGAATAAATTTATTAATTTAGATTTTACATAAATGTTCAAAATATTTAGATTTAAATATGTAATATAATGTGATTGACTTCTTAGGACTTGTAAATATGCATTGACTTCAGCCTAATACTTTAATACTTTTGCTTAACTATTTTTACAATTACAGAAAGAGTTGGATTTTAATGACTCATACTAAAAGAATATCATCATGTCATCTTAATAAATTCTTTTCTGAGCATGTAATGAGTCTAAAGAGTATAAACTATGCCATTCATCTTTTCATTTTCATTCCCTCACAACTACAATCCTACAGGAAAATATCAACTGTTCCCTGACAACATGCCTGGTACTACTCACCCATCTTCTGAAAGAAACACTTAATCCCTTATGCGAAAGCATAGCTAAATCAAATATTTTCTTTAATTTTACAATAATTAAAAAAAACTAATATAAAACAACAGAAACTGCAAACTTAAAATTATAAAGTGGCAGGCATCACAAGATAAATCAAATCACAATTCAAATTAAGGAGTAAAGGTAAAATGATTTGCCATCAAGACCTAAGCATATCTCTTCCATTTTATAATAGATTGATTATGAAAATATATATATAAATATTGTGAGAATATTAAAAATATTTTAAAAGTAATTTGCCCTAGCTGGTGTGGCTCAGTGGATTGAGTGCCAGCCTGCGAACCAAAGGGTCATTGGTTCGATTCCCAGTCAGTGCACATGCCTGGGTTGTGGGCCAGGTCCTCAGTAGGGGGTGCATGAGAGGTGTCCACACATTGATGTTTCTCTTCCTCTCCTTCTCACTCCCTTCATCTCTTTCTAAAAATAAATAAATAAAATCTTTAAAATAAAAATAAAAAATATTTTTAAAGTAATTTTCTTAGGAGTTAGGAAAATAGGTTTGATTTTCTGGAAATGTGATTTTTATATAAAAGTGGCATTTTTACTTACTGTGTACTCTTCAGTAATTTATGCAATAAACTGAAATAAGTTATGAAAAATTCTTAATAGAAATACTATTGAGCAATGGATGAAATATTGATATTAAATAACCCCATTAATAGTGGTAAGATACCACCATTAGAAATGATATCAATATTCTACTATAAAGAATTTTTTTCCATAGGATATTAGCCCAAATTTAGATAAACCATATCATATTTGACTTTAGGTTCCTGAGAACATTATTTTAAACAATGTACTTTTTCCTATGTTTAGAATTATAACAAGTGAATGTTGAAGACATTTTGGAAAATACACAAAAACTCAATAAAAATTTAAAATATTGTATTCTTATTAACTAGTTAGAATTAGGTATGGGTACAAATAATGACATCCCCTAGAGTTAAGCAAGATGGCAGATTATTTCATTCTTGTGTAAAAGTTCTCTCCACATTTCCAAGTACCTTGGTTTCTTTTCCTTGTTGCTAAGCCAAAAATAAACTTGACCTCCTGGTATACTCCAAAATGATAACACCCACATTGTAGGTGATAGAAAGTGAAAGGGAAAAGAAGAGACCCAATGATGAATGTGAGTTCTTTCTTAAAAAAGCTTTTCTGCCCCTGGCTGGCGTAGCTCAGTAGATTGAGTGCAGGCTGCCAACCAAAGTGTCGCAAGTTCGATTCCCAATCAGGGTACATGCCTGGGTTGCAGTCCATGACCCCCAGCAATCGCACATTGATGTTTCTCTCTCTCTCTCTTTCTCCCCTCTTCCCTCTCTAAAAATAAATAAATAAAATCTTAAAAAAAAAAAAAAAGCTTTTCTGACTTCTGGCCAAGACGGAGGCATAAGCAGACACACTGTGCCACCTCACACAACCTAAAGAAGGACAGCAACAAATTTATAAACAAAAAACAACCATAACTGATAGAAAATCAAACTGTATGAAAGTTTGGCAACTGAGGAGTTAAAGAAGAAACATTCATCCAGACTGGTCTGAGGGGCAGAGACAGGCAGCTGGGTGGAGAGGACTCCTGGCAAGGCAGCAAAAAGTTAAAAACTTACTTGAGGAGTAATGAAGGAAAACTTCCCCAATCTGGCAAAGGAAATAGGCTTCCAGGAAGTCCAGGAAGTCCAGAGAGTCCCAAAAAGTTGGACCCGAGGAGAAACACACCAAGACTCATTAAGTTACCCAAGGTTAAAGGTAAGGAGAGAACCTTAAAAGCAGCAAGAGGAAAGGAGAGTGCGGGCTGCCTTACAAAGGAGATCCCATAAGTCTATCAGCTGATTTCTCAAAAGAAATGTTACAGGCAAGAAGAGGCTGAAAAGAAGTATTTGAAGTCATGAAAGGCAAGGACCTACATCTAAGATTACTCTATCCAGCAAAGCTGTCATTTAGAATGGAAGGGCAGATAAAGTGCTTCCCAGATAAGGTCAAATTAAAGGAGTTCATCATCACCAAGCCCTTATTATATAAAATGTCAAAGGGACTTATCTAAAAAAAAAGAAGATAAAAACTATGAGCAGTAAAATGACAAATTTACAGCTTAACAACTGAACCTAAAAACACAAAAGTGTAAACAAACTAAGCAAACAACTAGAACAGGAACAGAATCACAGAAATGGAGATCACATGGAGGGTTATCAGCAGGGAAGTGGGAGGGGAAGAGAGAGGGAAAAGGTACAGAAAATAAGTAGCATAAATGATAGGTAGAAAGTAGGGGGGGGAGTTAAGAATAGTATAGGAAATGTAGAAGCCAAATAACTTATATGTATGACCCATAGACATTAAGTAAAGGGTGAGAATGCAAGTGGGACGGGACGTGCAGGTTAGAGAGGAATTAGGGGCGGGGTGGAATGGAACAACCGTAATAGCATAATCAGTAAAATGTATTTTAAAAACTTCTCTGAAATTTTCATTTAGTTATAATATATCTAGTTGCAAGCATGACTGGGACATGAAGGCTGTATTATGAACAGACACTGCTTTGCATTTTTATAAGATGAGAAGAGCATAAAGGTTGTCAAGGGAAGAGTAGCAATCCAAGTCATACCCACAGTCGTCACAGTACCATATTAATACTTTTATTTTTAATTTTATTTCTTTTTTATATAGGCATGAGTTTATATAACATCAGGAGATAGCCTGGAATTTTTTCATTAATGTAACTGAGTGATATTTTCTTTCAGTGGTGAACATTCTATCAAATGGGTAAGTCTTAATTTATTTAACGAAATTCTTAATGTTGAAAATTAGCCTTTCTCAAAACTGTGTTAATACAACAAATTGACTGTGATAGACATTATTTTACTAAAATTTTATGTGTCTCACCATTCCCTTATATTTAATGATATTTTAATTTTGGAAGAGGTTTCTCTGATATGAAAAACTTAGATTAAGTATATATTTTTTAATTAGTTGTCAAGTCACTCAAGTTATACCTTAAATTCCTGAGTTCAAGTTATATCTTAAACTTTTAGAGTCAATTTACAGATCATATTATTTAAGCCATTGAAAATTTAAAATACAGTATTATTTGTAAATGTAAAAGCAATCTCATTTTTCTTGCATTTGATTAACATTTTATTTACTTATACATTAAAAAAATGTAAAACACCTGTTATTTAATGACATGTATCAATTACTGACTAAATTATTTTAGATGTTGCAGGTTAAAATTTAAAATTCAATATATTTAATTTTATCTTAAAATTTAATATGGTAAACTTAGAAATCTAACATAATGACTTTCTGTAAGTACTTCCCTTTAAAACTAATAACTTAGTATCTGTAGCATTTCATAAATCTTAAAAAATTAGCCCTGGCTGGCATAGCTCAGTGGATTGAGCATGGGCTGGGAACGAAAGTGTCTCAGGTTCAATTCCCAGTCAGGGTACATGCCTAGGTTGCAGGCCATGACCCCCAGCAACCACACATTGATGTTTCTCTCTCTCTTTCTCCCTCCCTTCCCTCTCTAAAAAATAAATAAAATATTAAAAAAAAATTAAATAGTGATCATAAAGTACTTATTATTATTCTGTTTACAAAAAATATACTTATTTTTATAATAAAATGGGATTACATATCTACTCTTATTACCAAGAAAAAACAAATTAACCATTACCTGAAATATAGATATTCAAATAATCAACAGACAATATGTATTGCTAAAACAGAACAAAACAAAACAAACACTCAAACTTTATTCACCCTGAGATGCAGGTAAGAGGACAGTACAACATCCAATGAATTTGTATATTAGTCATCTGCCAGCAGAAAGACAATGTGGCATATAAAGATAGGACTAAGATATATGATGACATGCTGCCCTTTGATGTAAGATTGTAATCATTAGTAAAATAAAAACAAGTCCTGTTCCTGATACTGAAGTACCTGAAATCACTATTCTATGTGGGATTAATTCATATAATGTTGTTTTACATTCACTGTTTTTGTTTCTCATTACACATTCATATTTCAACTTCTGTTTTCTGTTAACTAAAACTGCTATTTTATCAGTGACTTTGAGTAAGCAGAATAATGACCCCCTTCAAATATCTATAGGGCATAATGCTCAGAACCTATCAATATGTCACCTTATATGGAAAAGAGGAGTTTTTCAGATGGGATTAAAATTATGGATACATTATCTTAGATTATCTGGGTAAACTCAATCTAATCTCATTATTCCATAAAACTAAATAACTTTTCACAGCTGTGCTCAGCAATAGAGATATAATGATGTAAGAAGATTCAGACAGATGCAATATTGCTGGCTTTGAACACAGATTGAGGAGGACACTTAGCCAAGGAAGGCAGATGCCTTCTAGAAACTAGAAAAGGCAAATAAACAAATTATTTTCTAGATCCTCAAGAAAGAAAGGTGGCTCTGCCAATACTTTGATTTTAACCTAGTAAGACAGATGTTGTGTTTATGACCCATAAACTATAAATAATAACCTTGCATTGTTTTATTATTTTAAGACTTTTGTCTTTTTCCTTCTTAGAGAGAGAAGAAGAGAGGGAGAAAAAATGGAGAGAAACATTGGTTGGTTGCCCCATACCTGCCTGCAACCAGGGACCTGGCCTGAAGCCCAAGCATGTGCCCTGACTGAGAACCAAACTGGCTACCCTTCGATTCACAGGCTGGCACTCAACCACTGAATCAGCCAGAGCAAATTCTGCATTGTTTTAAGCCAGCATTTATAATCAATTGTGATAGCAACAATAATGAACTAATACAGTGACCTATATATCACCAAACTCAAAGGATTTGGTAAAATTATTTTGTTACTCTATATAATCTTATGATACTATTGACTACTAATTATATCATAATCTCCTGTTTATCTATTTCTCCTTCTACAAGCTCACGGAAGACAGAAAATGTAACTTTTTAAAAGGTGTCTTTAGCACACAATGTTTAAAGTGTGTTGAATGTCTCCCAAGCTTCATTCCCTTCAACTTTTATATCATATGACCCAGTTAATTATTTGGATGACTATTAACACAAATTTTAGCTGTTTATGGAATGAAAATTGAAGTAAAACAACGTCTTCCTCCAAGGTCTTTGGAAATCCAGTAGGTAGACTAGTCTAGAAAATGTCTAATCAAGGATAAGCCAAAGAGGAGAAAAGGATTGGATGAACAGAGACCAAGTTGTAGGCAATAGAATCCAGAGAATAAGAACATAATTTAATCACTGAGCTAAACACTGGTAGTTTCATATATGATTTCCTACATCATTCCTTCCACTATATTTCTACACTTTCAGCTTGAACCTCACACCTTCCTGAATGTACTTCCATATTCAGGTATGGTATAGATCTATAATTATTTTCCTCTGCTCACTTGTCTAGCTTTCATAACTATTAACAATGATTCTTTGTTTGAAATAGTTTGAGTAAATTTTGTTTGGTTGTTTTTTATTCTTCTGTTCACACTCCTCATCTTTTAGTTCAAGTGACAAGCTTCTGCCTAGATGCTTTTTTTCCTTGAATTAACTCTGACTTGATATCCAGTTCTTTCATAGGACTAGGATACTGCCTTTCTTTAATCATCTCTGATGAGCTGGTATTGAAGGAAATGTGTGGTTCCAATTACTCATGTAAAACCTTCCAGATTCAGTGATTCTGGATGTAATCCACTTGTGGCTCAGGCCTATGCTATGCCCTTCAGTAATACTGAGATACAATAGTCAATAGTTAGGATAATAGTAATGGGAACAACTCTGTTTTGTTTTCTCCTACTGTTACAGAACAGACAAGGGGGGCCTGGGATGATATACTATTATTGAAAGAAGGCCCCGGGTCCGTTATGTCTGCCGCCTGAGGAAAGACGTCTCTCAATGCCAGAGATTCGTGAAAAAGAAAGGAAATGTTTATTTAATGCTATACTAACTTAAAGTAGTGACCTAATGTCTTTATCAAAAAAAATCCTAAAGTCCCTAAAAACACCCACAAACACACAGTCCTTCCTTCCTTCCCCCTTTGCCCAGTCCAGAGTACTGTATCTCAAGAAAGGAAATAGAAGTCCATGGCTTAGGCAGTCCTCTGGTTCTTCCCAGTTAGTACTCCATCTCGACTGGGAGACCACCCTGGGTTCCCGGCACCCTCAGCTGAGTCGCCGGGATTGCTGCTAAAACCAGGTGGTGGTTCCCCCTTCTAAAGCTGTGGGGGTCCCCACTCTGCCAGGCCGTGTGGTTCCCTCTCTCTGGGATGCGGGAGTCTCCACTCTGCTAAAGACGCGTGGTTCTCTCCCTCAGGGCTGCTGCGTGATTCTCCCTCTCTCAGGGCTGCAGGAGTCTCCACTCCGTCAAGTCCGAGTGGTTCTTCTCTCAGGGCTGCGCATGGTTCTCTTCCTCTCAATGGCCGCCAAGACTGGGTTTTAAATCCCCGCGGCCAATCTTCTTCTGCAGCCCCATTTCCGACTCCTCCCACACTCGGCTTCACATGCCAGAACTCATATCCTTCCAGCTTTACTGGGCTGCCATCATGAGTCTGGGCAGGTGTGGCCCCATGTCCTGGAGCCAATCCTCTCTGAGCTCCCACGCAGGCACTGTAACTCAGGGGACCCGCCCCCCCAGTTACATCTGGGTGGGGAAGTTACTTCCATTCCCCTGGCTTAGAGCTGATCACAGCTACTTAACATATCTATGCAGCCAGTCAAAGGTTATAGATATGCCAAACAACCACGCCAGAGCTTAGCTGCAAGGCGGTTGCTATGCTAAACAGCTCTCAATGGCCCTGCTCCATTTGTCCCTTCCCCCACACCCTGGGCAGGGGGATTGGAGACATCCCAAAATCTCCTGGATACCTTAAGTTCTGGATCCCATTTCAAATGCCTATTTGGGGCCCCCCTCTTGGCTGCACCCTGTAACACTACCTCTCAAAAAGTTATTGTCAGTATATGGTACTGAATAGTTTCCATGAAACTGTTGTTTCTCTGAGAAGTTTATAGTCCCAGTTTTGAGTTATTCTCTCCTCCTGTTTTGCTGGCAATAATAAAAGAAAGACTAATCAAACTCCACTGTCACAGCTAGTAGATAAATGGCCTTATATAACTAAGATCACTCCCCCATTATGAATTCATACATGGCTTATGTTGAAGAACAAACTACACAATTAAATTTAACCTTAAGATTTATGACTTTTATAATATAATCTTAAACTACCTTCCCAGGTTTACCCCCTCCTTCTCCCATATGTATAACCTGTATTCCTACCACACTGTAGACCCTACTCTCTTCTAGGGAAAATCTTATTAACTGTCCCCAGAATACTCTTAATCACTCTTGCCTTACTTTCTTTAAGTGATATAATGTCATTTATCTTTCATTGCCTCTCCTTCAAGCTATTCATTTATTTAGCTACAAACAATCTTAATCTGCATTCATTATGCTTCTTTGTGGAAAATATATTATGGTGTATGAAATACGTGTATGTTGTGTCCATTTGTGTAGTTTTCTCATCCCAGACTGTCCAAGTAATATTGTAATTTCTTTGATTCCCAGTGTTGGGAACCACCCTGCCTGGTATCAGAAGCTGTAACCCCCACCAAGGCTAAGGCTGAGGGAATGACCTTGGACCATAAGCCACCAACGAGATAAAAGCTTATCTCCCTGACAGGAGCGCTGCTTCTGCTTCTTTTACTTCATCCATAGCTGGCCCCCAATGCTTGGTCGGTTGGCCAATGATGGGTAAGATTCCCCAAGGGGGGAATGACCTTAGACAGGCACGATCACGTGGGAGGCCTCTAAGGAAGGACTTTGGGGGCTACAGCAAAAGGGGGTGATGGACTCTCACTCCTCAGCTTTGACATAGCCTGAGTCCTCATTGTCTGTAAGAAAATCTAATCTCTAGGCTGCCTTACTTCCTTTGCTCCACCTAATCCTGAAGCAATGACAGAGGGTGGGGTAGCCATGTGCTGGAAAGGGTGGATTCCCCAGGTGATCAGTCCTAAGGAAGAATATGTAAAATCCTGTCAAACCTGCTTTGTTTAGAATGCTCTCAATTAAATGGTAAGGGTCCAAGGAAGAAGTAAGTTTGTTCCTTAAAGTATTTTACAGCTCTTTAGCTATCTGATCCTGACTCAAAATAGGCCCTCAGAGTTCCTTGTTATTTGATCCTCACTTCCCCACAATGAGTAATGAGCTTTACCTGAATTCCTGTGTAAACAAACCCAATAAAAGCCATTGAGGAAAAGGCTCTTGGTCCTTCTCCTGTGAGAGATTGGCCACCTTTCCTCCCCAGGCAGATCATGTCTTAATAGACTTATTCTCAGCTGTGGCGGTTGGGGGGGCCCTGCAGGTGGAGCCCCCCCACTTGTCAGTCCTTGTTTTAGTCAACATAGCAGTTTATATTGTTTGGTTATGAGAGAAAAACTAGCTGTGGCCTAAATTAAATAGCAGTTTACTTATGTCTATTATGCAGGAGTCAGTGATGTTGAGTGAGTGATGCTCCATGATGGCCAAGACCCAGGATCCTACCAGAAGCACTTTTTTGTAAGTGGCCTTCATTCTCAAAGGGACCTCATGATTCACTGTGGCAGTTCCAATTCCAACTTGAAGCCTACATTCTATCCAGCAGGAAAGAGAAACTGGACGATGATTTTGAAGAATATTTATGCTTTTAAGGTAATTTCTGGGAAGTTGAATACATTGTTTGCTTATTTCCCATTGATCAGAATAAAGTTACACAGCTACTGTAACAGAGTCTGACTCCCACTTTCCAACTGGAGTAAGCTGATCAGGAAACTCAGGAGTTCCCTCCTTTGCCTCTGGTGGAAGTTGCAAACTACAGAAGCCTCTGCCCATACAAGGGAACCCTGACGTTAACCCCACTGCCTAACCAGCATAAAAATCTGAAAACAGTCTCTTTTCACTTCATCTCACAGTTAAAACACTTCTGGATCTGATCATGAGTTACTTTCTTTTGCCCCAAAAGCCTCATTATGTGAGTAATAATCTTTTCATGTACTCTTAGTGTGTGTATATAGTATCATTGGTTTTGAATCTAGATCAAATTTTGTGTGGGGCTCCATCATGTTTCTGAAACTACCAAGGACAAAACCCTGAGAAATGAATCCTCCCTTCTGACAATTCTGTGTCCCCTTCAAATCAGGTAGTTCTGTTTCCAGAAAAGATGGGGAGAAAATTGATAGTGGCAACCAGCAATTTATTTTATATATTTTATATGCAAAAAATAATGCTCATATTAGTAAATATTTAGTATATAGCTATTATAAATATTGTATTTTATGTAATTTAAGTATAGTTTTTAGTGTGCATGTAATGTAGTTTGTATTAGATTTTTATGCACTTAACCAAAAAATATTGCAAAGTAAATATATTTTCACACTAACACACACATTTATCAGTGCTAAAAATGCCTGTTTTTCACATCTTAAAACAAAACTAGCACAGAACAGAACAAAACGACTTAAAGTATAAATCAAAGAGGCCTTTTTCAGGACAAAAAGACTGAACCATTACAACAGCTCATTGCTGAAAGACATTATCAACATATCTTTTGGTATTTGAAAACTAAATACAAGTTTTAATAAATGTTTGCATTAGAAATAGTGTTACTTAGATATGCTATATATATCAATTTTAAGAATTTTTCTAATTCATAATTATTCTCCAAGCTTTTGACTTGTTAGTACTATTAAACTTAAATACTTTTTCATTTCATCTATCTTGTGTGTCATTTAGGAAACAACTTCATAATAATGGAAATTAACTTTTTTTTTCAAAATCTATGGCTTTTATTCCTATTCCGACAAAAATTTCATAAAACAAGTATGACTAGAAATATATATCCCATCCCCCAACATCAATATTTTTTTTCTTTTGTTTGAACATGAAAGCTAAATTTTACTTATAGAAGGTCTGGATTTGGATTTTTGAGGTGTAGCCTCTTTCATGAGACTCTCTGACCAATCAAGCACAGGGATAATGGGCAATAGAAATACTTCTCTCTTATTTTGAGGGTGAAACATGCTGATGTGTTTCTCTTTAAATTATTTTTTCTTTTTAAATTACTTTGTTGTTGTTCCGTTACAATTGTCTGCATTTTCCCCCTACCATTCCCATACCCCAACCAATCCCACCTCCTTCCCTTGCTTCCACCCTCCCCCTTGGTTTTGCCCGTGTGTCCTTCATAGTAGCTCCTGAAAACCCTTCTCTTTACTGTCCCCCCTCCATCCCCTCTGGATATTGTTAGATTGTTCTTAATTTCAATGTCTCTTGTTATAGTTTGTTTGCTTTATTCTTTTGTTGATTATATTCCAGTTAAAGGTGAGATCATATGGTATTTTTCCCTCACTGCCTGGCTTATTTCACTTAGCATAATATTCTCCAGTTCCATCAATGCTGTCACAAAAGGTAGGAGCTCCTTCTTTTTCTCTGCTGTGTAGAATTCCATTGTGTAAATGTATCATAGGTTTATGACCCACTCATTTACTGATGGGCACTTAGGTTGCTTCTAGCACTTGGCTATTATAAATTAGGAATGCAGACTGCTGCAGCCATTGTGGAAAACAGTATAGAATTTCCTCAGAAAACTAAAAATGGAACTGCCTTTTGACTCAGCAATTCCACTGCTGGGATTATACCCTAAGAATCATGAAACACCAATCCAAATGAACCTATGCACCCCAATGTTCATAGCAGCACAATATATGATAGCCAAGTGCTGGAATTAACATTTTTTAAAGATTTTATTTATTTATTTTTAGAGAGGGAAGGGAGGGAGGGAAAGAGAGAGAGAGAGAGAGAGAGAGAGAGAGAAAGAGAAACATCAATGTGTGGTTGCTGGGGGTTATGGCCTGCAACCCAGGAATGTACCCTGGCTGGGAATCGAACCTGGGACGCTTTGGTTCCCAGCCCGCCTTCAATCCACTGAGCTATGCCAGCCAGGGTGGAATTAACATTTTTAAAAATTGCATTAAATAACTTACTTCATTGATTTGAATTCACCTGGGGGAAAAAAAGAAAAAAAAAAAAACAACTTTGAGTCCTGGCTGGTGTGGTGCAGTGGATTGAGTGATGACTTGTGAACCAAAGGGTCTCTGGTTTCGTTCCAGTTAGGGCACATGCCTCGGTTGATGGCCAGGTCCTCAGTAGGGGACATGTGAAAAGCAATCACACATTGATGTTTCTCTCTCTTTCTCCCTCCCTTCCTCTATCTAAAAATAAATAAATAGGATCTTACAAAACATTTTAAAAAATAAATAAAATTTGACACCTCTTAAACTAGTAAACTAGTTTATATCCTAAAAGCAGTAGCATAAAATCATTTAATTTCTAGTATTTTTTCTCTCCTGAAACATAATATAATTAATGTGGCAATACCAGATATGTACTTTTGACTGCTTCAAGTAATTCTCTTTTTGTACAAACATTAATAGTGTAAAGACCTTGCAAATTTAGACATAATATTTCCTGGGCTATGCAAATTTTTCACTGTTTAAAGAGTTCCTCATGACTTCTAAGCATCTCATGTCCTGGTTGTTTAATGGTTCACAGTCCAATAACCATTTTCTAACTTATTCTCAAATAAGGGAACTACATATTGCCACTTCTGTCTGAAAAAGAGATGTCTGGACCTCTGAAAACAGTAAGTCAGGGACTTCTGGCAAGATGGAGGCATAGGTGGATACACCATACCTCCACACACAACCAACATTGGAACAACAACAATTTAGAGGCAGAATAACACCCAAAACTGACAGAAAATTTATCTGAATGGAAGTTGGACAGCCAAGAAGTTGAAATAGACCCATTTATCCAGACTGGTAGGGGGTGGAGACAAACAGCCAGGTGCGGGTCGGGGCGCAGCTAGGAGAACAGGGAGAATTGAGTGCATAAGGCAACTGGGAGCACGTGAGGCATCTGGGGCTAGCAAGATCTCAGCGGGTGGACCCTGAGTACACAAGCTGCAGATGGCAGACCCAGTAAGGTGGCGATTGTGGAGCAGGGCAGAGCGCACAACCAAGGAAAGGGACTGAGGTCCCACGGAGAATGGAGCTACTGCCATTGTTCCCTCTTGACCCCGCCCTCACATACAATGTCACAATCTAGCAACTGGGGTGCCCAGCCCTGGTGAACACCTAAGGCTCCGCCCCTCACCATAATGGGAGCAACCAGACCAAAAAAAAGAGAGAGAGAGAGAGAGAGAGAGAGAGACATGGCTCAAACAGAAAAACAAATCAGTGCCCCGGAACTCATCCTTTTGAGCTACCAAGAGATAGCTAACCTATCAGATGCACAGTTCAAAACAATGGTCATCAGGAAGCTCACAAAATTGGTTGATTTTGGTCACAAATTAGATGAACAAATGCAGGTTACCATAAAACAAATGAAGGGAAATGCACAGGGAACCAATAGTGATGGAAAAGAAACTGGGACTCAAAACAGTAGAGTGGACCAGAAGGAAGAAAGAAACAACCAAACAGGAAAGAATGGAGAAATAAGAATTCAAAAAAATGAGGAGAAGCTTAGGAACCTCCAGGACACCTTTAAACATTCCAACATCTGAATTATAGGGGTGCCAGAAGGGGAAGAGGTAGAGCAACAGATTGAAAATGTATTTGAACAAATAATAAAGGAGAACTTCCCCATTCTGGCAAAGGAAATAGACTTCCAGGAAGTCCAGAAGCTCAGGGAGTCCCAAAGAAGTTGGACCCAAGGAGGAACACAACCAGGCACATCATAATTACATTAGCCAAGATAAAAATGAAGGAGAGAATCCTAGAAGCAACAAGAGATAAGGGGGCAGTGACCTACAAAGCAGTTCCCATAAGACTGTCAGCTGATTTCTCAAAAGAGATCTTACGGGCAAGAAGGGGCTGGAAAGAAGTATTCCAAGTCATGAAAGACAAGGACCTATATCCCAGATTACTCTATCCAGCAAAGCTTTCATTTAGAATGGAAGGGCAGATAAAGTGCTTCTCAGATAAGGTCAAGTTAAAGGAGTTCATCATCACCAAGCCCTTATTTTATGCAATGTCAAAGGGACTTATCTAAGAAAAGAAGATTAAAAAAAAAAACATGTATAGTAAAAGGACAGCAAAATCACAATTATTAACAACCACACCTAAAGCAAAACCAAAAGAAACTAAGCAAACAATTAGAACAGGAACAGGACCATAGAAATGGAGATCACATGGAAGGTTAGCTACAGGGGAGTGGGAGGAGGAGAGAGGGGGAAAAGGTGCAGAGAATAAGTAGCATAAATGGTAGGTAGAGAATAGACAGGGGGAGGGTAAGCATAGTATGAGAAATGTAGAAGCTGAAGAACTTATAAGTATGACACATGGACATGAATTAAAGAGGGGGGGAGTGGGTGGGAGAGGGTGTACAGGGTGGAGGGGAGTGAAAGGGGGAAATGGGACAATTGTAATAGCATAATCAATAAAATATATTTTAAAAAAAGAGTAAGTCAGTTTGTGTTTTCAAATTTATTAAGCATTAGTCATAAAATAAACTTCTATTTGTTGTTTGGCACTGAGAAAAAACAAAGATTTACAACTGCACAGGTCTTGAGATGACATGGCAGGTCATTCTGTGTGTCCAAGGAGACAGTGCTGGAGATACATAAAAAGCTCTAAAGAAATATGGACCATTAGATAAAAAGTGTTCATAGTAGTGCTATTTACAATAGTCAAGAGCTAGAAACAGCCTAAGTACCCATCAGTAAATTAGTGGATCAAAGTTGGGATAACTGTAATAGAATAACAATTAAAAAAACAATTAAAAATCACACCTGGATAAATAGAAGAAAATCAAGTGAAAACAAATTCCTAAACATGTTAATTACCAAAAATTATTTTAGTTGTACTGTTTATTTTATCTTTTATCTATATATGTGTAATATGATCATAATAAACAAAAAAATGTGGTACCTTTATACAGTGTAATACTATGCAGCAGAAAGAAAGAAGGAGCTCCTACCCTTCACACAGCATGGATGGAACTGGAGAACATTATGTTAAGTGAAAAAAGCCAGTCAATGAAATATCATAGGATCTCACCTATAAAAGGAAGTTAATAAAGAAAATAAACTAACAAAATAGAACCACAAGCATGGAAACATGGAATAGACTGACAGTGACCAGAGGGGAAAATGGAGAGGGCTAATGGTGGAAAGAAGGGGAAGGGTTTAAAGAACATGTATTAATGACCCATGGACTTAGATAATGTAGTGGGAATTGACTGTGGGAGCAGGAGTTGGGATGGGAAGAGGAGAACAAAGGGGGAAAAATCGGGACAACTGTAACAGAATAACAATAATAAAAGAAAAAAGAATAAGATTTTATTTAGGTTTATGTTTAAGGTACATGAAATATTAAACCTAAACCTAGTGATATAAATAACGGCTGTTTGTTTTTCTCACAAAACAAAGATTTGTTTTTAGATATCTGGGTTTCAGCTCTACCAGGTCCTCCATTCCCAGGTCTCATTTTTTCCTACTCCTCCACACTTACCTGTGGCACTTAATGTCCTGTTCAGATGTACTGCTTGTGTGGTTCCATTAGATTACATTGTACTTGGGTGAATATATGAGTCCCATTTTATCATAGTAGCTAGTTAATTTAATTTAAAACAACCTGATGAAATAAGAAGACATCTTCTATGATTAATTATTTTGATACTGATAGAAATGTCTTATGTGGAAATCATGGAGCACTCAGGCAGACCAGTCTGACTTAAGAAGAAAGAAATTTAAAATAAGGTATAAAATATCTACTCTGGTTGCTGGCATCCAAATGAAAGTACATATTTGGGATGCTCATGATATTTAGACAGTGTTACATAAAATAATCCACTTTAGGAAAAGAGACTCTTACCAAATGGAAAAATAGAAAGAAAACCAGAAAAAGAAGAAAATCGCAGAAGAGAAGGTGAAAAAATACAGAGAAAAAATAAAAAGAGAGGGAGTTAGAAAAAAGAAACTCAAATAAGTTAATAAATCTCTTACCATGGGGTAACAGTAAGGGTTTCCCCCAAAGTGGGAAGAATTAACAATACTGATGAGGGTAAAATCTAAGAAATGTATCCTATAAAAAATAGCTTGCAAATGTTTTTGATTAAAATTTATGAAATGCAAATGCCCAATCAGATGATCCATGGCTAGAATCATAATGTTTAAAAAAATCTGTGTTCCTATAAATGTACTGAATCTGTCTGAGGAAACTGCATGTTTAAGGAAAAGTGATTGTCTACATGGAGTCTAGAAAAAAGATCATCTGAAGAACAACAATGGACCATCTGTCTCCAGCCTTCTTCCTGGTAGAGAATACTCTAAGAAGATGAAAAAAGTACCCCGTCAGCTCAAAAGTTCCATTTCTTTTTGAAAAATAATAAATTGGGACTAAAATGTACCTGATATATAAGAAACAAGTATTCTAGATACATGTATTCATCAAATTAAAAAAAATAATGCATTGATTTAAAAAATTATTGGCTAGCTATGAAAACATTTTTCAAAATACAAGATGTCATAAAACATTACAGCAGTTTTTGTAAAGTCTCATTTATAATTCATTAAAATAAGCTGTATCATAAGATAGAACTTTTTGCACTCTAAGGAATGCACTTTTTGCACACATACACATGGAGGTGCTGGGCTGAATAACTGCTATTCTTTTATTTCAATACTGAGATTCTGATTATATTGAAGTTTAAATAATATTGGTATTATCAAGGTTTATTTGAAGTAAAGTACCATAAAATATTGAAGCAATACTAACTTTAGAAGCCAGAATTTAGAAATGCTGTTTTAAAAATTAGCTGTCAGTGAAATGTAATGCAGATATATGCATAACTATTTTCTTGGTGCACCTAAATACAGAAATGAAATAAATATAAAGGAATATAAT